>NW_027665130.1:167500-645618 GCF_963921795.1 Nannobrachium achirus
GACCAGACAGAGTCTTAGTACGCATGCGCCAACATGTGTTTAGTGGAACATTTTTCACTCACGGCCGTCACGGGGAATCGAACCCCGGCCCCTGGTTTTGATACCACCAGGCTCTACCGACTGAGCTAACTGAGAGGACTGGGATAGTGAGCGGACCCCACCGAAGCTAACACATAAGTGCCCCTGTTTCACCAGACACTTAAAGGTCTTCATATGGACAAACCTGACGCTCATGGTTTCCATAAAATGCAATAATAAGAACTTAGCGTGCAAGAGCCATGCTAATCTTCTCTACCCCCTACCCTGAACCTAACCTCGGTAAACATTACCTCAGTAACTAACCTGCCTTACGCTAAGTAACTAACCTGCCTTACGCTAAGTAACTAACCTGCGCAGCGACGCGGAGGGAGAGTTTTTGGACCAGACAGAGTCTTAGTACGCATGCGCCAACATGTGTTTAGTGGAACATTTTTCACTCACGGCCGTCACGGGGAATCGAACCCCGGCCCCTGGTTTTGATACCACCAGGCTCTACCGACTGAGCTAACCGAGAGGACTGGGATAGTGAGCGGACCCCACCGAAGCTAACACATAAGTGCCCCTGTTTCACCAGACACTTAAAGGTCTTCATATGGACAAACCTGACGCTCATGGTTTCCATAAAATGCAATATTAAGAACTTAGCGTGCAAGAGCCATGCTAATCTTCTCCGTATCGTTCCAGCGGATAGTCGGGATAGTGAGCGGACCCCGATAGTGTTTGGGAAGGATACCCTAACCATTCTAGCTTTTCCTTTTTTAAACAAGTTTTTTTTTTTTTTTGCTATGTTACATTATATTGCAAGCCCCGTCCCGCCCGTCCAATATAAAGCACAAATTTAAGAGTTGCTCACGCATTTTGTTCAAATCGTCAGCTTCTAATGTGAGGGTGACCTCCTCTACAACATCACCCTCCTCCCAATCGGGCGGTTCACCGTCCGTCAGGTAGGGGTGGAATTCACCGGTTCTGTCAAAGAGAATAGAACCAGAAGAGGCCACCTCTTCGAGATAAGCCTCAATGATTGCTACCTACTTTTACACTAGGCTCTGAGCATGATGTGTGGTACATGTGCTCAGGCTTACGGTTCATAAAATGCAATAATAAGAACGTTGCGTGCGAGCCATGCAACTTCTCTGTATGGTTCCAGTTTTGGTATATGCGCAGCGACGCGGAGGGAGAGTTTTTGGACCAGACAGAGTCTTAGTACGCATGCGCCAACATGTGTTTAGTGGAACATTTTTCACTCACGGCCGTCACGGGGAATCGAACCCCGGCCCCTGGTTTTGATACCACCAGGCTCTACCGACTGAGCTAACCGAGAGGACTGGGAATTCCTTTGTCAGTTAAGACTTTTATTGCCTAATTCGACCGTGCCGGATCCAAAGAAATCGGTCTGGGGTCTCCCAGACGCTTTTAAAACGCGACCATCGCCAAAAAGACGCCCCGTGCCACCGTTTACGCCCACTTCCGGGGGGCGGGGCCCAAAACGGAGCCCGGATTCGTGATCCCGGACATCGACTTGGGGGGGGTACGCAGAGTTTCACGGCCATCCGACGACTTCCGGGTTCGGGGGGCGTGGCTCGCACAGGAAGGGGCGGGGCCACTCGGAGCCGCCCCCGTTGTGCTCCCCGTTGCATTGCGAGGTCGTTTGATATGCAGCACTTGGGGGTAGAGTGCGACAGGGGACGATCATCTCCGAGATGATGACGGGTACCCATCCCTATAACCTGCTTCAGTTGAAAAAGTCAAGATTTTCGGAAATCTGCAGTTTCTCAACTCAGGGGGAAAAAAATCAGGAAAAATCACCCCTTGTCAGTTAAGACCTTTCTTCACTAATTCGAGCGTGCCGGATCCAATGGAGTCGGTCTCGGGTCTCTCCGACGCTTGTAAAACACGACCATCGGGTCCTCAGCAGTGTGCCAACGGGCCGGTATTCCGACACTGAAACTAAGCCTTACTCTACCCCCTACCCTGAACCTAACCTCGGTAAACATTACCTCAGTAACTAACCTGCCTTACGCTAAGTAACTAACCTGCCTTACGCTAAGTAACTAACCTGCGCAGCGACGCGGAGGGAGAGTTTTTGGACCAGACAGAGTCTTAGTACGCATGCGCCAACATGTGTTTAGTGGAACATTTTTCACTCACGGCCGTCACGGGGAATCGAACCCCGGCCCCTGGTTTTGATACCACCAGGCTCTACCGACTGAGCTAACCGAGAGGACTGGGATAGTGAGCGGACCCCACCGAAGCTAACACATAAGTGCCCCTGTTTCACCAGACACTTAAAGGTCTTCATATGGACAAACCTGACGCTCATGGTTTCCATAAAATGCAATAATAAGAACTTAGCGTGCAAGAGCCATGCTAATCTTCTCTACCCCCTACCCTGAACCTAACCTCGGTAAACATTACCTCAGTAACTAACCTGCCTTACGCTAAGTAACTAACCTGCCTTACGCTAAGTAACTAACCTGCGCAGCGACGCGGAGGGAGAGTTTTTGGACCAGACAGAGTCTTAGTACGCATGCGCCAACATGTGTTTAGTGGAACATTTTTCACTCACGGCCGTCACGGGGAATCGAACCCCGGCCCCTGGTTTTGATACCACCAGGCTCTACCGACTGAGCTAACCGAGAGGACTGGGATAGTGAGCGGACCCCACCGAAGCTAACACATAAGTGCCCCTGTTTCACCAGACACTTAAAGGTCTTCATATGGACAAACCTGACGCTCATGGTTTCCATAAAATGCAATATTAAGAACTTAGCGTGCAAGAGCCATGCTAATCTTCTCCGTATCGTTCCAGCGGATAGTCGGGATAGTGAGCGGACCCCGATAGTGTTTGGGAAGGATACCCTAACCATTCTAGCTTTTCCTTTTTTAAACAAGTTTTTTTTTTTTTTTTTTTTTTTGCTATGTTACATTATATTGCAAGCCCCGTCCCGCCCGTCCAATATAAAGCACAAATTTAAGAGTTGCTCACGCATTTTGTTCAAATCGTCAGCTTCTAATGTGAGGGTGACCTCCTCTACAACATCACCCTCCTCCCAATCGGGCGGTTCACCGTCCGTCAGGTAGGGGTGGAATTCACCGGTTCTGTCAAAGAGAATAGAACCAGAAGAGGCCACCTCTTCGAGATAAGCCTCAATGATTGCTACCTACTTTTACACTAGGCTCTGAGCATGATGTGTGGTACATGTGCTCAGGCTTACGGTTCATAAAATGCAATAATAAGAACGTTGCGTGCGAGCCATGCAACTTCTCTGTATGGTTCCAGTTTTGGTATATGCGCAGCGACGCGGAGGGAGAGTTTTTGGACCAGACAGAGTCTTAGTACGCATGCGCCAACATGTGTTTAGTGGAACATTTTTCACTCACGGCCGTCACGGGGAATCGAACCCCGGCCCCTGGTTTTGATACCACCAGGCTCTACCGACTGAGCTAACCGAGAGGACTGGGATAGTGAGCGGACCCCACCGAAGCTAACACATAAGTGCCCCTGTTTCACCAGACACTTAAAGGTCTTCATATGGACAAACCTGACGCTCATGGTTTCCATAAAATGCAATATTAAGAACTTAGCGTGCAAGAGCCATGCTAATCTTCTCCGTATCGTTCCAGCGGATAGTCGGGATAGTGAGCGGACCCCGATAGTGTTTGGGAAGGATACCCTAACCATTCTAGCTTTTCCTTTTTTAAACAAGTTTTTTTTTTTTTTTTTTTTTTTGCTATGTTACATTATATTGCAAGCCCCGTCCCGCCCGTCCAATATAAAGCACAAATTTAAGAGTTGCTCACGCATTTTGTTCAAATCGTCAGCTTCTAATGTGAGGGTGACCTCCTCTACAACATCACCCTCCTCCCAATCGGGCGGTTCACCGTCCGTCAGGTAGGGGTGGAATTCACCGGTTCTGTCAAAGAGAATAGAACCAGAAGAGGCCACCTCTTCGAGATAAGCCTCAATGATTGCTACCTACTTTTACACTAGGCTCTGAGCATGATGTGTGGTACATGTGCTCAGGCTTACGGTTCATAAAATGCAATAATAAGAACGTTGCGTGCGAGCCATGCAACTTCTCTGTATGGTTCCAGTTTTGGTATATGCGCAGCGACGCGGAGGGAGAGTTTTTGGACCAGACAGAGTCTTAGTACGCATGCGCCAACATGTGTTTAGTGGAACATTTTTCACTCACGGCCGTCACGGGGAATCGAACCCCGGCCCCTGGTTTTGATACCACCAGGCTCTACCGACTGAGCTAACCGAGAGGACTGGGAATTCCTTTGTCAGTTAAGACTTTTATTGCCTAATTCGACCGTGCCGGATCCAAAGAAATCGGTCTGGGGTCTCCCAGACGCTTTTAAAACGCGACCATCGCCAAAAAGACGCCCGTGCCACCGTTTACGCCCACTTCCGGGGGGCGGGGCCCAAAACGGAGCCCGGATTCGTGATCCCGGACATCGACTTGGGGGGGGTACGCAGAGTTTCACGGCCATCCGACGACTTCCGGGTTCGGGGGGCGTGGCTCGCACAGGAAGGGGCGGGGCCACTCGGAGCCGCCCCCGTTGTGCTCCCCGTTGCATTGCGAGGTCGTTTGATATGCAGCACTTGGGGGTAGAGTGCGACAGGGGACGATCATCTCCGAGATGATGACGGGTACCCATCCCTATAACCTGCTTCAGTTGAAAAAGTCAAGATTTTCGGAAATCTGCAGTTTCTCAACTCAGGGGGAAAAAAATCAGGAAAAATAACCCCTTGTCAGTTAAGACCTTTCTTCACTAATTCGAGCGTGCCGGATCCAATGGAGTCGGTCTCGGGTCTCTCCGACGCTTGTAAAATGCGACCATCGGGTCCTCAGCAGTGTGCCAACGGGCCGGTATTCCGACACTGAAACTAAGCCTTACTCTACCCCCTACCCTGAACCTAACCTCGGTAAACATTACCTCAGTAACTAACCTGCCTTACGCTAAGTAACTAACCTGCCTTACGCTAAGTAACTAACCTGCGCAGCGACGCGGAGGGAGAGTTTTTGGACCAGACAGAGTCTTAGTACGCATGCGCCAACATGTGTTTAGTGGAACATTTTTCACTCACGGCCGTCACGGGGAATCGAACCCCGGCCCCTGGTTTTGATACCACCAGGCTCTACCGACTGAGCTAACTGAGAGGACTGGGATAGTGAGCGGACCCCACCGAAGCTAACACATAAGTGCCCCTGTTTCACCAGACACTTAAAGGTCTTCATATGGACAAACCTGACGCTCATGGTTTCCATAAAATGCAATAATAAGAACTTAGCGTGCAAGAGCCATGCTAATCTTCTCTACCCCCTACCCTGAACCTAACCTCGGTAAACATTACCTCAGTAACTAACCTGCCTTACGCTAAGTAACTAACCTGCCTTACGCTAAGTAACTAACCTGCGCAGCGACGCGGAGGGAGAGTTTTTGGACCAGACAGAGTCTTAGTACGCATGCGCCAACATGTGTTTAGTGGAACATTTTTCACTCACGGCCGTCACGGGGAATCGAACCCCGGCCCCTGGTTTTGATACCACCAGGCTCTACCGACTGAGCTAACCGAGAGGACTGGGATAGTGAGCGGACCCCACCGAAGCTAACACATAAGTGCCCCTGTTTCACCAGACACTTAAAGGTCTTCATATGGACAAACCTGACGCTCATGGTTTCCATAAAATGCAATATTAAGAACTTAGCGTGCAAGAGCCATGCTAATCTTCTCCGTATCGTTCCAGCGGATAGTCGGGATAGTGAGCGGACCCCGATAGTGTTTGGGAAGGATACCCTAACCATTCTAGCTTTTCCTTTTTTAAACAAGTTTTTTTTTTTTTTTTTTTTTTTGCTATGTTACATTATATTGCAAGCCCCGTCCCGCCCGTCCAATATAAAGCACAAATTTAAGAGTTGCTCACGCATTTTGTTCAAATCGTCAGCTTCTAATGTGAGGGTGACCTCCTCTACAACATCACCCTCCTCCCAATCGGGCGGTTCACCGTCCGTCAGGTAGGGGTGGAATTCACCGGTTCTGTCAAAGAGAATAGAACCAGAAGAGGCCACCTCTTCGAGATAAGCCTCAATGATTGCTACCTACTTTTACACTAGGCTCTGAGCATGATGTGTGGTACATGTGCTCAGGCTTACGGTTCATAAAATGCAATAATAAGAACGTTGCGTGCGAGCCATGCAACTTCTCTGTATGGTTCCAGTTTTGGTATATGCGCAGCGACGCGGAGGGAGAGTTTTTGGACCAGACAGAGTCTTAGTACGCATGCGCCAACATGTGTTTAGTGGAACATTTTTCACTCACGGCCGTCACGGGGAATCGAACCCCGGCCCCTGGTTTTGATACCACCAGGCTCTACCGACTGAGCTAACCGAGAGGACTGGGAATTCCTTTGTCAGTTAAGACTTTTATTGCCTAATTCGACCGTGCCGGATCCAAAGAAATCGGTCTGGGGTCTCCCAGACGCTTTTAAAACGCGACCATCGCCAAAAAGACGCCCCGTGCCACCGTTTACGCCCACTTCCGGGGGGCGGGGCCCAAAACGGAGCCCGGATTCGTGATCCCGGACATCGACTTGGGGGGGGTACGCAGAGTTTCACGGCCATCCGACGACTTCCGGGTTCGGGGGGCGTGGCTCGCACAGGAAGGGGCGGGGCCACTCGGAGCCGCCCCCGTTGTGCTCCCCGTTGCATTGCGAGGTCGTTTGATATGCAGCACTTGGGGGTAGAGTGCGACAGGGGACGATCATCTCCGAGATGATGACGGGTACCCATCCCTATAACCTGCTTCAGTTGAAAAAGTCAAGATTTTCGGAAATCTGCAGTTTCTCAACTCAGGGGGAAAAAAATCAGGAAAAATCACCCCTTGTCAGTTAAGACCTTTCTTCACTAATTCGAGCGTGCCGGATCCAATGGAGTCGGTCTCGGGTCTCTCCGACGCTTGTAAAACGCGACCATCGGGTCCTCAGCAGTGTGCCAACGGGCCGGTATTCCGACACTGAAACTAAGCCTTACTCTACCCCCTACCCTGAACCTAACCTCGGTAAACATTACCTCAGTAACTAACCTGCCTTACGCTAAGTAACTAACCTGCCTTACGCTAAGTAACTAACCTGCGCAGCGACGCGGAGGGAGAGTTTTTGGACCAGACAGAGTCTTAGTACGCATGCGCCAACATGTGTTTAGTGGAACATTTTTCACTCACGGCCGTCACGGGGAATCGAACCCCGGCCCCTGGTTTTGATACCACCAGGCTCTACCGACTGAGCTAACTGAGAGGACTGGGATAGTGAGCGGACCCCACCGAAGCTAACACATAAGTGCCCCTGTTTCACCAGACACTTAAAGGTCTTCATATGGACAAACCTGACGCTCATGGTTTCCATAAAATGCAATAATAAGAACTTAGCGTGCAAGAGCCATGCTAATCTTCTCTACCCCCTACCCTGAACCTAACCTCGGTAAACATTACCTCAGTAACTAACCTGCCTTACGCTAAGTAACTAACCTGCCTTACGCTAAGTAACTAACCTGCGCAGCGACGCGGAGGGAGAGTTTTTGGACCAGACAGAGTCTTAGTACGCATGCGCCAACATGTGTTTAGTGGAACATTTTTCACTCACGGCCGTCACGGGGAATCGAACCCCGGCCCCTGGTTTTGATACCACCAGGCTCTACCGACTGAGCTAACCGAGAGGACTGGGATAGTGAGCGGACCCCACCGAAGCTAACACATAAGTGCCCCTGTTTCACCAGACACTTAAAGGTCTTCATATGGACAAACCTGACGCTCATGGTTTCCATAAAATGCAATATTAAGAACTTAGCGTGCAAGAGCCATGCTAATCTTCTCCGTATCGTTCCAGCGGATAGTCGGGATAGTGAGCGGACCCCGATAGTGTTTGGGAAGGATACCCTAACCATTCTAGCTTTTCCTTTTTTAAACAAGTTTTTTTTTTTTTTTGCTATGTTACATTATATTGCAAGCCCCGTCCCGCCCGTCCAATATAAAGCACAAATTTAAGAGTTGCTCACGCATTTTGTTCAAATCGTCAGCTTCTAATGTGAGGGTGACCTCCTCTACAACATCACCCTCCTCCCAATCGGGCGGTTCACCGTCCGTCAGGTAGGGGTGGAATTCACCGGTTCTGTCAAAGAGAATAGAACCAGAAGAGGCCACCTCTTCGAGATAAGCCTCAATGATTGCTACCTACTTTTACACTAGGCTCTGAGCATGATGTGTGGTACATGTGCTCAGGCTTACGGTTCATAAAATGCAATAATAAGAACGTTGCGTGCGAGCCATGCAACTTCTCTGTATGGTTCCAGTTTTGGTATATGCGCAGCGACGCGGAGGGAGAGTTTTTGGACCAGACAGAGTCTTAGTACGCATGCGCCAACATGTGTTTAGTGGAACATTTTTCACTCACGGCCGTCACGGGGAATCGAACCCCGGCCCCTGGTTTTGATACCACCAGGCTCTACCGACTGAGCTAACCGAGAGGACTGGGAATTCCTTTGTCAGTTAAGACTTTTATTGCCTAATTCGACCGTGCCGGATCCAAAGAAATCGGTCTGGGGTCTCCCAGACGCTTTTAAAACGCGACCATCGCCAAAAAGACGCCCCGTGCCACCGTTTACGCCCACTTCCGGGGGGCGGGGCCCAAAACGGAGCCCGGATTCGTGATCCCGGACATCGACTTGGGGGGGGTACGCAGAGTTTCACGGCCATCCGACGACTTCCGGGTTCGGGGGGCGTGGCTCGCACAGGAAGGGGCGGGGCCACTCGGAGCCGCCCCCGTTGTGCTCCCCGTTGCATTGCGAGGTCGTTTGATATGCAGCACTTGGGGGTAGAGTGCGACAGGGGACGATCATCTCCGAGATGATGACGGGTACCCATCCCTATAACCTGCTTCAGTTGAAAAAGTCAAGATTTTCGGAAATCTGCAGTTTCTCAACTCAGGGGGAAAAAAATCAGGAAAAATCACCCCTTGTCAGTTAAGACCTTTCTTCACTAATTCGAGCGTGCCGGATCCAATGGAGTCGGTCTCGGGTCTCTCCGACGCTTGTAAAACACGACCATCGGGTCCTCAGCAGTGTGCCAACGGGCCGGTATTCCGACACTGAAACTAAGCCTTACTCTACCCCCTACCCTGAACCTAACCTCGGTAAACATTACCTCAGTAACTAACCTGCCTTACGCTAAGTAACTAACCTGCCTTACGCTAAGTAACTAACCTGCGCAGCGACGCGGAGGGAGAGTTTTTGGACCAGACAGAGTCTTAGTACGCATGCGCCAACATGTGTTTAGTGGAACATTTTTCACTCACGGCCGTCACGGGGAATCGAACCCCGGCCCCTGGTTTTGATACCACCAGGCTCTACCGACTGAGCTAACCGAGAGGACTGGGATAGTGAGCGGACCCCACCGAAGCTAACACATAAGTGCCCCTGTTTCACCAGACACTTAAAGGTCTTCATATGGACAAACCTGACGCTCATGGTTTCCATAAAATGCAATAATAAGAACTTAGCGTGCAAGAGCCATGCTAATCTTCTCTACCCCCTACCCTGAACCTAACCTCGGTAAACATTACCTCAGTAACTAACCTGCCTTACGCTAAGTAACTAACCTGCCTTACGCTAAGTAACTAACCTGCGCAGCGACGCGGAGGGAGAGTTTTTGGACCAGACAGAGTCTTAGTACGCATGCGCCAACATGTGTTTAGTGGAACATTTTTCACTCACGGCCGTCACGGGGAATCGAACCCCGGCCCCTGGTTTTGATACCACCAGGCTCTACCGACTGAGCTAACCGAGAGGACTGGGATAGTGAGCGGACCCCACCGAAGCTAACACATAAGTGCCCCTGTTTCACCAGACACTTAAAGGTCTTCATATGGACAAACCTGACGCTCATGGTTTCCATAAAATGCAATATTAAGAACTTAGCGTGCAAGAGCCATGCTAATCTTCTCCGTATCGTTCCAGCGGATAGTCGGGATAGTGAGCGGACCCCGATAGTGTTTGGGAAGGATACCCTAACCATTCTAGCTTTTCCTTTTTTAAACAATTTTTTTTTTTTTTTTTTTTTTTGCTATGTTACATTATATTGCAAGCCCCGTCCCGCCCGTCCAATATAAAGCACAAATTTAAGAGTTGCTCACGCATTTTGTTCAAATCGTCAGCTTCTAATGTGAGGGTGACCTCCTCTACAACATCACCCTCCTCCCAATCGGGCGGTTCACCGTCCGTCAGGTAGGGGTGGAATTCACCGGTTCTGTCAAAGAGAATAGAACCAGAAGAGGCCACCTCTTCGAGATAAGCCTCAATGATTGCTACCTACTTTTACACTAGGCTCTGAGCATGATGTGTGGTACATGTGCTCAGGCTTACGGTTCATAAAATGCAATAATAAGAACGTTGCGTGCGAGCCATGCAACTTCTCTGTATGGTTCCAGTTTTGGTATATGCGCAGCGACGCGGAGGGAGAGTTTTTGGACCAGACAGAGTCTTAGTACGCATGCGCCAACATGTGTTTAGTGGAACATTTTTCACTCACGGCCGTCACGGGGAATCGAACCCCGGCCCCGGGTTTTGATACCACCAGGCTCTACCGACTGAGCTAACCGAGAGGACTGGGAATTCCTTTGTCAGTTAAGACTTTTATTGCCTAATTCGACCGTGCCGGATCCAAAGAAATCGGTCTGGGGTCTCCCAGACGCTTTTAAAACGCGACCATCGCCAAAAAGACGCCCGTGCCACCGTTTACGCCCACTTCCGGGGGGCGGGGCCCAAAACGGAGCCCGGATTCGTGATCCCGGACATCGACTTGGGGGGGGTACGCAGAGTTTCACGGCCATCCGACGACTTCCGGGTTCGGGGGGCGTGGCTCGCACAGGAAGGGGCGGGGCCACTCGGAGCCGCCCCCGTTGTGCTCCCCGTTGCATTGCGAGGTCGTTTGATATGCAGCACTTGGGGGTAGAGTGCGACAGGGGACGATCATCTCCGAGATGATGACGGGTACCCATCCCTATAACCTGCTTCAGTTGAAAAAGTCAAGATTTTCGGAAATCTGCAGTTTCTCAACTCAGGGGGAAAAAAATCAGGAAAAATAACCCCTTGTCAGTTAAGACCTTTCTTCACTAATTCGAGCGTGCCGGATCCAATGGAGTCGGTCTCGGGTCTCTCCGACGCTTGTAAAATGCGACCATCGGGTCCTCAGCAGTGTGCCAACGGGCCGGTATTCCGACACTGAAACTAAGCCTTACTCTACCCCCTACCCTGAACCTAACCTCGGTAAACATTACCTCAGTAACTAACCTGCCTTACGCTAAGTAACTAACCTGCCTTACGCTAAGTAACTAACCTGCGCAGCGACGCGGAGGGAGAGTTTTTGGACCAGACAGAGTCTTAGTACGCATGCGCCAACATGTGTTTAGTGGAACATTTTTCACTCACGGCCGTCACGGGGAATCGAACCCCGGCCCCTGGTTTTGATACCACCAGGCTCTACCGACTGAGCTAACTGAGAGGACTGGGATAGTGAGCGGACCCCACCGAAGCTAACACATAAGTGCCCCTGTTTCACCAGACACTTAAAGGTCTTCATATGGACAAACCTGACGCTCATGGTTTCCATAAAATGCAATAATAAGAACTTAGCGTGCAAGAGCCATGCTAATCTTCTCTACCCCCTACCCTGAACCTAACCTCGGTAAACATTACCTCAGTAACTAACCTGCCTTACGCTAAGTAACTAACCTGCCTTACGCTAAGTAACTAACCTGCGCAGCGACGCGGAGGGAGAGTTTTTGGACCAGACAGAGTCTTAGTACGCATGCGCCAACATGTGTTTAGTGGAACATTTTTCACTCACGGCCGTCACGGGGAATCGAACCCCGGCCCCTGGTTTTGATACCACCAGGCTCTACCGACTGAGCTAACCGAGAGGACTGGGATAGTGAGCGGACCCCACCGAAGCTAACACATAAGTGCCCCTGTTTCACCAGACACTTAAAGGTCTTCATATGGACAAACCTGACGCTCATGGTTTCCATAAAATGCAATATTAAGAACTTAGCGTGCAAGAGCCATGCTAATCTTCTCTACCCCCTACCCTGAACCTAACCTCGGTAAACATTACCTCAGTAACTAACCTGCCTTACGCTAAGTAACTAACCTGCCTTACGCTAAGTAACTAACCTGCGCAGCGACGCGGAGGGAGAGTTTTTGGACCAGACAGAGTCTTAGTACGCATGCGCCAACATGTGTTTAGTGGAACATTTTTCACTCACGGCCGTCACGGGGAATCGAACCCCGGCCCCTGGTTTTGATACCACCAGGCTCTACCGACTGAGCTAACCGAGAGGACTGGGATAGTGAGCGGACCCCACCGAAGCTAACACATAAGTGCCCCTGTTTCACCAGACACTTAAAGGTCTTCATATGGACAAACCTGACGCTCATGGTTTCCATAAAATGCAATATTAAGAACTTAGCGTGCAAGAGCCATGCTAATCTTCTCCGTATCGTTCCAGCGGATAGTCGGGATAGTGAGCGGACCCCGATAGTGTTTGGGAAGGATACCCTAACCATTCTAGCTTTTCCTTTTTTAAACAAGTTTTTTTTTTTTTTTTTTTTTTGCTATGTTACATTATATTGCAAGCCCCGTCCCGCCCGTCCAATATAAAGCACAAATTTAAGAGTTGCTCACGCATTTTGTTCAAATCGTCAGCTTCTAATGTGAGGGTGACCTCCTCTACAACATCACCCTCCTCCCAATCGGGCGGTTCACCGTCCGTCAGGTAGGGGTGGAATTCACCGGTTCTGTCAAAGAGAATAGAACCAGAAGAGGCCACCTCTTCGAGATAAGCCTCAATGATTGCTACCTACTTTTACACTAGGCTCTGAGCATGATGTGTGGTACATGTGCTCAGGCTTACGGTTCATAAAATGCAATAATAAGAACGTTGCGTGCGAGCCATGCAACTTCTCTGTATGGTTCCAGTTTTGGTATATGCGCAGCGACGCGGAGGGAGAGTTTTTGGACCAGACAGAGTCTTAGTACGCATGCGCCAACATGTGTTTAGTGGAACATTTTTCACTCACGGCCGTCACGGGGAATCGAACCCCGGCCCCGGGTTTTGATACCACCAGGCTCTACCGACTGAGCTAACCGAGAGGACTGGGAATTCCTTTGTCAGTTAAGACTTTTATTGCCTAATTCGACCGTGCCGGATCCAAAGAAATCGGTCTGGGGTCTCCCAGACGCTTTTAAAACGCGACCATCGCCAAAAAGACGCCCGTGCCACCGTTTACGCCCACTTCCGGGGGGCGGGGCCCAAAACGGAGCCCGGATTCGTGATCCCGGACATCGACTTGGGGGGGGTACGCAGAGTTTCACGGCCATCCGACGACTTCCGGGTTCGGGGGGCGTGGCTCGCACAGGAAGGGGCGGGGCCACTCGGAGCCGCCCCCGTTGTGCTCCCCGTTGCATTGCGAGGTCGTTTGATATGCAGCACTTGGGGGTAGAGTGCGACAGGGGACGATCATCTCCGAGATGATGACGGGTACCCATCCCTATAACCTGCTTCAGTTGAAAAAGTCAAGATTTTCGGAAATCTGCAGTTTCTCAACTCAGGGGGAAAAAAATCAGGAAAAATCACCCCTTGTCAGTTAAGACCTTTCTTCACTAATTCGAGCGTGCCGGATCCAATGGAGTCGGTCTCGGGTCTCTCCGACGCTTGTAAAACACGACCATCGGGTCCTCAGCAGTGTGCCAACGGGCCGGTATTCCGACACTGAAACTAAGCCTTACTCTACCCCCTACCCTGAACCTAACCTCGGTAAACATTACCTCAGTAACTAACCTGCCTTACGCTAAGTAACTAACCTGCCTTACGCTAAGTAACTAACCTGCGCAGCGACGCGGAGGGAGAGTTTTTGGACCAGACAGAGTCTTAGTACGCATGCGCCAACATGTGTTTAGTGGAACATTTTTCACTCACGGCCGTCACGGGGAATCGAACCCCGGCCCCTGGTTTTGATACCACCAGGCTCTACCGACTGAGCTAACCGAGAGGACTGGGATAGTGAGCGGACCCCACCGAAGCTAACACATAAGTGCCCCTGTTTCACCAGACACTTAAAGGTCTTCATATGGACAAACCTGACGCTCATGGTTTCCATAAAATGCAATAATAAGAACTTAGCGTGCAAGAGCCATGCTAATCTTCTCTACCCCCTACCCTGAACCTAACCTCGGTAAACATTACCTCAGTAACTAACCTGCCTTACGCTAAGTAACTAACCTGCCTTACGCTAAGTAACTAACCTGCGCAGCGACGCGGAGGGAGAGTTTTTGGACCAGACAGAGTCTTAGTACGCATGCGCCAACATGTGTTTAGTGGAACATTTTTCACTCACGGCCGTCACGGGGAATCGAACCCCGGCCCCTGGTTTTGATACCACCAGGCTCTACCGACTGAGCTAACCGAGAGGACTGGGATAGTGAGCGGACCCCACCGAAGCTAACACATAAGTGCCCCTGTTTCACCAGACACTTAAAGGTCTTCATATGGACAAACCTGACGCTCATGGTTTCCATAAAATGCAATATTAAGAACTTAGCGTGCAAGAGCCATGCTAATCTTCTCCGTATCGTTCCAGCGGATAGTCGGGATAGTGAGCGGACCCCGATAGTGTTTGGGAAGGATACCCTAACCATTCTAGCTTTTCCTTTTTTAAACAAGTTTTTTTTTTTTTTTTTTTTTTGCTATGTTACATTATATTGCAAGCCCCGTCCCGCCCGTCCAATATAAAGCACAAATTTAAGAGTTGCTCACGCATTTTGTTCAAATCGTCAGCTTCTAATGTGAGGGTGACCTCCTCTACAACATCACCCTCCTCCCAATCGGGCGGTTCACCGTCCGTCAGGTAGGGGTGGAATTCACCGGTTCTGTCAAAGAGAATAGAACCAGAAGAGGCCACCTCTTCGAGATAAGCCTCAATGATTGCTACCTACTTTTACACTAGGCTCTGAGCATGATGTGTGGTACATGTGCTCAGGCTTACGGTTCATAAAATGCAATAATAAGAACGTTGCGTGCGAGCCATGCAACTTCTCTGTATGGTTCCAGTTTTGGTATATGCGCAGCGACGCGGAGGGAGAGTTTTTGGACCAGACAGAGTCTTAGTACGCATGCGCCAACATGTGTTTAGTGGAACATTTTTCACTCACGGCCGTCACGGGGAATCGAACCCCGGCCCCGGGTTTTGATACCACCAGGCTCTACCGACTGAGCTAACCGAGAGGACTGGGAATTCCTTTGTCAGTTAAGACTTTTATTGCCTAATTCGACCGTGCCGGATCCAAAGAAATCGGTCTGGGGTCTCCCAGACGCTTTTAAAACGCGACCATCGCCAAAAAGACGCCCGTGCCACCGTTTACGCCCACTTCCGGGGGGCGGGGCCCAAAACGGAGCCCGGATTCGTGATCCCGGACATCGACTTGGGGGGGGTACGCAGAGTTTCACGGCCATCCGACGACTTCCGGGTTCGGGGGGCGTGGCTCGCACAGGAAGGGGCGGGGCCACTCGGAGCCGCCCCCGTTGTGCTCCCCGTTGCATTGCGAGGTCGTTTGATATGCAGCACTTGGGGGTAGAGTGCGACAGGGGACGATCATCTCCGAGATGATGACGGGTACCCATCCCTATAACCTGCTTCAGTTGAAAAAGTCAAGATTTTCGGAAATCTGCAGTTTCTCAACTCAGGGGGAAAAAAATCAGGAAAAATAACCCCTTGTCAGTTAAGACCTTTCTTCACTAATTCGAGCGTGCCGGATCCAATGGAGTCGGTCTCGGGTCTCTCCGACGCTTGTAAAATGCGACCATCGGGTCCTCAGCAGTGTGCCAACGGGCCGGTATTCCGACACTGAAACTAAGCCTTACTCTACCCCCTACCCTGAACCTAACCTCGGTAAACATTACCTCAGTAACTAACCTGCCTTACGCTAAGTAACTAACCTGCCTTACGCTAAGTAACTAACCTGCGCAGCGACGCGGAGGGAGAGTTTTTGGACCAGACAGAGTCTTAGTACGCATGCGCCAACATGTGTTTAGTGGAACATTTTTCACTCACGGCCGTCACGGGGAATCGAACCCCGGCCCCTGGTTTTGATACCACCAGGCTCTACCGACTGAGCTAACTGAGAGGACTGGGATAGTGAGCGGACCCCACCGAAGCTAACACATAAGTGCCCCTGTTTCACCAGACACTTAAAGGTCTTCATATGGACAAACCTGACGCTCATGGTTTCCATAAAATGCAATAATAAGAACTTAGCGTGCAAGAGCCATGCTAATCTTCTCTACCCCCTACCCTGAACCTAACCTCGGTAAACATTACCTCAGTAACTAACCTGCCTTACGCTAAGTAACTAACCTGCCTTACGCTAAGTAACTAACCTGCGCAGCGACGCGGAGGGAGAGTTTTTGGACCAGACAGAGTCTTAGTACGCATGCGCCAACATGTGTTTAGTGGAACATTTTTCACTCACGGCCGTCACGGGGAATCGAACCCCGGCCCCTGGTTTTGATACCACCAGGCTCTACCGACTGAGCTAACCGAGAGGACTGGGATAGTGAGCGGACCCCACCGAAGCTAACACATAAGTGCCCCTGTTTCACCAGACACTTAAAGGTCTTCATATGGACAAACCTGACGCTCATGGTTTCCATAAAATGCAATATTAAGAACTTAGCGTGCAAGAGCCATGCTAATCTTCTCTACCCCCTACCCTGAACCTAACCTCGGTAAACATTACCTCAGTAACTAACCTGCCTTACGCTAAGTAACTAACCTGCCTTACGCTAAGTAACTAACCTGCGCAGCGACGCGGAGGGAGAGTTTTTGGACCAGACAGAGTCTTAGTACGCATGCGCCAACATGTGTTTAGTGGAACATTTTTCACTCACGGCCGTCACGGGGAATCGAACCCCGGCCCCTGGTTTTGATACCACCAGGCTCTACCGACTGAGCTAACCGAGAGGACTGGGATAGTGAGCGGACCCCACCGAAGCTAACACATAAGTGCCCCTGTTTCACCAGACACTTAAAGGTCTTCATATGGACAAACCTGACGCTCATGGTTTCCATAAAATGCAATATTAAGAACTTAGCGTGCAAGAGCCATGCTAATCTTCTCCGTATCGTTCCAGCGGATAGTCGGGATAGTGAGCGGACCCCGATAGTGTTTGGGAAGGATACCCTAACCATTCTAGCTTTTCCTTTTTTAAACAAGTTTTTTTTTTTTTTTTTTTTTTGCTATGTTACATTATATTGCAAGCCCCGTCCCGCCCGTCCAATATAAAGCACAAATTTAAGAGTTGCTCACGCATTTTGTTCAAATCGTCAGCTTCTAATGTGAGGGTGACCTCCTCTACAACATCACCCTCCTCCCAATCGGGCGGTTCACCGTCCGTCAGGTAGGGGTGGAATTCACCGGTTCTGTCAAAGAGAATAGAACCAGAAGAGGCCACCTCTTCGAGATAAGCCTCAATGATTGCTACCTACTTTTACACTAGGCTCTGAGCATGATGTGTGGTACATGTGCTCAGGCTTACGGTTCATAAAATGCAATAATAAGAACGTTGCGTGCGAGCCATGCAACTTCTCTGTATGGTTCCAGTTTTGGTATATGCGCAGCGACGCGGAGGGAGAGTTTTTGGACCAGACAGAGTCTTAGTACGCATGCGCCAACATGTGTTTAGTGGAACATTTTTCACTCACGGCCGTCACGGGGAATCGAACCCCGGCCCCGGGTTTTGATACCACCAGGCTCTACCGACTGAGCTAACCGAGAGGACTGGGAATTCCTTTGTCAGTTAAGACTTTTATTGCCTAATTCGACCGTGCCGGATCCAAAGAAATCGGTCTGGGGTCTCCCAGACGCTTTTAAAACGCGACCATCGCCAAAAAGACGCCCGTGCCACCGTTTACGCCCACTTCCGGGGGGCGGGGCCCAAAACGGAGCCCGGATTCGTGATCCCGGACATCGACTTGGGGGGGGTACGCAGAGTTTCACGGCCATCCGACGACTTCCGGGTTCGGGGGGCGTGGCTCGCACAGGAAGGGGCGGGGCCACTCGGAGCCGCCCCCGTTGTGCTCCCCGTTGCATTGCGAGGTCGTTTGATATGCAGCACTTGGGGGTAGAGTGCGACAGGGGACGATCATCTCCGAGATGATGACGGGTACCCATCCCTATAACCTGCTTCAGTTGAAAAAGTCAAGATTTTCGGAAATCTGCAGTTTCTCAACTCAGGGGGAAAAAAATCAGGAAAAATAACCCCTTGTCAGTTAAGACCTTTCTTCACTAATTCGAGCGTGCCGGATCCAATGGAGTCGGTCTCGGGTCTCTCCGACGCTTGTAAAATGCGACCATCGGGTCCTCAGCAGTGTGCCAACGGGCCGGTATTCCGACACTGAAACTAAGCCTTACTCTACCCCCTACCCTGAACCTAACCTCGGTAAACATTACCTCAGTAACTAACCTGCCTTACGCTAAGTAACTAACCTGCCTTACGCTAAGTAACTAACCTGCGCAGCGACGCGGAGGGAGAGTTTTTGGACCAGACAGAGTCTTAGTACGCATGCGCCAACATGTGTTTAGTGGAACATTTTTCACTCACGGCCGTCACGGGGAATCGAACCCCGGCCCCTGGTTTTGATACCACCAGGCTCTACCGACTGAGCTAACTGAGAGGACTGGGATAGTGAGCGGACCCCACCGAAGCTAACACATAAGTGCCCCTGTTTCACCAGACACTTAAAGGTCTTCATATGGACAAACCTGACGCTCATGGTTTCCATAAAATGCAATAATAAGAACTTAGCGTGCAAGAGCCATGCTAATCTTCTCTACCCCCTACCCTGAACCTAACCTCGGTAAACATTACCTCAGTAACTAACCTGCCTTACGCTAAGTAACTAACCTGCCTTACGCTAAGTAACTAACCTGCGCAGCGACGCGGAGGGAGAGTTTTTGGACCAGACAGAGTCTTAGTACGCATGCGCCAACATGTGTTTAGTGGAACATTTTTCACTCACGGCCGTCACGGGGAATCGAACCCCGGCCCCTGGTTTTGATACCACCAGGCTCTACCGACTGAGCTAACCGAGAGGACTGGGATAGTGAGCGGACCCCACCGAAGCTAACACATAAGTGCCCCTGTTTCACCAGACACTTAAAGGTCTTCATATGGACAAACCTGACGCTCATGGTTTCCATAAAATGCAATATTAAGAACTTAGCGTGCAAGAGCCATGCTAATCTTCTCTACCCCCTACCCTGAACCTAACCTCGGTAAACATTACCTCAGTAACTAACCTGCCTTACGCTAAGTAACTAACCTGCCTTACGCTAAGTAACTAACCTGCGCAGCGACGCGGAGGGAGAGTTTTTGGACCAGACAGAGTCTTAGTACGCATGCGCCAACATGTGTTTAGTGGAACATTTTTCACTCACGGCCGTCACGGGGAATCGAACCCCGGCCCCTGGTTTTGATACCACCAGGCTCTACCGACTGAGCTAACCGAGAGGACTGGGATAGTGAGCGGACCCCACCGAAGCTAACACATAAGTGCCCCTGTTTCACCAGACACTTAAAGGTCTTCATATGGACAAACCTGACGCTCATGGTTTCCATAAAATGCAATATTAAGAACTTAGCGTGCAAGAGCCATGCTAATCTTCTCCGTATCGTTCCAGCGGATAGTCGGGATAGTGAGCGGACCCCGATAGTGTTTGGGAAGGATACCCTAACCATTCTAGCTTTTCCTTTTTTAAACAAGTTTTTTTTTTTTTTTTTTTTTTTGCTATGTTACATTATATTGCAAGCCCCGTCCCGCCCGTCCAATATAAAGCACAAATTTAAGAGTTGCTCACGCATTTTGTTCAAATCGTCAGCTTCTAATGTGAGGGTGACCTCCTCTACAACATCACCCTCCTCCCAATCGGGCGGTTCACCGTCCGTCAGGTAGGGGTGGAATTCACCGGTTCTGTCAAAGAGAATAGAACCAGAAGAGGCCACCTCTTCGAGATAAGCCTCAATGATTGCTACCTACTTTTACACTAGGCTCTGAGCATGATGTGTGGTACATGTGCTCAGGCTTACGGTTCATAAAATGCAATAATAAGAACGTTGCGTGCGAGCCATGCAACTTCTCTGTATGGTTCCAGTTTTGGTATATGCGCAGCGACGCGGAGGGAGAGTTTTTGGACCAGACAGAGTCTTAGTACGCATGCGCCAACATGTGTTTAGTGGAACATTTTTCACTCACGGCCGTCACGGGGAATCGAACCCCGGCCCCTGGTTTTGATACCACCAGGCTCTACCGACTGAGCTAACCGAGAGGACTGGGAATTCCTTTGTCAGTTAAGACTTTTATTGCCTAATTCGACCGTGCCGGATCCAAAGAAATCGGTCTGGGGTCTCCCAGACGCTTTTAAAACGCGACCATCGCCAAAAAGACGCCCCGTGCCACCGTTTACGCCCACTTCCGGGGGGCGGGGCCCAAAACGGAGCCCGGATTCGTGATCCCGGACATCGACTTGGGGGGGGTACGCAGAGTTTCACGGCCATCCGACGACTTCCGGGTTCGGGGGGCGTGGCTCGCACAGGAAGGGGCGGGGCCACTCGGAGCCGCCCCCGTTGTGCTCCCCGTTGCATTGCGAGGTCGTTTGATATGCAGCACTTGGGGGTAGAGTGCGACAGGGGACGATCATCTCCGAGATGATGACGGGTACCCATCCCTATAACCTAACCCTAACCCTAACCCTAACCCTAACCCTAACCCTAACCCTAACATTACCTCAGTAACTAACCTGCCTTACGCTAAGTAACTAACCTGCCTTACGCTAAGTAACTAACCTGCGCAGCGACGCGGAGGGAGAGTTTTTGGACCAGACAGAGTCTTAGTACGCATGCGCCAACATGTGTTTAGTGGAACATTTTTCACTCACGGCCGTCACGGGGAATCGAACCCCGGCCCCTGGTTTTGATACCACCAGGCTCTACCGACTGAGCTAACCGAGAGGACTGGGATAGTGAGCGGACCCCACCGAAGCTAACACATAAGTGCCCCTGTTTCACCAGACACTTAAAGGTCTTCATATGGACAAACCTGACGCTCATGGTTTCCATAAAATGCAATATTAAGAACTTAGCGTGCAAGAGCCATGCTAATCTTCTCCGTATCGTTCCAGCGGATAGTCGGGATAGTGAGCGGACCCCGATAGTGTTTGGGAAGGATACCCTAACCATTCTAGCTTTTCCTTTTTTAAACAAGTTTTTTTTTTTTTTTGCTATGTTACATTATATTGCAAGCCCCGTCCCGCCCGTCCAATATAAAGCACAAATTTAAGAGTTGCTCACGCATTTTGTTCAAATCGTCAGCTTCTAATGTGAGGGTGACCTCCTCTACAACATCACCCTCCTCCCAATCGGGCGGTTCACCGTCCGTCAGGTAGGGGTGGAATTCACCGGTTCTGTCAAAGAGAATAGAACCAGAAGAGGCCACCTCTTCGAGATAAGCCTCAATGATTGCTACCTACTTTTACACTAGGCTCTGAGCATGATGTGTGGTACATGTGCTCAGGCTTACGGTTCATAAAATGCAATAATAAGAACGTTGCGTGCGAGCCATGCAACTTCTCTGTATGGTTCCAGTTTTGGTATATGCGCAGCGACGCGGAGGGAGAGTTTTTGGACCAGACAGAGTCTTAGTACGCATGCGCCAACATGTGTTTAGTGGAACATTTTTCACTCACGGCCGTCACGGGGAATCGAACCCCGGCCCCTGGTTTTGATACCACCAGGCTCTACCGACTGAGCTAACCGAGAGGACTGGGAATTCCTTTGTCAGTTAAGACTTTTATTGCCTAATTCGACCGTGCCGGATCCAAAGAAATCGGTCTGGGGTCTCCCAGACGCTTTTAAAACGCGACCATCGCCAAAAAGACGCCCCGTGCCACCGTTTACGCCCACTTCCGGGGGGCGGGGCCCAAAACGGAGCCCGGATTCGTGATCCCGGACATCGACTTGGGGGGGGTACGCAGAGTTTCACGGCCATCCGACGACTTCCGGGTTCGGGGGGCGTGGCTCGCACAGGAAGGGGCGGGGCCACTCGGAGCCGCCCCCGTTGTGCTCCCCGTTGCATTGCGAGGTCGTTTGATATGCAGCACTTGGGGGTAGAGTGCGACAGGGGACGATCATCTCCGAGATGATGACGGGTACCCATCCCTATAACCTGCTTCAGTTGAAAAAGTCAAGATTTTCGGAAATCTGCAGTTTCTCAACTCAGGGGGAAAAAAATCAGGAAAAATCACCCCTTGTCAGTTAAGACCTTTCTTCACTAATTCGAGCGTGCCGGATCCAATGGAGTCGGTCTCGGGTCTCTCCGACGCTTGTAAAACACGACCATCGGGTCCTCAGCAGTGTGCCAACGGGCCGGTATTCCGACACTGAAACTAAGCCTTACTCTACCCCCTACCCTGAACCTAACCTCGGTAAACATTACCTCAGTAACTAACCTGCCTTACGCTAAGTAACTAACCTGCCTTACGCTAAGTAACTAACCTGCGCAGCGACGCGGAGGGAGAGTTTTTGGACCAGACAGAGTCTTAGTACGCATGCGCCAACATGTGTTTAGTGGAACATTTTTCACTCACGGCCGTCACGGGGAATCGAACCCCGGCCCCTGGTTTTGATACCACCAGGCTCTACCGACTGAGCTAACCGAGAGGACTGGGATAGTGAGCGGACCCCACCGAAGCTAACACATAAGTGCCCCTGTTTCACCAGACACTTAAAGGTCTTCATATGGACAAACCTGACGCTCATGGTTTCCATAAAATGCAATAATAAGAACTTAGCGTGCAAGAGCCATGCTAATCTTCTCTACCCCCTACCCTGAACCTAACCTCGGTAAACATTACCTCAGTAACTAACCTGCCTTACGCTAAGTAACTAACCTGCCTTACGCTAAGTAACTAACCTGCGCAGCGACGCGGAGGGAGAGTTTTTGGACCAGACAGAGTCTTAGTACGCATGCGCCAACATGTGTTTAGTGGAACATTTTTCACTCACGGCCGTCACGGGGAATCGAACCCCGGCCCCTGGTTTTGATACCACCAGGCTCTACCGACTGAGCTAACCGAGAGGACTGGGATAGTGAGCGGACCCCACCGAAGCTAACACATAAGTGCCCCTGTTTCACCAGACACTTAAAGGTCTTCATATGGACAAACCTGACGCTCATGGTTTCCATAAAATGCAATATTAAGAACTTAGCGTGCAAGAGCCATGCTAATCTTCTCCGTATCGTTCCAGCGGATAGTCGGGATAGTGAGCGGACCCCGATAGTGTTTGGGAAGGATACCCTAACCATTCTAGCTTTTCCTTTTTTAAACAAGTTTTTTTTTTTTTTTTTTTTTTGCTATGTTACATTATATTGCAAGCCCCGTCCCGCCCGTCCAATATAAAGCACAAATTTAAGAGTTGCTCACGCATTTTGTTCAAATCGTCAGCTTCTAATGTGAGGGTGACCTCCTCTACAACATCACCCTCCTCCCAATCGGGCGGTTCACCGTCCGTCAGGTAGGGGTGGAATTCACCGGTTCTGTCAAAGAGAATAGAACCAGAAGAGGCCACCTCTTCGAGATAAGCCTCAATGATTGCTACCTACTTTTACACTAGGCTCTGAGCATGATGTGTGGTACATGTGCTCAGGCTTACGGTTCATAAAATGCAATAATAAGAACGTTGCGTGCGAGCCATGCAACTTCTCTGTATGGTTCCAGTTTTGGTATATGCGCAGCGACGCGGAGGGAGAGTTTTTGGACCAGACAGAGTCTTAGTACGCATGCGCCAACATGTGTTTAGTGGAACATTTTTCACTCACGGCCGTCACGGGGAATCGAACCCCGGCCCCTGGTTTTGATACCACCAGGCTCTACCGACTGAGCTAACCGAGAGGACTGGGAATTCCTTTGTCAGTTAAGACTTTTATTGCCTAATTCGACCGTGCCGGATCCAAAGAAATCGGTCTGGGGTCTCCCAGACGCTTTTAAAACGCGACCATCGCCAAAAAGACGCCCGTGCCACCGTTTACGCCCACTTCCGGGGGGCGGGGCCCAAAACGGAGCCCGGATTCGTGATCCCGGACATCGACTTGGGGGGGGTACGCAGAGTTTCACGGCCATCCGACGACTTCCGGGTTCGGGGGGCGTGGCTCGCACAGGAAGGGGCGGGGCCACTCGGAGCCGCCCCCGTTGTGCTCCCCGTTGCATTGCGAGGTCGTTTGATATGCAGCACTTGGGGGTAGAGTGCGACAGGGGACGATCATCTCCGAGATGATGACGGGTACCCATCCCTATAACCCTGCTTCAGTTGAAAAAGTCAAGATTTTCGGAAATCTGCAGTTTCTCAACTCAGGGGGAAAAAAATCAGGAAAAATAACCCCTTGTCAGTTAAGACCTTTCTTCACTAATTCGAGCGTGCCGGATCCAATGGAGTCGGTCTCGGGTCTCTCCGACGCTTGTAAAATGCGACCATCGGGTCCTCAGCAGTGTGCCAACGGGCCGGTATTCCGACACTGAAACTAAGCCTTACTCTACCCCCTACCCTGAACCTAACCTCGGTAAACATTACCTCAGTAACTAACCTGCCTTACGCTAAGTAACTAACCTGCCTTACGCTAAGTAACTAACCTGCGCAGCGACGCGGAGGGAGAGTTTTTGGACCAGACAGAGTCTTAGTACGCATGCGCCAACATGTGTTTAGTGGAACATTTTTCACTCACGGCCGTCACGGGGAATCGAACCCCGGCCCCTGGTTTTGATACCACCAGGCTCTACCGACTGAGCTAACTGAGAGGACTGGGATAGTGAGCGGACCCCACCGAAGCTAACACATAAGTGCCCCTGTTTCACCAGACACTTAAAGGTCTTCATATGGACAAACCTGACGCTCATGGTTTCCATAAAATGCAATAATAAGAACTTAGCGTGCAAGAGCCATGCTAATCTTCTCTACCCCCTACCCTGAACCTAACCTCGGTAAACATTACCTCAGTAACTAACCTGCCTTACGCTAAGTAACTAACCTGCCTTACGCTAAGTAACTAACCTGCGCAGCGACGCGGAGGGAGAGTTTTTGGACCAGACAGAGTCTTAGTACGCATGCGCCAACATGTGTTTAGTGGAACATTTTTCACTCACGGCCGTCACGGGGAATCGAACCCCGGCCCCTGGTTTTGATACCACCAGGCTCTACCGACTGAGCTAACCGAGAGGACTGGGATAGTGAGCGGACCCCACCGAAGCTAACACATAAGTGCCCCTGTTTCACCAGACACTTAAAGGTCTTCATATGGACAAACCTGACGCTCATGGTTTCCATAAAATGCAATATTAAGAACTTAGCGTGCAAGAGCCATGCTAATCTTCTCTACCCCCTACCCTGAACCTAACCTCGGTAAACATTACCTCAGTAACTAACCTGCCTTACGCTAAGTAACTAACCTGCCTTACGCTAAGTAACTAACCTGCGCAGCGACGCGGAGGGAGAGTTTTTGGACCAGACAGAGTCTTAGTACGCATGCGCCAACATGTGTTTAGTGGAACATTTTTCACTCACGGCCGTCACGGGGAATCGAACCCCGGCCCCTGGTTTTGATACCACCAGGCTCTACCGACTGAGCTAACCGAGAGGACTGGGATAGTGAGCGGACCCCACCGAAGCTAACACATAAGTGCCCCTGTTTCACCAGACACTTAAAGGTCTTCATATGGACAAACCTGACGCTCATGGTTTCCATAAAATGCAATATTAAGAACTTAGCGTGCAAGAGCCATGCTAATCTTCTCCGTATCGTTCCAGCGGATAGTCGGGATAGTGAGCGGACCCCGATAGTGTTTGGGAAGGATACCCTAACCATTCTAGCTTTTCCTTTTTTAAACAAGTTTTTTTTTTTTTTTTTTTTTTTGCTATGTTACATTATATTGCAAGCCCCGTCCCGCCCGTCCAATATAAAGCACAAATTTAAGAGTTGCTCACGCATTTTGTTCAAATCGTCAGCTTCTAATGTGAGGGTGACCTCCTCTACAACATCACCCTCCTCCCAATCGGGCGGTTCACCGTCCGTCAGGTAGGGGTGGAATTCACCGGTTCTGTCAAAGAGAATAGAACCAGAAGAGGCCACCTCTTCGAGATAAGCCTCAATGATTGCTACCTACTTTTACACTAGGCTCTGAGCATGATGTGTGGTACATGTGCTCAGGCTTACGGTTCATAAAATGCAATAATAAGAACGTTGCGTGCGAGCCATGCAACTTCTCTGTATGGTTCCAGTTTTGGTATATGCGCAGCGACGCGGAGGGAGAGTTTTTGGACCAGACAGAGTCTTAGTACGCATGCGCCAACATGTGTTTAGTGGAACATTTTTCACTCACGGCCGTCACGGGGAATCGAACCCCGGCCCCTGGTTTTGATACCACCAGGCTCTACCGACTGAGCTAACCGAGAGGACTGGGAATTCCTTTGTCAGTTAAGACTTTTATTGCCTAATTCGACCGTGCCGGATCCAAAGAAATCGGTCTGGGGTCTCCCAGACGCTTTTAAAACGCGACCATCGCCAAAAAGACGCCCCGTGCCACCGTTTACGCCCACTTCCGGGGGGCGGGGCCCAAAACGGAGCCCGGATTCGTGATCCCGGACATCGACTTGGGGGGGGGTACGCAGAGTTTCACGGCCATCCGACGACTTCCGGGTTCGGGGGGCGTGGCTCGCACAGGAAGGGGCGGGGCCACTCGGAGCCGCCCCCGTTGTGCTCCCCGTTGCATTGCGAGGTCGTTTGATATGCAGCACTTGGGGGTAGAGTGCGACAGGGGACGATCATCTCCGAGATGATGACGGGTACCCATCCCTATAACCTGCTTCAGTTGAAAAAGTCAAGATTTTCGGAAATCTGCAGTTTCTCAACTCAGGGGGAAAAAAATCAGGAAAAATCACCCCTTGTCAGTTAAGACCTTTCTTCACTAATTCGAGCGTGCCGGATCCAATGGAGTCGGTCTCGGGTCTCTCCGACGCTTGTAAAACACGACCATCGGGTCCTCAGCAGTGTGCCAACGGGCCGGTATTCCGACACTGAAACTAAGCCTTACTCTACCCCCTACCCTGAACCTAACCTCGGTAAACATTACCTCAGTAACTAACCTGCCTTACGCTAAGTAACTAACCTGCCTTACGCTAAGTAACTAACCTGCGCAGCGACGCGGAGGGAGAGTTTTTGGACCAGACAGAGTCTTAGTACGCATGCGCCAACATGTGTTTAGTGGAACATTTTTCACTCACGGCCGTCACGGGGAATCGAACCCCGGCCCCTGGTTTTGATACCACCAGGCTCTACCGACTGAGCTAACCGAGAGGACTGGGATAGTGAGCGGACCCCACCGAAGCTAACACATAAGTGCCCCTGTTTCACCAGACACTTAAAGGTCTTCATATGGACAAACCTGACGCTCATGGTTTCCATAAAATGCAATAATAAGAACTTAGCGTGCAAGAGCCATGCTAATCTTCTCTACCCCCTACCCTGAACCTAACCTCGGTAAACATTACCTCAGTAACTAACCTGCCTTACGCTAAGTAACTAACCTGCCTTACGCTAAGTAACTAACCTGCGCAGCGACGCGGAGGGAGAGTTTTTGGACCAGACAGAGTCTTAGTACGCATGCGCCAACATGTGTTTAGTGGAACATTTTTCACTCACGGCCGTCACGGGGAATCGAACCCCGGCCCCTGGTTTTGATACCACCAGGCTCTACCGACTGAGCTAACCGAGAGGACTGGGATAGTGAGCGGACCCCACCGAAGCTAACACATAAGTGCCCCTGTTTCACCAGACACTTAAAGGTCTTCATATGGACAAACCTGACGCTCATGGTTTCCATAAAATGCAATATTAAGAACTTAGCGTGCAAGAGCCATGCTAATCTTCTCCGTATCGTTCCAGCGGATAGTCGGGATAGTGAGCGGACCCCGATAGTGTTTGGGAAGGATACCCTAACCATTCTAGCTTTTCCTTTTTTAAACAAGTTTTTTTTTTTTTTTTTTTTTTGCTATGTTACATTATATTGCAAGCCCCGTCCCGCCCGTCCAATATAAAGCACAAATTTAAGAGTTGCTCACGCATTTTGTTCAAATCGTCAGCTTCTAATGTGAGGGTGACCTCCTCTACAACATCACCCTCCTCCCAATCGGGCGGTTCACCGTCCGTCAGGTAGGGGTGGAATTCACCGGTTCTGTCAAAGAGAATAGAACCAGAAGAGGCCACCTCTTCGAGATAAGCCTCAATGATTGCTACCTACTTTTACACTAGGCTCTGAGCATGATGTGTGGTACATGTGCTCAGGCTTACGGTTCATAAAATGCAATAATAAGAACGTTGCGTGCGAGCCATGCAACTTCTCTGTATGGTTCCAGTTTTGGTATATGCGCAGCGACGCGGAGGGAGAGTTTTTGGACCAGACAGAGTCTTAGTACGCATGCGCCAACATGTGTTTAGTGGAACATTTTTCACTCACGGCCGTCACGGGGAATCGAACCCCGGCCCCTGGTTTTGATACCACCAGGCTCTACCGACTGAGCTAACCGAGAGGACTGGGAATTCCTTTGTCAGTTAAGACTTTTATTGCCTAATTCGACCGTGCCGGATCCAAAGAAATCGGTCTGGGGTCTCCCAGACGCTTTTAAAACGCGACCATCGCCAAAAAGACGCCCCGTGCCACCGTTTACGCCCACTTCCGGGGGGCGGGGCCCAAAACGGAGCCCGGATTCGTGATCCCGGACATCGACTTGGGGGGGGTACGCAGAGTTTCACGGCCATCCGACGACTTCCGGGTTCGGGGGGCGTGGCTCGCACAGGAAGGGGCGGGGCCACTCGGAGCCGCCCCCGTTGTGCTCCCCGTTGCATTGCGAGGTCGTTTGATATGCAGCACTTGGGGGTAGAGTGCGACAGGGGACGATCATCTCCGAGATGATGACGGGTACCCATCCCTATAACCTGCTTCAGTTGAAAAAGTCAAGATTTTCGGAAATCTGCAGTTTCTCAACTCAGGGGGAAAAAAATCAGGAAAAATCACCCCTTGTCAGTTAAGACCTTTCTTCACTAATTCGAGCGTGCCGGATCCAATGGAGTCGGTCTCGGGTCTCTCCGACGCTTGTAAAACGCGACCATCGGGTCCTCAGCAGTGTGCCAACGGGCCGGTATTCCGACACTGAAACTAAGCCTTACTCTACCCCCTACCCTGAACCTAACCTCGGTAAACATTACCTCAGTAACTAACCTGCCTTACGCTAAGTAACTAACCTGCGCAGCGACGCGGAGGGAGAGTTTTTGGACCAGACAGAGTCTTAGTACGCATGCGCCAACATGTGTTTAGTGGAACATTTTTCACTCACGGCCGTCACGGGGAATCGAACCCCGGCCCCTGGTTTTGATACCACCAGGCTCTACCGACTGAGCTAACTGAGAGGACTGGGATAGTGAGCGGACCCCACCGAAGCTAACACATAAGTGCCCCTGTTTCACCAGACACTTAAAGGTCTTCATATGGACAAACCTGACGCTCATGGTTTCCATAAAATGCAATAATAAGAACTTAGCGTGCAAGAGCCATGCTAATCTTCTCTACCCCCTACCCTGAACCTAACCTCGGTAAACATTACCTCAGTAACTAACCTGCCTTACGCTAAGTAACTAACCTGCCTTACGCTAAGTAACTAACCTGCGCAGCGACGCGGAGGGAGAGTTTTTGGACCAGACAGAGTCTTAGTACGCATGCGCCAACATGTGTTTAGTGGAACATTTTTCACTCACGGCCGTCACGGGGAATCGAACCCCGGCCCCTGGTTTTGATACCACCAGGCTCTACCGACTGAGCTAACCGAGAGGACTGGGATAGTGAGCGGACCCCACCGAAGCTAACACATAAGTGCCCCTGTTTCACCAGACACTTAAAGGTCTTCATATGGACAAACCTGACGCTCATGGTTTCCATAAAATGCAATATTAAGAACTTAGCGTGCAAGAGCCATGCTAATCTTCTCCGTATCGTTCCAGCGGATAGTCGGGATAGTGAGCGGACCCCGATAGTGTTTGGGAAGGATACCCTAACCATTCTAGCTTTTCCTTTTTTAAACAAGTTTTTTTTTTTTTTTTTTTTTTTGCTATGTTACATTATATTGCAAGCCCCGTCCCGCCCGTCCAATATAAAGCACAAATTTAAGAGTTGCTCACGCATTTTGTTCAAATCGTCAGCTTCTAATGTGAGGGTGACCTCCTCTACAACATCACCCTCCTCCCAATCGGGCGGTTCACCGTCCGTCAGGTAGGGGTGGAATTCACCGGTTCTGTCAAAGAGAATAGAACCAGAAGAGGCCACCTCTTCGAGATAAGCCTCAATGATTGCTACCTACTTTTACACTAGGCTCTGAGCATGATGTGTGGTACATGTGCTCAGGCTTACGGTTCATAAAATGCAATAATAAGAACGTTGCGTGCGAGCCATGCAACTTCTCTGTATGGTTCCAGTTTTGGTATATGCGCAGCGACGCGGAGGGAGAGTTTTTGGACCAGACAGAGTCTTAGTACGCATGCGCCAACATGTGTTTAGTGGAACATTTTTCACTCACGGCCGTCACGGGGAATCGAACCCCGGCCCCTGGTTTTGATACCACCAGGCTCTACCGACTGAGCTAACCGAGAGGACTGGGAATTCCTTTGTCAGTTAAGACTTTTATTGCCTAATTCGACCGTGCCGGATCCAAAGAAATCGGTCTGGGGTCTCCCAGACGCTTTTAAAACGCGACCATCGCCAAAAAGACGCCCCGTGCCACCGTTTACGCCCACTTCCGGGGGGCGGGGCCCAAAACGGAGCCCGGATTCGTGATCCCGGACATCGACTTGGGGGGGGTACGCAGAGTTTCACGGCCATCCGACGACTTCCGGGTTCGGGGGGCGTGGCTCGCACAGGAAGGGGCGGGGCCACTCGGAGCCGCCCCCGTTGTGCTCCCCGTTGCATTGCGAGGTCGTTTGATATGCAGCACTTGGGGGTAGAGTGCGACAGGGGACGATCATCTCCGAGATGATGACGGGTACCCATCCCTATAACCTGCTTCAGTTGAAAAAGTCAAGATTTTCGGAAATCTGCAGTTTCTCAACTCAGGGGGAAAAAAATCAGGAAAAATCACCCCTTGTCAGTTAAGACCTTTCTTCACTAATTCGAGCGTGCCGGATCCAATGGAGTCGGTCTCGGGTCTCTCCGACGCTTGTAAAACGCGACCATCGGGTCCTCAGCAGTGTGCCAACGGGCCGGTATTCCGACACTGAAACTAAGCCTTACTCTACCCCCTACCCTGAACCTAACCTCGGTAAACATTACCTCAGTAACTAACCTGCCTTACGCTAAGTAACTAACCTGCCTTACGCTAAGTAACTAACCTGCGCAGCGACGCGGAGGGAGAGTTTTTGGACCAGACAGAGTCTTAGTACGCATGCGCCAACATGTGTTTAGTGGAACATTTTTCACTCACGGCCGTCACGGGGAATCGAACCCCGGCCCCTGGTTTTGATACCACCAGGCTCTACCGACTGAGCTAACTGAGAGGACTGGGATAGTGAGCGGACCCCACCGAAGCTAACACATAAGTGCCCCTGTTTCACCAGACACTTAAAGGTCTTCATATGGACAAACCTGACGCTCATGGTTTCCATAAAATGCAATAATAAGAACTTAGCGTGCAAGAGCCATGCTAATCTTCTCTACCCCCTACCCTGAACCTAACCTCGGTAAACATTACCTCAGTAACTAACCTGCCTTACGCTAAGTAACTAACCTGCCTTACGCTAAGTAACTAACCTGCGCAGCGACGCGGAGGGAGAGTTTTTGGACCAGACAGAGTCTTAGTACGCATGCGCCAACATGTGTTTAGTGGAACATTTTTCACTCACGGCCGTCACGGGGAATCGAACCCCGGCCCCTGGTTTTGATACCACCAGGCTCTACCGACTGAGCTAACCGAGAGGACTGGGATAGTGAGCGGACCCCACCGAAGCTAACACATAAGTGCCCCTGTTTCACCAGACACTTAAAGGTCTTCATATGGACAAACCTGACGCTCATGGTTTCCATAAAATGCAATATTAAGAACTTAGCGTGCAAGAGCCATGCTAATCTTCTCCGTATCGTTCCAGCGGATAGTCGGGATAGTGAGCGGACCCCGATAGTGTTTGGGAAGGATACCCTAACCATTCTAGCTTTTCCTTTTTTAAACAAGTTTTTTTTTTTTTTTGCTATGTTACATTATATTGCAAGCCCCGTCCCGCCCGTCCAATATAAAGCACAAATTTAAGAGTTGCTCACGCATTTTGTTCAAATCGTCAGCTTCTAATGTGAGGGTGACCTCCTCTACAACATCACCCTCCTCCCAATCGGGCGGTTCACCGTCCGTCAGGTAGGGGTGGAATTCACCGGTTCTGTCAAAGAGAATAGAACCAGAAGAGGCCACCTCTTCGAGATAAGCCTCAATGATTGCTACCTACTTTTACACTAGGCTCTGAGCATGATGTGTGGTACATGTGCTCAGGCTTACGGTTCATAAAATGCAATAATAAGAACGTTGCGTGCGAGCCATGCAACTTCTCTGTATGGTTCCAGTTTTGGTATATGCGCAGCGACGCGGAGGGAGAGTTTTTGGACCAGACAGAGTCTTAGTACGCATGCGCCAACATGTGTTTAGTGGAACATTTTTCACTCACGGCCGTCACGGGGAATCGAACCCCGGCCCCTGGTTTTGATACCACCAGGCTCTACCGACTGAGCTAACCGAGAGGACTGGGAATTCCTTTGTCAGTTAAGACTTTTATTGCCTAATTCGACCGTGCCGGATCCAAAGAAATCGGTCTGGGGTCTCCCAGACGCTTTTAAAACGCGACCATCGCCAAAAAGACGCCCCGTGCCACCGTTTACGCCCACTTCCGGGGGGCGGGGCCCAAAACGGAGCCCGGATTCGTGATCCCGGACATCGACTTGGGGGGGGTACGCAGAGTTTCACGGCCATCCGACGACTTCCGGGTTCGGGGGGCGTGGCTCGCACAGGAAGGGGCGGGGCCACTCGGAGCCGCCCCCGTTGTGCTCCCCGTTGCATTGCGAGGTCGTTTGATATGCAGCACTTGGGGGTAGAGTGCGACAGGGGACGATCATCTCCGAGATGATGACGGGTACCCATCCCTATAACCTGCTTCAGTTGAAAAAGTCAAGATTTTCGGAAATCTGCAGTTTCTCAACTCAGGGGGAAAAAAATCAGGAAAAATCACCCCTTGTCAGTTAAGACCTTTCTTCACTAATTCGAGCGTGCCGGATCCAATGGAGTCGGTCTCGGGTCTCTCCGACGCTTGTAAAACACGACCATCGGGTCCTCAGCAGTGTGCCAACGGGCCGGTATTCCGACACTGAAACTAAGCCTTACTCTACCCCCTACCCTGAACCTAACCTCGGTAAACATTACCTCAGTAACTAACCTGCCTTACGCTAAGTAACTAACCTGCCTTACGCTAAGTAACTAACCTGCGCAGCGACGCGGAGGGAGAGTTTTTGGACCAGACAGAGTCTTAGTACGCATGCGCCAACATGTGTTTAGTGGAACATTTTTCACTCACGGCCGTCACGGGGAATCGAACCCCGGCCCCTGGTTTTGATACCACCAGGCTCTACCGACTGAGCTAACCGAGAGGACTGGGATAGTGAGCGGACCCCACCGAAGCTAACACATAAGTGCCCCTGTTTCACCAGACACTTAAAGGTCTTCATATGGACAAACCTGACGCTCATGGTTTCCATAAAATGCAATAATAAGAACTTAGCGTGCAAGAGCCATGCTAATCTTCTCTACCCCCTACCCTGAACCTAACCTCGGTAAACATTACCTCAGTAACTAACCTGCCTTACGCTAAGTAACTAACCTGCCTTACGCTAAGTAACTAACCTGCGCAGCGACGCGGAGGGAGAGTTTTTGGACCAGACAGAGTCTTAGTACGCATGCGCCAACATGTGTTTAGTGGAACATTTTTCACTCACGGCCGTCACGGGGAATCGAACCCCGGCCCCTGGTTTTGATACCACCAGGCTCTACCGACTGAGCTAACCGAGAGGACTGGGATAGTGAGCGGACCCCACCGAAGCTAACACATAAGTGCCCCTGTTTCACCAGACACTTAAAGGTCTTCATATGGACAAACCTGACGCTCATGGTTTCCATAAAATGCAATATTAAGAACTTAGCGTGCAAGAGCCATGCTAATCTTCTCCGTATCGTTCCAGCGGATAGTCGGGATAGTGAGCGGACCCCGATAGTGTTTGGGAAGGATACCCTAACCATTCTAGCTTTTCCTTTTTTAAACAAGTTTTTTTTTTTTTTTTTTTTTTTTGCTATGTTACATTATATTGCAAGCCCCGTCCCGCCCGTCCAATATAAAGCACAAATTTAAGAGTTGCTCACGCATTTTGTTCAAATCGTCAGCTTCTAATGTGAGGGTGACCTCCTCTACAACATCACCCTCCTCCCAATCGGGCGGTTCACCGTCCGTCAGGTAGGGGTGGAATTCACCGGTTCTGTCAAAGAGAATAGAACCAGAAGAGGCCACCTCTTCGAGATAAGCCTCAATGATTGCTACCTACTTTTACACTAGGCTCTGAGCATGATGTGTGGTACATGTGCTCAGGCTTACGGTTCATAAAATGCAATAATAAGAACGTTGCGTGCGAGCCATGCAACTTCTCTGTATGGTTCCAGTTTTGGTATATGCGCAGCGACGCGGAGGGAGAGTTTTTGGACCAGACAGAGTCTTAGTACGCATGCGCCAACATGTGTTTAGTGGAACATTTTTCACTCACGGCCGTCACGGGGAATCGAACCCCGGCCCCTGGTTTTGATACCACCAGGCTCTACCGACTGAGCTAACCGAGAGGACTGGGATAGTGAGCGGACCCCACCGAAGCTAACACATAAGTGCCCCTGTTTCACCAGACACTTAAAGGTCTTCATATGGACAAACCTGACGCTCATGGTTTCCATAAAATGCAATATTAAGAACTTAGCGTGCAAGAGCCATGCTAATCTTCTCCGTATCGTTCCAGCGGATAGTCGGGATAGTGAGCGGACCCCGATAGTGTTTGGGAAGGATACCCTAACCATTCTAGCTTTTCCTTTTTTAAACAAGTTTTTTTTTTTTTTTTTTTTTTTGCTATGTTACATTATATTGCAAGCCCCGTCCCGCCCGTCCAATATAAAGCACAAATTTAAGAGTTGCTCACGCATTTTGTTCAAATCGTCAGCTTCTAATGTGAGGGTGACCTCCTCTACAACATCACCCTCCTCCCAATCGGGCGGTTCACCGTCCGTCAGGTAGGGGTGGAATTCACCGGTTCTGTCAAAGAGAATAGAACCAGAAGAGGCCACCTCTTCGAGATAAGCCTCAATGATTGCTACCTACTTTTACACTAGGCTCTGAGCATGATGTGTGGTACATGTGCTCAGGCTTACGGTTCATAAAATGCAATAATAAGAACGTTGCGTGCGAGCCATGCAACTTCTCTGTATGGTTCCAGTTTTGGTATATGCGCAGCGACGCGGAGGGAGAGTTTTTGGACCAGACAGAGTCTTAGTACGCATGCGCCAACATGTGTTTAGTGGAACATTTTTCACTCACGGCCGTCACGGGGAATCGAACCCCGGCCCCTGGTTTTGATACCACCAGGCTCTACCGACTGAGCTAACCGAGAGGACTGGGAATTCCTTTGTCAGTTAAGACTTTTATTGCCTAATTCGACCGTGCCGGATCCAAAGAAATCGGTCTGGGGTCTCCCAGACGCTTTTAAAACGCGACCATCGCCAAAAAGACGCCCGTGCCACCGTTTACGCCCACTTCCGGGGGGCGGGGCCCAAAACGGAGCCCGGATTCGTGATCCCGGACATCGACTTGGGGGGGGTACGCAGAGTTTCACGGCCATCCGACGACTTCCGGGTTCGGGGGGCGTGGCTCGCACAGGAAGGGGCGGGGCCACTCGGAGCCGCCCCCGTTGTGCTCCCCGTTGCATTGCGAGGTCGTTTGATATGCAGCACTTGGGGGTAGAGTGCGACAGGGGACGATCATCTCCGAGATGATGACGGGTACCCATCCCTATAACCTGCTTCAGTTGAAAAAGTCAAGATTTTCGGAAATCTGCAGTTTCTCAACTCAGGGGGAAAAAAATCAGGAAAAATAACCCCTTGTCAGTTAAGACCTTTCTTCACTAATTCGAGCGTGCCGGATCCAATGGAGTCGGTCTCGGGTCTCTCCGACGCTTGTAAAATGCGACCATCGGGTCCTCAGCAGTGTGCCAACGGGCCGGTATTCCGACACTGAAACTAAGCCTTACTCTACCCCCTACCCTGAACCTAACCTCGGTAAACATTACCTCAGTAACTAACCTGCCTTACGCTAAGTAACTAACCTGCCTTACGCTAAGTAACTAACCTGCGCAGCGACGCGGAGGGAGAGTTTTTGGACCAGACAGAGTCTTAGTACGCATGCGCCAACATGTGTTTAGTGGAACATTTTTCACTCACGGCCGTCACGGGGAATCGAACCCCGGCCCCTGGTTTTGATACCACCAGGCTCTACCGACTGAGCTAACTGAGAGGACTGGGATAGTGAGCGGACCCCACCGAAGCTAACACATAAGTGCCCCTGTTTCACCAGACACTTAAAGGTCTTCATATGGACAAACCTGACGCTCATGGTTTCCATAAAATGCAATAATAAGAACTTAGCGTGCAAGAGCCATGCTAATCTTCTCTACCCCCTACCCTGAACCTAACCTCGGTAAACATTACCTCAGTAACTAACCTGCCTTACGCTAAGTAACTAACCTGCCTTACGCTAAGTAACTAACCTGCGCAGCGACGCGGAGGGAGAGTTTTTGGACCAGACAGAGTCTTAGTACGCATGCGCCAACATGTGTTTAGTGGAACATTTTTCACTCACGGCCGTCACGGGGAATCGAACCCCGGCCCCTGGTTTTGATACCACCAGGCTCTACCGACTGAGCTAACCGAGAGGACTGGGATAGTGAGCGGACCCCACCGAAGCTAACACATAAGTGCCCCTGTTTCACCAGACACTTAAAGGTCTTCATATGGACAAACCTGACGCTCATGGTTTCCATAAAATGCAATATTAAGAACTTAGCGTGCAAGAGCCATGCTAATCTTCTCCGTATCGTTCCAGCGGATAGTCGGGATAGTGAGCGGACCCCGATAGTGTTTGGGAAGGATACCCTAACCATTCTAGCTTTTCCTTTTTTAAACAAGTTTTTTTTTTTTTTTTTTTTTTTGCTATGTTACATTATATTGCAAGCCCCGTCCCGCCCGTCCAATATAAAGCACAAATTTAAGAGTTGCTCACGCATTTTGTTCAAATCGTCAGCTTCTAATGTGAGGGTGACCTCCTCTACAACATCACCCTCCTCCCAATCGGGCGGTTCACCGTCCGTCAGGTAGGGGTGGAATTCACCGGTTCTGTCAAAGAGAATAGAACCAGAAGAGGCCACCTCTTCGAGATAAGCCTCAATGATTGCTACCTACTTTTACACTAGGCTCTGAGCATGATGTGTGGTACATGTGCTCAGGCTTACGGTTCATAAAATGCAATAATAAGAACGTTGCGTGCGAGCCATGCAACTTCTCTGTATGGTTCCAGTTTTGGTATATGCGCAGCGACGCGGAGGGAGAGTTTTTGGACCAGACAGAGTCTTAGTACGCATGCGCCAACATGTGTTTAGTGGAACATTTTTCACTCACGGCCGTCACGGGGAATCGAACCCCGGCCCCTGGTTTTGATACCACCAGGCTCTACCGACTGAGCTAACCGAGAGGACTGGGAATTCCTTTGTCAGTTAAGACTTTTATTGCCTAATTCGACCGTGCCGGATCCAAAGAAATCGGTCTGGGGTCTCCCAGACGCTTTTAAAACGCGACCATCGCCAAAAAGACGCCCCGTGCCACCGTTTACGCCCACTTCCGGGGGGCGGGGCCCAAAACGGAGCCCGGATTCGTGATCCCGGACATCGACTTGGGGGGGGTACGCAGAGTTTCACGGCCATCCGACGACTTCCGGGTTCGGGGGGCGTGGCTCGCACAGGAAGGGGCGGGGCCACTCGGAGCCGCCCCCGTTGTGCTCCCCGTTGCATTGCGAGGTCGTTTGATATGCAGCACTTGGGGGTAGAGTGCGACAGGGGACGATCATCTCCGAGATGATGACGGGTACCCATCCCTATAACCTGCTTCAGTTGAAAAAGTCAAGATTTTCGGAAATCTGCAGTTTCTCAACTCAGGGGGAAAAAAATCAGGAAAAATCACCCCTTGTCAGTTAAGACCTTTCTTCACTAATTCGAGCGTGCCGGATCCAATGGAGTCGGTCTCGGGTCTCTCCGACGCTTGTAAAACGCGACCATCGGGTCCTCAGCAGTGTGCCAACGGGCCGGTATTCCGACACTGAAACTAAGCCTTACTCTACCCCCTACCCTGAACCTAACCTCGGTAAACATTACCTCAGTAACTAACCTGCCTTACGCTAAGTAACTAACCTGCCTTACGCTAAGTAACTAACCTGCGCAGCGACGCGGAGGGAGAGTTTTTGGACCAGACAGAGTCTTAGTACGCATGCGCCAACATGTGTTTAGTGGAACATTTTTCACTCACGGCCGTCACGGGGAATCGAACCCCGGCCCCTGGTTTTGATACCACCAGGCTCTACCGACTGAGCTAACTGAGAGGACTGGGATAGTGAGCGGACCCCACCGAAGCTAACACATAAGTGCCCCTGTTTCACCAGACACTTAAAGGTCTTCATATGGACAAACCTGACGCTCATGGTTTCCATAAAATGCAATAATAAGAACTTAGCGTGCAAGAGCCATGCTAATCTTCTCTACCCCCTACCCTGAACCTAACCTCGGTAAACATTACCTCAGTAACTAACCTGCCTTACGCTAAGTAACTAACCTGCCTTACGCTAAGTAACTAACCTGCGCAGCGACGCGGAGGGAGAGTTTTTGGACCAGACAGAGTCTTAGTACGCATGCGCCAACATGTGTTTAGTGGAACATTTTTCACTCACGGCCGTCACGGGGAATCGAACCCCGGCCCCTGGTTTTGATACCACCAGGCTCTACCGACTGAGCTAACCGAGAGGACTGGGATAGTGAGCGGACCCCACCGAAGCTAACACATAAGTGCCCCTGTTTCACCAGACACTTAAAGGTCTTCATATGGACAAACCTGACGCTCATGGTTTCCATAAAATGCAATATTAAGAACTTAGCGTGCAAGAGCCATGCTAATCTTCTCCGTATCGTTCCAGCGGATAGTCGGGATAGTGAGCGGACCCCGATAGTGTTTGGGAAGGATACCCTAACCATTCTAGCTTTTCCTTTTTTAAACAAGTTTTTTTTTTTTTTTGCTATGTTACATTATATTGCAAGCCCCGTCCCGCCCGTCCAATATAAAGCACAAATTTAAGAGTTGCTCACGCATTTTGTTCAAATCGTCAGCTTCTAATGTGAGGGTGACCTCCTCTACAACATCACCCTCCTCCCAATCGGGCGGTTCACCGTCCGTCAGGTAGGGGTGGAATTCACCGGTTCTGTCAAAGAGAATAGAACCAGAAGAGGCCACCTCTTCGAGATAAGCCTCAATGATTGCTACCTACTTTTACACTAGGCTCTGAGCATGATGTGTGGTACATGTGCTCAGGCTTACGGTTCATAAAATGCAATAATAAGAACGTTGCGTGCGAGCCATGCAACTTCTCTGTATGGTTCCAGTTTTGGTATATGCGCAGCGACGCGGAGGGAGAGTTTTTGGACCAGACAGAGTCTTAGTACGCATGCGCCAACATGTGTTTAGTGGAACATTTTTCACTCACGGCCGTCACGGGGAATCGAACCCCGGCCCCTGGTTTTGATACCACCAGGCTCTACCGACTGAGCTAACCGAGAGGACTGGGAATTCCTTTGTCAGTTAAGACTTTTATTGCCTAATTCGACCGTGCCGGATCCAAAGAAATCGGTCTGGGGTCTCCCAGACGCTTTTAAAACGCGACCATCGCCAAAAAGACGCCCCGTGCCACCGTTTACGCCCACTTCCGGGGGGCGGGGCCCAAAACGGAGCCCGGATTCGTGATCCCGGACATCGACTTGGGGGGGGTACGCAGAGTTTCACGGCCATCCGACGACTTCCGGGTTCGGGGGGCGTGGCTCGCACAGGAAGGGGCGGGGCCACTCGGAGCCGCCCCCGTTGTGCTCCCCGTTGCATTGCGAGGTCGTTTGATATGCAGCACTTGGGGGTAGAGTGCGACAGGGGACGATCATCTCCGAGATGATGACGGGTACCCATCCCTATAACCTGCTTCAGTTGAAAAAGTCAAGATTTTCGGAAATCTGCAGTTTCTCAACTCAGGGGGAAAAAAATCAGGAAAAATCACCCCTTGTCAGTTAAGACCTTTCTTCACTAATTCGAGCGTGCCGGATCCAATGGAGTCGGTCTCGGGTCTCTCCGACGCTTGTAAAACACGACCATCGGGTCCTCAGCAGTGTGCCAACGGGCCGGTATTCCGACACTGAAACTAAGCCTTACTCTACCCCCTACCCTGAACCTAACCTCGGTAAACATTACCTCAGTAACTAACCTGCCTTACGCTAAGTAACTAACCTGCCTTACGCTAAGTAACTAACCTGCGCAGCGACGCGGAGGGAGAGTTTTTGGACCAGACAGAGTCTTAGTACGCATGCGCCAACATGTGTTTAGTGGAACATTTTTCACTCACGGCCGTCACGGGGAATCGAACCCCGGCCCCTGGTTTTGATACCACCAGGCTCTACCGACTGAGCTAACCGAGAGGACTGGGATAGTGAGCGGACCCCACCGAAGCTAACACATAAGTGCCCCTGTTTCACCAGACACTTAAAGGTCTTCATATGGACAAACCTGACGCTCATGGTTTCCATAAAATGCAATAATAAGAACTTAGCGTGCAAGAGCCATGCTAATCTTCTCTACCCCCTACCCTGAACCTAACCTCGGTAAACATTACCTCAGTAACTAACCTGCCTTACGCTAAGTAACTAACCTGCCTTACGCTAAGTAACTAACCTGCGCAGCGACGCGGAGGGAGAGTTTTTGGACCAGACAGAGTCTTAGTACGCATGCGCCAACATGTGTTTAGTGGAACATTTTTCACTCACGGCCGTCACGGGGAATCGAACCCCGGCCCCTGGTTTTGATACCACCAGGCTCTACCGACTGAGCTAACCGAGAGGACTGGGATAGTGAGCGGACCCCACCGAAGCTAACACATAAGTGCCCCTGTTTCACCAGACACTTAAAGGTCTTCATATGGACAAACCTGACGCTCATGGTTTCCATAAAATGCAATATTAAGAACTTAGCGTGCAAGAGCCATGCTAATCTTCTCCGTATCGTTCCAGCGGATAGTCGGGATAGTGAGCGGACCCCGATAGTGTTTGGGAAGGATACCCTAACCATTCTAGCTTTTCCTTTTTTAAACAAGTTTTTTTTTTTTTTTTTTTTTTGCTATGTTACATTATATTGCAAGCCCCGTCCCGCCCGTCCAATATAAAGCACAAATTTAAGAGTTGCTCACGCATTTTGTTCAAATCGTCAGCTTCTAATGTGAGGGTGACCTCCTCTACAACATCACCCTCCTCCCAATCGGGCGGTTCACCGTCCGTCAGGTAGGGGTGGAATTCACCGGTTCTGTCAAAGAGAATAGAACCAGAAGAGGCCACCTCTTCGAGATAAGCCTCAATGATTGCTACCTACTTTTACACTAGGCTCTGAGCATGATGTGTGGTACATGTGCTCAGGCTTACGGTTCATAAAATGCAATAATAAGAACGTTGCGTGCGAGCCATGCAACTTCTCTGTATGGTTCCAGTTTTGGTATATGCGCAGCGACGCGGAGGGAGAGTTTTTGGACCAGACAGAGTCTTAGTACGCATGCGCCAACATGTGTTTAGTGGAACATTTTTCACTCACGGCCGTCACGGGGAATCGAACCCCGGCCCCTGGTTTTGATACCACCAGGCTCTACCGACTGAGCTAACCGAGAGGACTGGGAATTCCTTTGTCAGTTAAGACTTTTATTGCCTAATTCGACCGTGCCGGATCCAAAGAAATCGGTCTGGGGTCTCCCAGACGCTTTTAAAACGCGACCATCGCCAAAAAGACGCCCGTGCCACCGTTTACGCCCACTTCCGGGGGGCGGGGCCCAAAACGGAGCCCGGATTCGTGATCCCGGACATCGACTTGGGGGGGGTACGCAGAGTTTCACGGCCATCCGACGACTTCCGGGTTCGGGGGGCGTGGCTCGCACAGGAAGGGGCGGGGCCACTCGGAGCCGCCCCCGTTGTGCTCCCCGTTGCATTGCGAGGTCGTTTGATATGCAGCACTTGGGGGTAGAGTGCGACAGGGGACGATCATCTCCGAGATGATGACGGGTACCCATCCCTATAACCTAACCCGAACCCTAACCCTAACCCTAACCCTAACCCTAACCCTAACCCGAACCCGAACCCTAACCCTAACCCTAACCCTAACCCTAACCCTAACCCTAACCCTAACCCTAACCCTAACCCGAACCCTAACCCTAACCCTAACCCTAACCCTAACCCTAACCCTAACCCTAACCCTAACCCTAACCCTAACCCTAACCCTAACCCTAACCCTAACCCCATTCCCCCCTCTCTCTCTCTCTCTCTCTCTTCCTTCAAAGAAGACTACCACAACACCCTCCGGGGAACAAAGAAGAAGTCCTCCCTTCTCCCCCCCTCCCCCCCTCCCCACAACCGGAGGACGGGTCGCCCAGTAAGTCGCGGGTATGAGCGTGCAACCCCCCGAGGACCCCTGGGACGTCACCTGCGTCCTGGGGCTTCGCGTACCCCCTAATAAGTAAAAAAAGAGCTAGATCATACCGCGGCCTACAAAACGACCCGTCCGCTCACCGACCCCAAGACCCCACCAGCTAGACACTCTCCGGAAGCCCGAAAAGCAACACTCCCCCGGAAAACCCCAAATTCACCCCCGGCCCCCTGACTACAACACACACTCCCCGATACTCACCTCTGCCCGATACTCACCTCTTCCGAACCGCGGAACAACAGGACCCTGAAAAAAATCCCCCCCGAATTCAAAGAAGACTACCACAACACTCTCCGGGGAACAAAGAAGAAGTCCTCCTTTCTCCCCCCCTCCCCCCCTCCCCACAACCGGAGGACGGGTCGCCCAGTAAGTCGCGGGTATGAGCGTGCAACCCCCCGAGGACCCCTGGGACGTCACCTGCGTCCTGGGGCTTCGCGTACCCCCTAATAAGTAAAAAAAGAGCTAGATCATACCGCGGCCTACAAAACGACCCGTCCGCTCACCGACCCCAAGACCCCACCAGCTAGACACTCTCCGGAAGCCCGAAAAGCAACACTCCCCCGGAAAACCCCAAATTCACCCCCGGCCCCCTGACTACAACACACACTCCCCGATACTCACCTCTGCCCGATACTCACCTCTTCCGAACCGCGGAACAACAGGACCCTGAAAAAAATCCCCCCCGAATTCAAAGAAGACTACCACAACATTCTCCGGGGAACAAAGAAGAAGTCCTCCTTTCTCCCCCCCTCCCCCCCTCCCCACAACCGGAGGACGGGTCGCCCAGTAAGTCGCGGGTATGAGCGTGCAACCCCCCGAGGACCCCTGGGACGTCACCTGCGTCCTGGGGCTTCGCGTACCCCCTAATAAGTAAAAAAAGAGCTAGATCATACCGCGGCCTACAAAACGACCCGTCCGCTCACCGACCCCAAGACCCCACCAGCTAGACACTCTCCGGAAGCCCGAAAAGCAACACTCCCCCGGAAAACCCCAAATTCACCCCCGGCCCCCTGACTACAACACACACTCCCCGATACTCACCTCTGCCCGATACTCACCTCTTCCGAACCGCGGAACAACAGGACCCTGAAAAAAATCCCCCCCGGAACGTTGGACCCCAAATTCACCCCTGGCCCCCTGACTACAACACACACTCCCCGATACTCACCTCTACCCGATACTCACCTCTTCCGAACCGCGGAACAACAGGACCCTGAAAAAAATCCCCCCCGGAATGTTGGACCCCAAAATTCACCCCTGGCCCCCTGACTACAACACACACTCCCCGATACTCACCTCTGCCCGATACCCACCTCTTCCGAACCGCGGAACAACAGGACCCTGAAAAAAATCCCCCCCGGAACGTTCGACCCCAAATTCACCCCTGGCCCCCTGACTATGACAACGGGAACCGAACGACATACACTCCCCGATACTCACCTCGGCCCAACACTCGCCTATCCCGGACCTCCGAACAACAGGAACCCCCACAACGATCCCCCCAAATGTTCACCCTGACCCCCTGACTACCGGGACCTAATCGGAAAACACGTTTGGCCCCCTGACTATCAAGACCAAAACAAACACACGCATAGCACTTGAACCCCCCGGTCTGTCACGGACCTAAACAGGAGACCCCCAAACCCCTGTCCGACCTAACCACCGAACCTACTGTAAACCGGTTCCTTAACCCCAAACAAACACTGGAACCACCTGGTCAATCGGAAACAAAAATGCCACGTGACTCACCTCCCGACGCCCCGGAATCGCTCGACTGCTGCCGGCCGGCCTTCCGCTCCTCTCTCTCCCACCGCTCCAGACAGAATGGGCCTGTCACTTCCTGATCCGGATCACAACACCCTGTGAAAGAAGAAACAGGTGGCACTAATCAACAAGGGAACCAATGGGAGAGTAGCCCAATCAACCCGATCAATTGATACCCAAACTGTTACACAAGCACCAGGCCACCACACTATGCCCCTTCCCTCGCCACACCACACTTCCGTTCGACACACACACACGAAACAGATCCCACTTACCTGACAGTACCAACCTACCTTCACCAGAGCGTGGAACAAAACCCTATATATACAAGTTTCAAAACCGAAAACAGCAGATCTACATAACCGAAACACGAAACACGAACGGAATGTGGATAGCCACATGACATGATATCATTACCGTACGGATGATACTATGACACAGAATAGCAAAACACCGTATGGAAGTAAAATACACACGCACGTATGTCATATACTATAGAGAAAATAAGACAGAACCACATTCGACACAACACACAGAGATGAAAGGTTGTACCTACAGTAACAGGAACCGCATAGGAGTGAGATATACACACACATATGTCACATACTATGGGGAAAACGGAACAGAGCCACATTCTATGCAGCACACATAGATGAGAGGCTGTGCTTACAGCAACAAGAACCACAACGACTATTCCAACCATACACACATATACTGTGTAGAGGTGAGATACACACACATATGTCACATACTATAAGAAAAATAGAACAGAACCACCTTCTATACAACACGCAGAGATGAGAAATTGTGCTTACAGTAACAAGAACCACAACGACTGTTCTAACCACACACATATACGGTACAGAAGTGAAATATACACACACATATGTCATGCACTATAGGAAAACAGGACAGGGACACGTTCTATACGGCACACATTGATGAGAGGTTGTGCTTACAGTAACAAGAACCACAACGACTATTCAAACCATACACACATGGACTGTATAGGGGTGAGATACACACACATATGTCACATACTATAGGGAAAATAGGACAGAACCACCTTCTATACAACACACAGAGATGAGAAATTGTGCTTACAGTAACAAGAACCACAACGACTGTTCTAACCACACACATATACGGTACAGTAGTGAAATATACACACACATATGTCATGCACTATAGGGAAACAGGACAGGGACACGTTCTATACGGCACACATTGATGAGAGGTTGTGCTTACAGTAACAAGAACCACAACGACTATTCAAACCATACACACAGGTACTGTATAGAGGTGAGATACACACACATATGTCACATACTATAGGGAAAATAGGACAGAACCACCTTCTATACAACACACAGAGATGAGAAATTGTGCTTACAGTAACAAGAACCACAACGACTGTTCTAACCACACACATATACGGTACAGAAGTGAAATATACACACACATATGTCATGCACTATAGGAAAACAGGACAGGGACACGTTCTATACGGCACACATTGATGAGAGGTTGTGCTTACAGTAACAAGAACCACAACGACTATTCAAACCATACACACATGTACTGTATAGAGGTGAGATACACACACATATGTCTCATACTATAGGGAAAATAGGACAGAACCACCTTCTATACAACACACAGAGATGAGAAATTGTGCTTACAGTAACAAGAACCACAAAGACTGTTCTAACCACACACATATACGGTACAGAAGTGAAATATACACACACATATGTCATGCACTATAGGAAAACAGGACAGGGACACGTTCTATACGGCACACATTGATGAGAGGTTGTGCTTACAGTAATGAGAACCACAACGGCTATTCAAACCATACACACAGGTACTGTATAGAGGTGAAATATACACACACATATGTCACATACTACAGAGGAGACCACCTCCACATATAACTTGAAATAAGATTATCCAACACTACAATCTACAACAGGACAGGTGACCATAGACGACACAACACACACACACACACACACACACACACACACACACACACACACACACACACACACACACACACACACACACACACACACACACACACACACATTTTATACCATTTGAAGTACACTAGGCCAAGAAAATAGCAGTTCCACTGAGTGGCAGACTACTGTCGGACCACAGGACTGTCTGGAAGAACACAGGATCGTAAGCACGTATACACACTGAAGGGTCCTCACCAAGACCACCCATACCGACTCTCTCTGTCTTTGGGGGTCTCCTTGACGCAAATGGGTAAACACTACGACCTCTGTCCAGGGTACTGGAGGAATGTTGTGAATACTACTTATACGGTGTCACACAGTCCCCTCTTACCCCCGACTCCGAACAAAACCAGGGGCCTTACCATCCATAGACCTAACCCTAACCCTAACCCTAACCCTAACCCTAACCCTAACCCGAACCCTAACCCTAACCCTAACCCTAACCCTAACCCTAACCCTAACCCTTGACTTGGCCTAGGACAATATATTGAAGTCTTCACTCCCTAACCTAACCTTTGCAAGTACCTCTGAGTTAAAAAGAAAGAATTAGCAAATAGTCCAATCACTTTCAATCATATTTTAAAGCCATTGGTATGCGGCCAGAAATAAGAACACTTCTGGCTCACGACATTTGACCATCGTGCCATGCACAGTCTCACACATAAAACCCACAGGACATAAACTACAAGATGACCTGTAGGATTTTATGAACTAGGGGAACCAACCCAATTTAAAATTGCAACATTCTTTCTTTTTAAAAACAAGATGGCGAAAGCACTTGTCTCTATATTGCATCTTAGGCCTTGACTTGGCCTAGGACAATATATTGAAGTCTTCACTCCCTAACCTAACCTTTGCTAGTACCTCTGAGTTAAAAAGAAAGAATTAGCAAATAGTCCAATCACTTTCAATCATATTTTAAAGCCATTGGTATGCGGCCAGAAATAAGAACACTTCTGGCTCACGACATTTGACCATCGTGCCATGCACAGTCTCACACATAAAACCCACAGGACATAAACTACAAGATGACCTGTAGGATTTTATGAACTAGGGGAACCAACCCAATTTAAAATTGCAACTTTCTTTCTTTTTAAAAACAATATGGCGAAAGCACTTTTCTCTATACTGCATCTTAGGCCTTGACTTGGCCTAGGACAATATATTGAAGTCTTCACTCCCTAACCTAACCTTTGCTAGTACCTCTGAGTTAAAAAGAAAGAATTAGCAAATAGTCCAATCACTTTCAGTCATATTTTAAAGCCATTGGTATGTGGCCAGAAATAAGAACACTTCTGGCTCACGACATTTGACCATCGTGCCATGCACAGTCTCACACATAAAACCCACAGGACATAAACTACAAGATGACCTGTAGGATTTTATGAACTAGGGGAACCAACCCAATTTAAAATTGCAACATTCTTTCTTTTTAAAAACAAGATGGCGAAAGCACTTTTCTCTATACTGCATCTTAGGCCTTGACTTGGCCTAGGACAATATATTGAAGTCTTCACTCCCTAACCTAACCTTTGCTAGTACCTCTGAGTTAAAAAGAAAGAATTAGCAAATAGTCCAATCACTTTCAATCATATTTTAAAGCCATTGGTATGCGGCCAGAAATAAGAACACTTCTGGCTCACGACATTTGACCATCGTGCCATGCACAGTCTCACACATAAAACCCACAGGACATAAACTACAAGATGACCTGTAGGATTTTATGAACTAGGGGAACCAACCCAATTTAAAATTGCAACATTCTTTCTTTTTAAAAACAAGATGAGGAAAGCACTCTATACTGCATCTTAGGCCTTGACTTGGCCTAGGACAATATATTGAAGTCTTCACTCCCTACCCTAACCTTTGCTAGTACCTCTGAGTTAAAAAGAAAGAATTAGCAAATAGTCCAATCACTTTCAATCATATTTTAAAGCCATTGGTATGCGGCCAGAAATAAGAACACTTCTGGCTCACGACATTTGACCATCGTGCCATGCACAGTCTCACACATAAAACCCACAGGACATAAACTACAAGATGACCTGTAGGATTTTATGAACTAGGGGAACCAACCCAATTTAAAATTGCAACATTCTTTCTTTTTAAAAACAAGATGGCGAAAGCACTTTTCTCTATACTGCATCTTAGGCCTTGACTTGGCCTAGGACAATATATTGAAGTCTTCACTCCCTAACCTAACCTTTGCAAGTACCTCTGAGTTAAAAAGAAAGAATTAGCAAATAGTCCAATCACTTTCAATCATATTTTAAAGCCATTGGTATGCGGCCAGAAATAAGAACACTTCTGGCTCACGACATTTGACCATCGTGCCATGCACAGTCTCACACATAAAACCCACAGGACATAAACTACAAGATGACCTGTAGGATTTTATGAACTAGGGGAACCAACCCAATTTAAAATTGCAACATTCTTTCTTTTTAAAAACAAGATGGCGAAAGCACTTGTCTCTATATTGCATCTTAGGCCTTGACTTGGCCTAGGACAATATATTGAAGTCTTCACTCCCTAACCTAACCTTTGCTAGTACCTCTGAGTTAAAAAGAAAGAATTAGCAAATAGTCCAATCACTTTCAATCATATTTTAAAGCCATTGGTATGCGGCCAGAAATAAGAACACTTCTGGCTCACGACATTTGACCATCGTGCCATGCACAGTCTCACACATAAAACCCACAGGACATAAACTACAAGATGACCTGTAGGATTTTATGAACTAGGGGAACCAACCCAATTTAAAATTGCAACTTTCTTTCTTTTTAAAAACAATATGGCGAAAGCACTTTTCTCTATACTGCATCTTAGGCCTTGACTTGGCCTAGGACAATATATTGAAGTCTTCACTCCCTAACCTAACCTTTGCTAGTACCTCTGAGTTAAAAAGAAAGAATTAGCAAATAGTCCAATCACTTTCAGTCATATTTTAAAGCCATTGGTATGCGGCCAGAAATAAGAACACTTCTGGCTCACGACATTTGACCATCGTGCCATGCACAGTCTCACACATAAAACCCACAGGACATAAACTACAAGATGACCTGTAGGATTTTATGAACTAGGGGAACCAACCCAATTTAAAATTGCAACATTCTTTCTTTTTAAAAACAAGATGGCGAAAGCACTTTTCTCTATACTGCATCTTAGGCCTTGACTTGGCCTAGGACAATATATTGAAGTCTTCACTCCCTAACCTAACCTTTGCTAGTACCGCTGAGTTAAAAAGAAAGAATTAGCAAATAGTCCAATCACTTTCAATCATATTTTAAAGCCATTGGTATGCGGCCAGAAATAAGAACACTTCTGGCTCACGACATTTGACCATCGTGCCATGCACAGTCTCACACATAAAACCCACAGGACATAAACTACAAGATGACCTGTAGGATTTTATGAACTAGGGGAACCAACCCAATTTAAAATTGCAACATTCTTTCTTTTTAAAAACAAGATGGCGAAAGCACTTGTCTCTATATTGCATCTTAGGCCTTGACTTGGCCTAGGACAATATATTGAAGTCTTCACTCCCTAACCTAACCTTTGCTAGTACCTCTGAGTTAAAAAGAAAGAATTAGCAAATAGTCCAATCACTTTCAATCATATTTTAAAGCCATTGGTATGCGGCCAGAAATAAGAACACTTCTGGCTCACGACATTTGACCATCGTGCCATGCACAGTCTCACACATAAAACCCACAGGACATAAACTACAAGATGACCTGTAGGATTTTATGAACTAGGGGAACCAACCCAATTTAAAATTGCAACTTTCTTTCTTTTTAAAAACAATATGGCGAAAGCACTTTTCTCTATACTGCATCTTAGGCCTTGACTTGGCCTAGGACAATATATTGAAGTCTTCACTCCCTAACCTAACCTTTGCTAGTACCTCTGAGTTAAAAAGAAAGAATTAGCAAATAGTCCAATCACTTTCAGTCATATTTTAAAGCCATTGGTATGCGGCCAGAAATAAGAACACTTCTGGCTCACGACATTTGACCATCGTGCCATGCACAGTCTCACACATAAAACCCACAGGACATAAACTACAAGATGACCTGTAGGATTTTATGAACTAGGGGAACCAACCCAATTTAAAATTGCAACATTCTTTCTTTTTAAAAACAAGATGGCGAAAGCACTTTTCTCTATACTGCATCTTAGGCCTTGACTTGGCCTAGGACAATATATTGAAGTCTTCACTCCCTAACCTAACCTTTGCTAGTACCTCTGAGTTAAAAAGAAAGAATTAGCAAATAGTCCAATCACTTTCAATCATATTTTAAAGCCATTGGTATGCGGCCAGAAATAAGAACACTTCTGGCTCACGACATTTGACCATCGTGCCATGCACAGTCTCACACATAAAACCCACAGGACATAAACTACAAGATGACCTGTAGGATTTTATGAACTAGGGGAACCAACCCAATTTAAAATTGCAACATTCTTTCTTTTTAAAAACAAGATGAGGAAAGCACTCTATACTGCATCTTAGGCCTTGACTTGGCCTAGGACAATATATTGAAGTCTTCACTCCCTACCCTAACCTTTGCTAGTACCTCTGAGTTAAAAAGAAAGAATTAGCAAATAGTCCAATCACTTTCAATCATATTTTAAAGCCATTGGTATGCGGCCAGAAATAAGAACACTTCTGGCTCACGACATTTGACCATCGTGCCATGCACAGTCTCACACATAAAACCCACAGGACATAAACTACAAGATGACCTGTAGGATTTTATGAACTAGGGGAACCAACCCAATTTAAAATTGCAACATTCTTTCTTTTTAAAAACAAGATGGCGAAAGCACTTTTCTCTATACTGCATCTTAGGCCTTGACTTGGCCTAGGACAATATATTGAAGTCTTCACTCCCTAACCTAACCTTTGCTAGTACCTCTGAGTTAAAAAGAAAGAATTAGCAAATAGTCCAATCACTTTCAATCATATTTTAAAGCCATTGGTATGCGGCCAGAAATAAGAACACTTCTGGCTCACGAAATTTGACCATCGTGCCATGCACAGTCTCACACATAAAACCCACAGGACATAAACTACAAGATGACCTGTAGGATTTTATGAACTAGGGGAACCAACCCAATTTAAAATTGCAACATTCTTTCTTTTTAAAAACAAGATGGCGAAAGCACTTTTCTCTATACTGCATCTTAGGCTTTGACTTGGCCTAGGACAATATATTGAAGTCTTCACTCCCTAACCTAACCTTTGCTAGTACCTCTGAGTTAAAAAGAAAGAATTAGCAAATAGTCCAATCACTTTCAATCATATTTTAAAGCCATTGGTATGCGGCCAGAAATAAGAACACTTCTGGCTCACGAAATTTGACCATCGTGCCATGCACAGTCTCACACATAAAACCCACAGGACATAAACTACAAGATGACCTGTAGGATTTTATGAACTAGGGGAACCAACCCAATTTAAAATTGCAACATTCTTTCTTTTTAAAAACAAGATGAGGAAAGCACTCTATACTGCATCTTAGGCCTTGACTTGGCCTAGGACAATATATTGAAGTCTTCACTCCCTACCCTAACCTTTGCTAGTACCTCTGAGTTAAAAAGAAAGAATTAGCAAATAGTCCAATCACTTTCAATCATATTTTAAAGCCATTGGTATGCGGCCAGAAATAAGAACACTTCTGGCTCACGACATTTGACCATCGTGCCATGCACAGTCTCACACATAAAACCCACAGGACATAAACTACAAGATGACCTGTAGGATTTTATGAACTAGGGGAACCAACCCAATTTAAAATTGCAACATTCTTTCTTTTTAAAATCAAGATGGCGAAAGCACTTTTCTCTATACTGCATCTTAGGCCTTGACTTGGCCTAGGACAATATATTGAAGTCTTCACTCCCTAACCTAACCTTTGCTAGTACCTCTGAGTTAAAAAGAAAGAATTAGCAAATAGTCCAATCACTTTCAGTCATATTTTAAAGCCATTGGTATGCGGCCAGAAATAAGAACACTTCTGGCTCACGACATTTGACCATCGTGCCATGCACAGTCTCACACATAAAACCCACAGGACATAAACTAAAAGATGACCTGTAGGATTTTATGAACTAGGGGAACCAACCCAATTTAAAATTGCAACATTCTTTCTTTTTAAAAACAAGATGGCGAAAGCACTTTTCTCTATACTGCATCTTAGGCCTTGACTTGGCCTAGGACAATATATTGAAGTCTTCACTCCCTAACCTAACCTTTGCTAGTACCTCTGAGTTAAAAAGAAAGAATTAGCAAATAGTCCAATCACTTTCAATCATATTTTAAAGCCATTGGTATGCGGCCAGAAATAAGAACACTTCTGGCTCACGACATTTGACCATCGTGCCATGCACAGTCTCACACATAAAACCCACAGGACATAAACTACAAGATGACCTGTAGGATTTTATGAACTAGGGGAACCAACCCAATTTAAAATTGCAACATTCTTTCTTTTTAAAAACAAGATGGCGAAAGCACTTTTCCCTATACTGCATCTTAGGCCTTGACTTGGCCTAGGACAATATATTGAAGTCTTCACTCCCTAACCTAACCTTTGCTAGTACCTCTGAGTTAAAAAGAAAGAATTAGCAAATAGTCCAATCACTTTCAATCATATTTTAAAGCCATTGGTATGCGGCCAGAAATAAGAACACTTCTGGCTCACGAAATTTGACCATCGTGCCATGCACAGTCTCAAACATAAAACCCACAGGACATAAACTACAAGATGACCTGTAGGATTTTATGAACTAGGGGAACCAACCCAATTTAAAATTGCAACATTCTTTCTTTTTAAAAACAAGATGAGGAAAGCACTCTATACTGCATCTTAGGCCTTGACTTGGCCTAGGACAATATATTGAAGTCTTCACTCCCTACCCTAACCTTTGCTAGTACCTCTGAGTTAAAAAGAAAGAATTAGCAAATAGTCCAATCACTTTCAATCATATTTTAAAGCCATTGGTATGCGGCCAGAAATAAGAACACTTCTGGCTCACGACATTTGACCATCGTGCCATGCACAGTCTCACACATAAAACCCACAGGACATAAACTACAAGATGACCTGTAGGATTTTATGAACTAAGGGAACCAACCCAATTTAAAATTGCAACATTCTTTCTTTTTAAAAACAAGATGGCGAAAGCACTTTTCTCTATACTGCATCTTAGGCCTTGACTTGGCCTAGGACAATATATTGAAGTCTTCACTCCCTAACCTAACCTTTGCTAGTACCTCTGAGTTAAAAAGAAAGAATTAGCAAATAGTCCAATCACTTTCAATCATATTTTAAAGCCATTGGTATGCGGCCAGAAATAAGAACACTTCTGGCTCACGAAATTTGACCATCGTGCCATGCACAGTCTCACACATAAAACCCACAGGACATAAACTACAAGTTGACCTGTAGGATTTTATGAACTAGGGGAACCAACCCAATTTAAAATTGCAACATTCTTTCTTTTTAAAAACAAGATGGCGAAAGCACTTTTCTCTATATTGCATCTTAGGCTTTGACTTGGCCTAGGACAATATATTGAAGTCTTCACTCCCTAACCTAACCTTTGCTAGTACCTCTGAGTTAAAAAGAAAGAATTAGCAAATAGTCCAATCACTTTCAATCATATTTTAAAGCCATTGGTATGCGGCCAGAAATAAGAACACTTCTGGCTCACGAAATTTGACCATCGTGCCATGCACAGTCTCACACATAAAACCCACAGGACATAAACTACAAGATGACCTGTAGGATTTTATGAACTAGGGGAACCAACCCAATTTAAAATTGCAACATTCTTTCTTTTTAAAAACAAGATGAGGAAAGCACTCTATACTGCATCTTAGGCCTTGACTTGGCCTAGGACAATATATTGAAGTCTTCACTCCCTACCCTAACCTTTGCTAGTACCTCTGAGTTAAAAAGAAAGAATTAGCAAATAGTCCAATCACTTTCAATCATATTTTAAAGCCATTGGTATGCGGCCAGAAATAAGAACACTTCTGGCTCACGACATTTGACCATCGTGCCATGCACAGTCTCACACATAAAACCCACAGGACATAAACTACAAGATGACCTGTAGGATTTTATGAACTAGGGGAACCAACCCAATTTAAAATTGCAACATTCTTTCTTTTTAAAATCAAGATGGCGAAAGCACTTTTCTCTATACTGCATCTTAGGCCTTGACTTGGCCTAGGACAATATATTGAAGTCTTCACTCCCTAACCTAACCTTTGCTAGTACCTCTGAGTTAAAAAGAAAGAATTAGCAAATAGTCCAATCACTTTCAATCATATTTTAAAGCCATTGGTATGCGGCCAGAAATAAGAACACTTCTGGCTCACGAAATTTGACCATCGTGCCATGCACAGTCTCACACATAAAACCCACAGGACATAAACTACAAGATGACCTGTAGGATTTTATGAACTAGGGGAACCAACCCAATTTAAAATTGCAACATTCTTTCTTTTTAAAAACAAGATGGCGAAAGCACTTTTCTCTATACTGCATCTTAGGCCTTGACTTGGCCTAGGACAATATATTGAAGTCTTCACTCCCTAACCTAACCTTTGCTAGTACCTCTGAGTTAAAAAGAAAGAATTAGCAAATAGTCCAATCACTTTCAATCATATTTTAAAGCCATTGGTATGCGGCCAGAAATAAGAACACTTCTGGCTCACGACATTTGACCATCGTGCCATGCACAGTCTCACACATAAAACCCACAGGACATAAACTACAAGATGACCTGTAGGATTTTATGAACTAGGGGAACCAACCCAATTTAAAATTGCAACTTTCTTTCTTTTTAAAAACAATATGGCGAAAGCACTTTTCTCTATACTGCATCTTAGGCCTTGACTTGGCCTAGGACAATATATTGAAGTCTTCACTCCCTAACCTAACCTTTGCTAGTACCTCTGAGTTAAAAAGAAAGAATTAGCAAATAGTCCAATCACTTTCAGTCATATTTTAAAGCCATTGGTATGCGGCCAGAAATAAGAACACTTCTGGCTCACGACATTTGACCATCGTGCCATGCACAGTCTCACACATAAAACCCACAGGACATAAACTACAAGATGACCTGTAGGATTTTATGAACTAGGGGAACCAACCCAATTTAAAATTGCAACATTCTTTCTTTTTAAAAACAAGATGGCGAAAGCACTTTTCTCTATACTGCATCTTAGGCCTTGACTTGGCCTAGGACAATATATTGAAGTCTTCACTCCCTAACCTAACCTTTGCTAGTACCTCTGAGTTAAAAAGAAAGAATTAGCAAATAGTCCAATCACTTTCAATCATATTTTAAAGCCATTGGTATGCGGCCAGAAATAAGAACACTTCTGGCTCACGACATTTGACCATCGTGCCATGCACAGTCTCACACATAAAACCCACAGGACATAAACTACAAGATGACCTGTAGGATTTTATGAACTAGGGGAACCAACCCAATTTAAAATTGCAACATTCTTTCTTTTTAAAAACAAGATGAGGAAAGCACTCTATACTGCATCTTAGGCCTTGACTTGGCCTAGGACAATATATTGAAGTCTTCACTCCCTACCCTAACCTTTGCTAGTACCTCTGAGTTAAAAAGAAAGAATTAGCAAATAGTCCAATCACTTTCAATCATATTTTAAAGCCATTGGTATGCGGCCAGAAATAAGAACACTTCTGGCTCACGACATTTGACCATCGTGCCATGCACAGTCTCACACATAAAACCCACAGGACATAAACTACAAGATGACCTGTAGGATTTTATGAACTAGGGGAACCAACCCAATTTAAAATTGCAACATTCTTTCTTTTTAAAAACAAGATGGCGAAAGCACTTTTCTCTATACTGCATCTTAGGCCTTGACTTGGCCTAGGACAATATATTGAAGTCTTCACTCCCTAACCTAACCTTTGCTAGTACCTCTGAGTTAAAAAGAAAGAATTAGCAAATAGTCCAATCACTTTCAATCATATTTTAAAGCCATTGGTATGCGGCCAGAAATAAGAACACTTCTGGCTCACGAAATTTGACCATCGTGCCATGCACAGTCTCACACATAAAACCCACAGGACATAAACTACAAGATGACCTGTAGGATTTTATGAACTAGGGGAACCAACCCAATTTAAAATTGCAACATTCTTTCTTTTTAAAAACAAGATGGCGAAAGCACTTTTCTCTATACTGCATCTTAGGCTTTGACTTGGCCTAGGACAATATATTGAAGTCTTCACTCCCTAACCTAACCTTTGCTAGTACCTCTGAGTTAAAAAGAAAGAATTAGCAAATAGTCCAATCACTTTCAATCATATTTTAAAGCCATTGGTATGCGGCCAGAAATAAGAACACTTCTGGCTCACGAAATTTGACCATCGTGCCATGCACAGTCTCACACATAAAACCCACAGGACATAAACTACAAGATGACCTGTAGGATTTTATGAACTAGGGGAACCAACCCAATTTAAAATTGCAACATTCTTTCTTTTTAAAAACAAGATGAGGAAAGCACTCTATACTGCATCTTAGGCCTTGACTTGGCCTAGGACAATATATTGAAGTCTTCACTCCCTACCCTAACCTTTGCTAGTACCTCTGAGTTAAAAAGAAAGAATTAGCAAATAGTCCAATCACTTTCAATCATATTTTAAAGCCATTGGTATGCGGCCAGAAATAAGAACACTTCTGGCTCACGACATTTGACCATCGTGCCATGCACAGTCTCACACATAAAACCCACAGGACATAAACTACAAGATGACCTGTAGGATTTTATGAACTAGGGGAACCAACCCAATTTAAAATTGCAACATTCTTTCTTTTTAAAATCAAGATGGCGAAAGCACTTTTCTCTATACTGCATCTTAGGCCTTGACTTGGCCTAGGACAATATATTGAAGTCTTCACTCCCTAACCTAACCTTTGCTAGTACCTCTGAGTTAAAAAGAAAGAATTAGCAAATAGTCCAATCACTTTCAGTCATATTTTAAAGCCATTGGTATGCGGCCAGAAATAAGAACACTTCTGGCTCACGACATTTGACCATCGTGCCATGCACAGTCTCACACATAAAACCCACAGGACATAAACTACAAGATGACCTGTAGGATTTTATGAACTAGGGGAACCAACCCAATTTAAAATTGCAACATTCTTTCTTTTTAAAAACAAGATGGCGAAAGCACTTTTCTCTATACTGCATCTTAGGCCTTGACTTGGCCTAGGACAATATATTGAAGTCTTCACTCCCTAACCTAACCTTTGCTAGTACCTCTGAGTTAAAAAGAAAGAATTAGCAAATAGTCCAATCACTTTCAATCATATTTTAAAGCCATTGGTATGCGGCCAGAAATAAGAACACTTCTGGCTCACGACATTTGACCATCGTGCCATGCACAGTCTCACACATAAAACCCACAGGACATAAACTACAAGATGACCTGTAGGATTTTATGAACTAGGGGAACCAACCCAATTTAAAATTGCAACATTCTTTCTTTTTAAAAACAAGATGGCGAAAGCACTTTTCCCTATACTGCATCTTAGGCCTTGACTTGGCCTAGGACAATATATTGAAGTCTTCACTCCCTAACCTAACCTTTGCTAGTACCTCTGAGTTAAAAAGAAAGAATTAGCAAATAGTCCAATCACTTTCAATCATATTTTAAAGCCATTGGTATGCGGACAGAAATAAGAACACTTCTGGCTCACGAAATTTGACCATCGTGCCATGCACAGTCTCACACATAAAACCCACAGGACATAAACTACAAGATGACCTGTAGGATTTTATGAACTAGGGGAACCAACCCAATTTAAAATTGCAACATTCTTTCTTTTTAAAAACAAGATGGCGAAAGCACTTTTCTCTATACTGCATCTTAGGCCTTGACTTGGCCTAGGACAATATATTGAAGTCTTCACTCCCTAACCTAACCTTTGCTAGTACCTCTGAGTTAAAAAGAAAGAATTAGCAAATAGTCCAATCACTTTCAATCATATTTTAAAGCCATTGGTATGCGGCCAGAAATAAGAACACTTCTGGCTCACGAAATTTGACCATCGTGCCATGCACAGTCTCAAACATAAAACCCACAGGACATAAACTACAAGATGACCTGTAGGATTTTATGAACTAGGGGAACCAACCCAATTTAAAATTGCAACATTCTTTCTTTTTAAAAACAAGATGAGGAAAGCACTCTATACTGCATCTTAGGCCTTGACTTGGCCTAGGACAATATATTGAAGTCTTCACTCCCTACCCTAACCTTTGCTAGTACCTCTGAGTTAAAAAGAAAGAATTAGCAAATAGTCCAATCACTTTCAATCATATTTTAAAGCCATTGGTATGCGGCCAGAAATAAGAACACTTCTGGCTCACGACATTTGACCATCGTGCCATGCACAGTCTCACACATAAAACCCACAGGACATAAACTACAAGATGACCTGTAGGATTTTATGAACTAGGGGAACCAACCCAATTTAAAATTGCAACATTCTTTCTTTTTAAAAACAAGATGGCGAAAGCACTTTTCTCTATACTGCATCTTAGGCCTTGACTTGGCCTAGGACAATATATTGAAGTCTTCACTCCCTAACCTAACCTTTGCTAGTACCTCTGAGTTAAAAAGAAAGAATTAGCAAATAGTCCAATCACTTTCAATCATATTTTAAAGCCATTGGTATGCGGCCAGAAATAAGAACACTTCTGGCTCACGAAATTTGACCATCGTGCCATGCACAGTCTCACACATAAAACCCACAGGACATAAACTACAAGTTGACCTGTAGGATTTTATGAACTAGGGGAACCAACCCAATTTAAAATTGCAACATTCTTTCTTTTTAAAAACAAGATGGCGAAAGCACTTTTCTCTATATTGCATCTTAGGCTTTGACTTGGCCTAGGACAATATATTGAAGTCTTCACTCCCTAACCTAACCTTTGCTAGTACCTCTGAGTTAAAAAGAAAGAATTAGCAAATAGTCCAATCACTTTCAATCATATTTTAAAGCCATTGGTATGCGGCCAGAAATAAGAACACTTCTGGCTCACGAAATTTGACCATCGTGCCATGCACAGTCTCACACATAAAACCCACAGGACATAAACTACAAGATGACCTGTAGGATTTTATGAACTAGGGGAACCAACCCAATTTAAAATTGCAACATTCTTTCTTTTTAAAAACAAGATGAGGAAAGCACTCTATACTGCATCTTAGGCCTTGACTTGGCCTAGGACAATATATTGAAGTCTTCACTCCCTACCCTAACCTTTGCTAGTACCTCTGAGTTAAAAAGAAAGAATTAGCAAATAGTCCAATCACTTTCAATCATATTTTAAAGCCATTGGTATGCGGCCAGAAATAAGAACACTTCTGGCTCACGACATTTGACCATCGTGCCATGCACAGTCTCACACATAAAACCCACAGGACATAAACTACAAGATGACCTGTAGGATTTTATGAACTAGGGGAACCAACCCAATTTAAAATTGCAACATTCTTTCTTTTTAAAATCAAGATGGCGAAAGCACTTTTCTCTATACTGCATCTTAGGCCTTGACTTGGCCTAGGACAATATATTGAAGTCTTCACTCCCTAACCTAACCTTTGCTAGTACCTCTGAGTTAAAAAGAAAGAATTAGCAAATAGTCCAATCACTTTCAATCATATTTTAAAGCCATTGGTATGCGGCCAGAAATAAGAACACTTCTGGCTCACGAAATTTGACCATCGTGCCATGCACAGTCTCACACATAAAACCCACAGGACATAAACTACAAGATGACCTGTAGGATTTTATGAACTAGGGGAACCAACCCAATTTAAAATTGCAACATTCTTTCTTTTTAAAAACAAGATGGCGAAAGCACTTTTCTCTATACTGCATCTTAGGCCTTGACTTGGCCTAGGACAATATATTGAAGTCTTCACTCCCTAACCTAACCTTTGCTAGTACCTCTGAGTTAAAAAGAAAGAATTAGCAAATAGTCCAATCACTTTCAATCATATTTTAAAGCCATTGGTATGCGGCCAGAAATAAGAACACTTCTGGCTCACGAAATTTGACCATCGTGCCATGCACAGTCTCACACATAAAACCCACAGGACATAAACTACAAGATGACCTGTAGGATTTTATGAACTAGGGGAACCAACCCAATTTAAAATTGCAACATTCTTTCTTTTTAAAAACATGATGAGGAAAGCACTTTTCTCTATACTGCATCTTAGGCCTTGACTTGGCCTAGGACAATATATTGAAGTCTTCACTCCCTACCCTAACCTTTGCTAGTACCTCTGAGTTAAAAAGAAAGAATTAGCAAATAGTCCAATCACTTTCAATCATATTTTAAAGCCATTGGTATGCGGCCAGAAATAAGAACACTTCTGGCTCATGACATTTGACCATCGTGCCATGCACAGTCTCACACATAAAACCCACAGGACATAAACTACAAGATGACCTGTAGGATTTTATGAACTAGGGGAACCAACCCAATTTAAAATTGCAACATTCTTTCTTTTTAAAAACAAGATGGCGAAAGCACTTTTCTCTATACTGCATCTTAGGCCTTGACTTGGCCTAATACAATATATTGAAGTCTTCACTCCCTAACCTAACCTTTGCTAGTACCTCTGAGTTAAAAAGAAAGAATTAGCAAATAGTCCTATCACTTTCAATCATCTTTTAAAGCCATTGGTATGCGGCCAGAAATAAGAACACTTCTGGCTCACGAAATTTGACCATCGTGCCATGCACAGTCTCACACATAAAACCCACAGGACATAAACTACAAGATGACCTGTAGGATTTTATGAACTAGGGGAACCAACCCAATTTAAAATTGCAACATTCTTTCTTTTTAAAAACAAGATGGCGAAAGCACTTTTCTCTATACTGCATCTTAGGCCTTGACTTGGCCTAGGACAATATATTGAAGTCTTCACTCCCTAACCTAACCTTTGCTAGTACCTCTGAGTTAAAAAGAAAGAATTAGCAAATAGTCCAATCACTTTCAATCATATTTTAAAGCCATTGGTATGCGGCCAGAAATAAGAACACTTCTGGCTCACGAAATTTGACCATCGTGCCATGCACAGTCTCACACATAAAACCCACAGGACATAAACTACAAGATGACCTGTAGGATTTTATGAACTAGGGGAACCAACCCAATTTAAAATTGCAACATTCTTTCTTTTTAAAAACAAGATGGCGAAAGCACTTTTCTCTATACTGCATCTTAGGCCTTGACTTGGCCTAGGACAATATATTGAAGTCTTCACTCCCTAACCTAACCTTTGCTAGTACCTCTGAGTTAAAAAGAAAGAATTAGCAAATAGTCCAATCACTTTCAATCATATTTTAAAGCCATTGGTATGCGGCCAGAAATAAGAACACTTCTGGCTCACGAAATTTGACCATCGTGCCATGCACAGTCTCACACATAAAACCCACAGGACATAAACAACAAGATGACCTGTAGGATTTTATGAACTAGGGGAACCAACCCAATTTAAAATTGCAACATTCTTTCTTTTTAAAAACAAGATGAGGAAAGCACTTTTCTCTATACTGCATCTTAGGCCTTGACTTGGCCTAGGACAATATATTGAAGTCTTCACTCCCTACCCTAACCTTTGCTAGTACCTCTGAGTTAAAAAGAAAGAATTAGCAAATAGTCCAATCACTTTCAATCATATTTTAAAGCCATTGGTATGCGGCCAGAAATAAGAACACTTCTGGCTCACGACATTTGACCATCGTGCCATGCACAGTCTCACACATAAAACCCACAGGACATAAACTACAAGATGACCTGTAGGATTTTATGAACTAGGGGAACCAACCCAATTTAAAATTGCAACATTCTTTCTTTTTAAAAACAAGATGGCGAAAGCACTTTTCTCTATACTGCATCTTAGGCCTTGACTTGGCCTAGGACAATATATTGAAGTCTTCACTCCCTAACCTAACCTTTGCTAGTACCTCTGAGTTAAAAAGAAAGAATTAGCAAATAGTCCAATCACTTTCAATCATATTTTAAAGCCATTGGTATGCGGCCAGAAATAAGAACACTTCTGGCTCACGAAATTTGACCATCGTGCCATGCACAGTCTCACACATAAAACCCACAGGACATAAACTACAAGATGACCTGTAGGATTTTATGAACTAGGGGAACCAACCCAATTTAAAATTGCAACATTCTTTCTTTTTAAAAACAAGATGGCGAAAGCACTTTTCTCTATACTGCATCTTAGGCCTTGACTTGGCCTAGGACAATATATTGAAGTCTTCACTCCCTAACCTAACCTTTGCTAGTACCTCTGAGTTAAAAAGAAAGAATTAGCAAATAGTCCAATCACTTTCAATCATATTTTAAAGCCATTGGTATGCGGCCAGAAATAAGAACACTTCTGGCTCACGACATTTGACCATCGTGCCATGCACAGTCTCACACATAAAACCCACAGGACATAAACTACAAGATGACCTGTAGGATTTTATGAACTAGGGGAACCAACCCAATTTAAAATTGCAACATTCTTTCTTTTTAAAAACAAGATGGCGAAAGCACTTTTCTCTATACTGCATCTTAGGCCTTGACTTGGCCTAGGACAATATATTGAAGTCTTCACTCCCTAACCTAACCTTTGCTAGTACCTCTGAGTTAAAAAGAAAGAATTAGCAAATAGTCCAATCACTTTCAATCATATTTTAAAGCCATTGGTATGCGGCCAGAAATAAGAACACTTTTGGCTCACGAAATTTGACCATCGTGCCATGCACAGTCTCACACATAAAACCCACAGGACATAAACTACAAGATGACCTGTAGGATTTTATGAACTAGGGGAACCAACCCAATTTAAAATTGCAACATTCTTTCTTTTTAAAAACAAGATGAGGAAAGCACTTTTCTCTTTACTGCATCTTAGGCCTTGACTTGGCCTAGGACAATATATTGAAGTCTTCACTCCCTACCCTAACCTTTGCTAGTACCTCTGAGTTAAAATGAAAGAATTAGCAAATAGTCCAATCACTTTCAATCATATTTTAAAGCCATTGGTATGCGGCCAGAAATAAGAACACTTCTGGCTCACGACATTTGACCATCGTGCCATGCACAGTCTCACACATAAAACCCACAGGACATAAACTACAAGATGACCTGTAGGATTTTATGAACTAGGGGAACCAACCCAATTTAAAATTGCAACATTCTTTCTTTTTAAAAACAAGATGGCGAAAGCACTTTTCTCTATACTGCATCTTAGGCCTTGACTTGGCCTAGGACAATATATTGAAGTCTTCACTCCCTAACCTAACCTTTGCTAGTACCTCTGAGTTAAAAAGAAAGAATTAGCAAATAGTCCAATCACTTTCAATCATATTTTAAAGCCATTGGTATGCGGCCAGAAATAAGAACACTTCTGGCTCACGAAATTTGACCATCGTGCCATGCACAGTCTCACACATAAAACCCACAGGACATAAACTACAAGATGACCTGTAGGATTTTATGAACTAGGGGAACCAACCCAATTTAAAATTGCAACATTCTTTCTTTTTAAAAACAAGATGGCGAAAGCACTTTTCTCTATACTGCATCTTAGGCCTTGACTTGGCCTAGGACAATATATTGAAGTCTTCACTCCCTAACCTAACCTTTGCTAGTACCTCTGAGTTAAAAAGAAAGAATTAGCAAATAGTCCAATCACTTTCAATCATATTTTAAAGCCATTGGTATGCGGCCAGAAATAAGAACACTTCTGGCTCACGACATTTGACCATCGTGCCATGCACAGTCTCACACATAAAACCCACAGGACATAAACTACAAGATGACCTGTAGGATTTTATGAACTAGGGGAACCAACCCAATTTAAAATTGCAACATTCTTTCTTTTTAAAAACAAGATGGCGAAAGCACTTTTCTCTATACTGCATCTTAGGCCTTGACTTGGCCTAGGACAATATATTGAAGTCTTCACTCCCTAACCTAACCTTTGCTAGTACCTCTGAGTTAAAAAGAAAGAATTAGCAAATAGTCCAATCACTTTCAATCATATTTTAAAGCCATTGGTATGCGGCCAGAAATAAGAACACTTCTGGCTCACGAAATTTGACCATCGTGCCATGCACAGTCTCACACATAAAACCCACAGGACATAAACTACAAGATGACCTGTAGGATTTTATGAACTAGGGGAACCAACCCAATTTAAAATTGCAACATTCTTTCTTTTTAAAAACAAGATGGCGAAAGCACTTTTCTCTATACTGCATCTTAGGCCTTGACTTGGCCTAGGACAATATATTGAAGTCTTCACTCCCTAACCTAACCTTTGCTAGTACCTCTGAGTTAAAAAGAAAGAATTAGCAAATAGTCCAATCACTTTCAATCATATTTTAAAGCCATTGGTATGCGGCCAGAAATAAGAACACTTCTGGCTCACGAAATTTGACCATCGTGCCATGCACAGTCTCACACATAAAACCCACAGGACATAAACAACAAGATGACCTGTAGGATTTTATGAACTAGGGGAACCAACCCAATTTAAAATTGCAACATTCTTTCTTTTTAAAAACAAGATGAGGAAAGCACTTTTCTCTATACTGCATCTTAGGCCTTGACTTGGCCTAGGACAATATATTGAAGTCTTCACTCCCTACCCTAACCTTTGCTAGTACCTCTGAGTTAAAAAGAAAGAATTAGCAAATAGTCCAATCACTTTCAATCATATTTTAAAGCCATTGGTATGCGGCCAGAAATAAGAACACTTCTGGCTCACGACATTTGACCATCGTGCCATGCACAGTCTCACACATAAAACCCACAGGACATAAACTACAAGATGACCTGTAGGATTTTATGAACTAGGGGAACCAACCCAATTTAAAATTGCAACATTCTTTCTTTTTAAAAACAAGATGGCGAAAGCACTTTTCTCTATACTGCATCTTAGGCCTTGACTTGGCCTAGGACAATATATTGAAGTCTTCACTCCCTAACCTAACCTTTGCTAGTACCTCTGAGTTAAAAAGAAAGAATTAGCAAATAGTCCAATCACTTTCAATCATATTTTAAAGCCATTGGTATGCGGCCAGAAATAAGAACACTTCTGGCTCACGAAATTTGACCATCGTGCCATGCACAGTCTCACACATAAAACCCACAGGACATAAACTACAAGATGACCTGTAGGATTTTATGAACTAGGGGAACCAACCCAATTTAAAATTGCAACATTCTTTCTTTTTAAAAACAAGATGGCGAAAGCACTTTTCTCTATACTGCATCTTAGGCCTTGACTTGGCCTAGGACAATATATTGAAGTCTTCACTCCCTAACCTAACCTTTGCTAGTACCTCTGAGTTAAAAAGAAAGAATTAGCAAATAGTCCAATCACTTTCAATCATATTTTAAAGCCATTGGTATGCGGCCAGAAATAAGAACACTTCTGGCTCACGACATTTGACCATCGTGCCATGCACAGTCTCACACATAAAACCCACAGGACATAAACTACAAGATGACCTGTAGGATTTTATGAACTAGGGGAACCAACCCAATTTAAAATTGCAACATTCTTTCTTTTTAAAAACAAGATGGCGAAAGCACTTTTCTCTATACTGCATCTTAGGCCTTGACTTGGCCTAGGACAATATATTGAAGTCTTCACTCCCTAACCTAACCTTTGCTAGTACCTCTGAGTTAAAAAGAAAGAATTAGCAAATAGTCCAATCACTTTCAATCATATTTTAAAGCCATTGGTATGCGGCCAGAAATAAGAACACTTCTGGCTCACGAAATTTGACCATCGTGCCATGCACAGTCTCACACATAAAACCCACAGGACATAAACAACAAGATGACCTGTAGGATTTTATGAACTAGGGGAACCAACCCAATTTAAAATTGCAACATTCTTTCTTTTTAAAAACAAGATGAGGAAAGCACTTTTCTCTATACTGCATCTTAGGCCTTGACTTGGCCTAGGACAATATATTGAAGTCTTCACTCCCTACCCTAACCTTTGCTAGTACCTCTGAGTTAAAAAGAAAGAATTAGCAAATAGTCCAATCACTTTCAATCATATTTTAAAGCCATTGGTATGCGGCCAGAAATAAGAACACTTCTGGCTCACGACATTTGACCATCGTGCCATGCACAGTCTCACACATAAAACCCACAGGACATAAACTACAAGATGACCTGTAGGATTTTATGAACTAGGGGAACCAACCCAATTTAAAATTGCAACATTCTTTCTTTTTAAAAACAAGATGGCGAAAGCACTTTTCTCTATACTGCATCTTAGGCCTTGACTTGGCCTAGGACAATATATTGAAGTCTTCACTCCCTAACCTAACCTTTGCTAGTACCTCTGAGTTAAAAAGAAAGAATTAGCAAATAGTCCAATCACTTTCAATCATATTTTAAAGCCATTGGTATGCGGCCAGAAATAAGAACACTTCTGGCTCACGAAATTTGACCATCGTGCCATGCACAGTCTCACACATAAAACCCACAGGACATAAACTACAAGATGACCTGTAGGATTTTATGAACTAGGGGAACCAACCCAATTTAAAATTGCAACATTCTTTCTTTTTAAAAACAAGATGGCGAAAGCACTTTTCTCTATACTGCATCTTAGGCCTTGACTTGGCCTAGGACAATATATTGAAGTCTTCACTCCCTAACCTAACCTTTGCTAGTACCTCTGAGTTAAAAAGAAAGAATTAGCAAATAGTCCAATCACTTTCAATCATATTTTAAAGCCATTGGTATGCGGCCAGAAATAAGAACACTTCTGGCTCACGACATTTGACCATCGTGCCATGCACAGTCTCACACATAAAACCCACAGGACATAAACTACAAGATGACCTGTAGGATTTTATGAACTAGGGGAACCAACCCAATTTAAAATTGCAACATTCTTTCTTTTTAAAAACAAGATGGCGAAAGCACTTTTCTCTATACTGCATCTTAGGCCTTGACTTGGCCTAGGACAATATATTGAAGTCTTCACTCCCTAACCTAACCTTTGCTAGTACCTCTGAGTTAAAAAGAAAGAATTAGCAAATAGTCCAATCACTTTCAATCATATTTTAAAGCCATTGGTATGCGGCCAGAAATAAGAACACTTTTGGCTCACGAAATTTGACCATCGTGCCATGCACAGTCTCACACATAAAACCCACAGGACATAAACTACAAGATGACCTGTAGGATTTTATGAACTAGGGGAACCAACCCAATTTAAAATTGCAACATTCTTTCTTTTTAAAAACAAGATGAGGAAAGCACTTTTCTCTTTACTGCATCTTAGGCCTTGACTTGGCCTAGGACAATATATTGAAGTCTTCACTCCCTACCCTAACCTTTGCTAGTACCTCTGAGTTAAAATGAAAGAATTAGCAAATAGTCCAATCACTTTCAATCATATTTTAAAGCCATTGGTATGCGGCCAGAAATAAGAACACTTCTGGCTCACGACATTTGACCATCGTGCCATGCACAGTCTCACACATAAAACCCACAGGACATAAACTACAAGATGACCTGTAGGATTTTATGAACTAGGGGAACCAACCCAATTTAAAATTGCAACATTCTTTCTTTTTAAAAACAAGATGGCGAAAGCACTTTTCTCTATACTGCATCTTAGGCCTTGACTTGGCCTAGGACAATATATTGAAGTCTTCACTCCCTAACCTAACCTTTGCTAGTACCTCTGAGTTAAAAAGAAAGAATTAGCAAATAGTCCAATCACTTTCAATCATATTTTAAAGCCATTGGTATGCGGCCAGAAATAAGAACACTTCTGGCTCACGAAATTTGACCATCGTGCCATGCACAGTCTCACACATAAAACCCACAGGACATAAACTACAAGATGACCTGTAGGATTTTATGAACTAGGGGAACCAACCCAATTTAAAATTGCAACATTCTTTCTTTTTAAAAACAAGATGGCGAAAGCACTTTTCTCTATACTGCATCTTAGGCCTTGACTTGGCCTAGGACAATATATTGAAGTCTTCACTCCCTAACCTAACCTTTGCTAGTACCTCTGAGTTAAAAAGAAAGAATTAGCAAATAGTCCAATCACTTTCAATCATATTTTAAAGCCATTGGTATGCGGCCAGAAATAAGAACACTTCTGGCTCACGACATTTGACCATCGTGCCATGCACAGTCTCACACATAAAACCCACAGGACATAAACTACAAGATGACCTGTAGGATTTTATGAACTAGGGGAACCAACCCAATTTAAAATTGCAACATTCTTTCTTTTTAAAAACAAGATGGCGAAAGCACTTTTCTCTATACTGCATCTTAGGCCTTGACTTGGCCTAGGACAATATATTGAAGTCTTCACTCCCTAACCTAACCTTTGCTAGTACCTCTGAGTTAAAAAGAAAGAATTAGCAAATAGTCCAATCACTTTCAATCATATTTTAAAGCCATTGGTATGCGGCCAGAAATAAGAACACTTCTGGCTCACGACATTTGACCATCGTGCCATGCACAGTCTCACACATAAAACCCACAGGACATAAACTACAAGATGACCTGTAGGATTTTATGAACTAGGGGAACCAACCCAATTTAAAATTGCAACATTCTTTCTTTTTAAAAACAAGATGGCGAAAGCACTTTTCTCTATACTGCATCTTAGGCCTTGACTTGGCCTAGGACAATATATTGAAGTCTTCACTCCCTAACCTAACCTTTGCTAGTACCTCTGAGTTAAAAAGAAAGAATTAGCAAATAGTCCAATCACTTTCAATCATATTTTAAAGCCATTGGTATGCGGCCAGAAATAAGAACACTTCTGGCTCACGAAATTTGACCATCGTGCCATGCACAGTCTCACACATAAAACCCACAGGACATAAACTACAAGATGACCTGTAGGATTTTATGAACTAGGGGAACCAACCCAATTTAAAATTGCAACATTCTTTCTTTTTAAAAACAAGATGGCGAAAGCACTTTTCTCTATACTGCATCTTAGGCTTTGACTTGGCCTAGGACAATATATTGAAGTCTTCACTCCCTAACCTAACCTTTGCTAGTACCTCTGAGTTAAAAAGAAAGAATTAGCAAATAGTCCAATCACTTTCAATCATATTTTAAAGCCATTGGTATGCGGCCAGAAATAAGAACACTTCTGGCTCACGAAATTTGACCATCGTGCCATGCACAGTCTCACACATAAAACCCACAGGACATAAACTACAAGATGACCTGTAGGATTTTATGAACTAGGGGAACCAACCCAATTTAAAATTGCAACATTCTTTCTTTTTAAAAACAAGATGAGGAAAGCACTCTATACTGCATCTTAGGCCTTGACTTGGCCTAGGACAATATATTGAAGTCTTCACTCCCTACCCTAACCTTTGCTAGTACCTCTGAGTTAAAAAGAAAGAATTAGCAAATAGTCCAATCACTTTCAATCATATTTTAAAGCCATTGGTATGCGGCCAGAAATAAGAACACTTCTGGCTCACGACATTTGACCATCGTGCCATGCACAGTCTCACACATAAAACCCACAGGACATAAACTACAAGATGACCTGTAGGATTTTATGAACTAGGGGAACCAACCCAATTTAAAATTGCAACATTCTTTCTTTTTAAAATCAAGATGGCGAAAGCACTTTTCTCTATACTGCATCTTAGGCCTTGACTTGGCCTAGGACAATATATTGAAGTCTTCACTCCCTAACCTAACCTTTGCTAGTACCTCTGAGTTAAAAAGAAAGAATTAGCAAATAGTCCAATCACTTTCAGTCATATTTTAAAGCCATTGGTATGCGGCCAGAAATAAGAACACTTCTGGCTCACGACATTTGACCATCGTGCCATGCACAGTCTCACACATAAAACCCACAGGACATAAACTACAAGATGACCTGTAGGATTTTATGAACTAGGGGAACCAACCCAATTTAAAATTGCAACATTCTTTCTTTTTAAAAACAAGATGGCGAAAGCACTTTTCTCTATACTGCATCTTAGGCCTTGACTTGGCCTAGGACAATATATTGAAGTCTTCACTCCCTAACCTAACCTTTGCTAGTACCTCTGAGTTAAAAAGAAAGAATTAGCAAATAGTCCAATCACTTTCAATCATATTTTAAAGCCATTGGTATGCGGCCAGAAATAAGAACACTTCTGGCTCACGAAATTTGACCATCGTGCCATGCACAGTCTCACACATAAAACCCACAGGACATAAACTACAAGATGACCTGTAGGATTTTATGAACTAGGGGAACCAACCCAATTTAAAATTGCAACATTCTTTCTTTTTAAAAACAAGATGGCGAAAGCACTTTTCTCTATACTGCATCTTAGGCCTTGACTTGGCCTAGGACAATATATTGAAGTCTTCACTCCCTAACCTAACCTTTGCTAGTACCTCTGAGTTAAAAAGAAAGAATTAGCAAATAGTCCAATCACTTTCAATCATATTTTAAAGCCATTGGTATGCGGCCAGAAATAAGAACACTTCTGGCTCACGACATTTGACCATCGTGCCATGCACAGTCTCACACATAAAACCCACAGGACATAAACTACAAGATGACCTGTAGGATTTTATGAACTAGGGGAACCAACCCAATTTAAAATTGCAACATTCTTTCTTTTTAAAAACAAGATGGCGAAAGCACTTTTCTCTATACTGCATCTTAGGCCTTGACTTGGCCTAGGACAATATATTGAAGTCTTCACTCCCTAACCTAACCTTTGCTAGTACCTCTGAGTTAAAAAGAAAGAATTAGCAAATAGTCCAATCACTTTCAATCATATTTTAAAGCCATTGGTATGCGGCCAGAAATAAGAACACTTTTGGCTCACGAAATTTGACCATCGTGCCATGCACAGTCTCACACATAAAACCCACAGGACATAAACTACAAGATGACCTGTAGGATTTTATGAACTAGGGGAACCAACCCAATTTAAAATTGCAACATTCTTTCTTTTTAAAAACAAGATGAGGAAAGCACTTTTCTCTTTACTGCATCTTAGGCCTTGACTTGGCCTAGGACAATATATTGAAGTCTTCACTCCCTACCCTAACCTTTGCTAGTACCTCTGAGTTAAAATGAAAGAATTAGCAAATAGTCCAATCACTTTCAATCATATTTTAAAGCCATTGGTATGCGGCCAGAAATAAGAACACTTCTGGCTCACGACATTTGACCATCGTGCCATGCACAGTCTCACACATAAAACCCACAGGACATAAACTACAAGATGACCTGTAGGATTTTATGAACTAGGGGAACCAACCCAATTTAAAATTGCAACATTCTTTCTTTTTAAAAACAAGATGGCGAAAGCACTTTTCTCTATACTGCATCTTAGGCCTTGACTTGGCCTAGGACAATATATTGAAGTCTTCACTCCCTAACCTAACCTTTGCTAGTACCTCTGAGTTAAAAAGAAAGAATTAGCAAATAGTCCAATCACTTTCAATCATATTTTAAAGCCATTGGTATGCGGCCAGAAATAAGAACACTTCTGGCTCACGAAATTTGACCATCGTGCCATGCACAGTCTCACACATAAAACCCACAGGACATAAACTACAAGATGACCTGTAGGATTTTATGAACTAGGGGAACCAACCCAATTTAAAATTGCAACATTCTTTCTTTTTAAAAACAAGATGGCGAAAGCACTTTTCTCTATACTGCATCTTAGGCCTTGACTTGGCCTAGGACAATATATTGAAGTCTTCACTCCCTAACCTAACCTTTGCTAGTACCTCTGAGTTAAAAAGAAAGAATTAGCAAATAGTCCAATCACTTTCAATCATATTTTAAAGCCATTGGTATGCGGCCAGAAATAAGAACACTTCTGGCTCACGACATTTGACCATCGTGCCATGCACAGTCTCACACATAAAACCCACAGGACATAAACTACAAGATGACCTGTAGGATTTTATGAACTAGGGGAACCAACCCAATTTAAAATTGCAACATTCTTTCTTTTTAAAAACAAGATGGCGAAAGCACTTTTCTCTATACTGCATCTTAGGCCTTGACTTGGCCTAGGACAATATATTGAAGTCTTCACTCCCTAACCTAACCTTTGCTAGTACCTCTGAGTTAAAAAGAAAGAATTAGCAAATAGTCCAATCACTTTCAATCATATTTTAAAGCCATTGGTATGCGGCCAGAAATAAGAACACTTCTGGCTCACGAAATTTGACCATCGTGCCATGCACAGTCTCACACATAAAACCCACAGGACATAAACTACAAGATGACCTGTAGGATTTTATGAACTAGGGGAACCAACCCAATTTAAAATTGCAACATTCTTTCTTTTTAAAAACAAGATGGCGAAAGCACTTTTCTCTATACTGCATCTTAGGCCTTGACTTGGCCTAGGACAATATATTGAAGTCTTCACTCCCTAACCTAACCTTTGCTAGTACCTCTGAGTTAAAAAGAAAGAATTAGCAAATAGTCCAATCACTTTCAATCATATTTTAAAGCCATTGGTATGCGGCCAGAAATAAGAACACTTCTGGCTCACGAAATTTGACCATCGTGCCATGCACAGTCTCACACATAAAACCCACAGGACATAAACAACAAGATGACCTGTAGGATTTTATGAACTAGGGGAACCAACCCAATTTAAAATTGCAACATTCTTTCTTTTTAAAAACAAGATGAGGAAAGCACTTTTCTCTATACTGCATCTTAGGCCTTGACTTGGCCTAGGACAATATATTGAAGTCTTCACTCCCTACCCTAACCTTTGCTAGTACCTCTGAGTTAAAAAGAAAGAATTAGCAAATAGTCCAATCACTTTCAATCATATTTTAAAGCCATTGGTATGCGGCCAGAAATAAGAACACTTCTGGCTCACGACATTTGACCATCGTGCCATGCACAGTCTCACACATAAAACCCACAGGACATAAACTACAAGATGACCTGTAGGATTTTATGAACTAGGGGAACCAACCCAATTTAAAATTGCAACATTCTTTCTTTTTAAAAACAAGATGGCGAAAGCACTTTTCTCTATACTGCATCTTAGGCCTTGACTTGGCCTAGGACAATATATTGAAGTCTTCACTCCCTAACCTAACCTTTGCTAGTACCTCTGAGTTAAAAAGAAAGAATTAGCAAATAGTCCAATCACTTTCAATCATATTTTAAAGCCATTGGTATGCGGCCAGAAATAAGAACACTTCTGGCTCACGAAATTTGACCATCGTGCCATGCACAGTCTCACACATAAAACCCACAGGACATAAACTACAAGATGACCTGTAGGATTTTATGAACTAGGGGAACCAACCCAATTTAAAATTGCAACATTCTTTCTTTTTAAAAACAAGATGGCGAAAGCACTTTTCTCTATACTGCATCTTAGGCCTTGACTTGGCCTAGGACAATATATTGAAGTCTTCACTCCCTAACCTAACCTTTGCTAGTACCTCTGAGTTAAAAAGAAAGAATTAGCAAATAGTCCAATCACTTTCAATCATATTTTAAAGCCATTGGTATGCGGCCAGAAATAAGAACACTTCTGGCTCACGACATTTGACCATCGTGCCATGCACAGTCTCACACATAAAACCCACAGGACATAAACTACAAGATGACCTGTAGGATTTTATGAACTAGGGGAACCAACCCAATTTAAAATTGCAACATTCTTTCTTTTTAAAAACAAGATGGCGAAAGCACTTTTCTCTATACTGCATCTTAGGCCTTGACTTGGCCTAGGACAATATATTGAAGTCTTCACTCCCTAACCTAACCTTTGCTAGTACCTCTGAGTTAAAAAGAAAGAATTAGCAAATAGTCCAATCACTTTCAATCATATTTTAAAGCCATTGGTATGCGGCCAGAAATAAGAACACTTCTGGCTCACGAAATTTGACCATCGTGCCATGCACAGTCTCACACATAAAACCCACAGGACATAAACAACAAGATGACCTGTAGGATTTTATGAACTAGGGGAACCAACCCAATTTAAAATTGCAACATTCTTTCTTTTTAAAAACAAGATGAGGAAAGCACTTTTCTCTATACTGCATCTTAGGCCTTGACTTGGCCTAGGACAATATATTGAAGTCTTCACTCCCTACCCTAACCTTTGCTAGTACCTCTGAGTTAAAAAGAAAGAATTAGCAAATAGTCCAATCACTTTCAATCATATTTTAAAGCCATTGGTATGCGGCCAGAAATAAGAACACTTCTGGCTCACGACATTTGACCATCGTGCCATGCACAGTCTCACACATAAAACCCACAGGACATAAACTACAAGATGACCTGTAGGATTTTATGAACTAGGGGAACCAACCCAATTTAAAATTGCAACATTCTTTCTTTTTAAAAACAAGATGGCGAAAGCACTTTTCTCTATACTGCATCTTAGGCCTTGACTTGGCCTAGGACAATATATTGAAGTCTTCACTCCCTAACCTAACCTTTGCTAGTACCTCTGAGTTAAAAAGAAAGAATTAGCAAATAGTCCAATCACTTTCAATCATATTTTAAAGCCATTGGTATGCGGCCAGAAATAAGAACACTTCTGGCTCACGAAATTTGACCATCGTGCCATGCACAGTCTCACACATAAAACCCACAGGACATAAACTACAAGATGACCTGTAGGATTTTATGAACTAGGGGAACCAACCCAATTTAAAATTGCAACATTCTTTCTTTTTAAAAACAAGATGGCGAAAGCACTTTTCTCTATACTGCATCTTAGGCCTTGACTTGGCCTAGGACAATATATTGAAGTCTTCACTCCCTAACCTAACCTTTGCTAGTACCTCTGAGTTAAAAAGAAAGAATTAGCAAATAGTCCAATCACTTTCAATCATATTTTAAAGCCATTGGTATGCGGCCAGAAATAAGAACACTTCTGGCTCACGACATTTGACCATCGTGCCATGCACAGTCTCACACATAAAACCCACAGGACATAAACTACAAGATGACCTGTAGGATTTTATGAACTAGGGGAACCAACCCAATTTAAAATTGCAACATTCTTTCTTTTTAAAAACAAGATGGCGAAAGCACTTTTCTCTATACTGCATCTTAGGCCTTGACTTGGCCTAGGACAATATATTGAAGTCTTCACTCCCTAACCTAACCTTTGCTAGTACCTCTGAGTTAAAAAGAAAGAATTAGCAAATAGTCCAATCACTTTCAATCATATTTTAAAGCCATTGGTATGCGGCCAGAAATAAGAACACTTTTGGCTCACGAAATTTGACCATCGTGCCATGCACAGTCTCACACATAAAACCCACAGGACATAAACTACAAGATGACCTGTAGGATTTTATGAACTAGGGGAACCAACCCAATTTAAAATTGCAACATTCTTTCTTTTTAAAAACAAGATGAGGAAAGCACTTTTCTCTTTACTGCATCTTAGGCCTTGACTTGGCCTAGGACAATATATTGAAGTCTTCACTCCCTACCCTAACCTTTGCTAGTACCTCTGAGTTAAAATGAAAGAATTAGCAAATAGTCCAATCACTTTCAATCATATTTTAAAGCCATTGGTATGCGGCCAGAAATAAGAACACTTCTGGCTCACGACATTTGACCATCGTGCCATGCACAGTCTCACACATAAAACCCACAGGACATAAACTACAAGATGACCTGTAGGATTTTATGAACTAGGGGAACCAACCCAATTTAAAATTGCAACATTCTTTCTTTTTAAAAACAAGATGGCGAAAGCACTTTTCTCTATACTGCATCTTAGGCCTTGACTTGGCCTAGGACAATATATTGAAGTCTTCACTCCCTAACCTAACCTTTGCTAGTACCTCTGAGTTAAAAAGAAAGAATTAGCAAATAGTCCAATCACTTTCAATCATATTTTAAAGCCATTGGTATGCGGCCAGAAATAAGAACACTTCTGGCTCACGAAATTTGACCATCGTGCCATGCACAGTCTCACACATAAAACCCACAGGACATAAACTACAAGATGACCTGTAGGATTTTATGAACTAGGGGAACCAACCCAATTTAAAATTGCAACATTCTTTCTTTTTAAAAACAAGATGGCGAAAGCACTTTTCTCTATACTGCATCTTAGGCCTTGACTTGGCCTAGGACAATATATTGAAGTCTTCACTCCCTAACCTAACCTTTGCTAGTACCTCTGAGTTAAAAAGAAAGAATTAGCAAATAGTCCAATCACTTTCAATCATATTTTAAAGCCATTGGTATGCGGCCAGAAATAAGAACACTTCTGGCTCACGACATTTGACCATCGTGCCATGCACAGTCTCACACATAAAACCCACAGGACATAAACTACAAGATGACCTGTAGGATTTTATGAACTAGGGGAACCAACCCAATTTAAAATTGCAACATTCTTTCTTTTTAAAAACAAGATGGCGAAAGCACTTTTCTCTATACTGCATCTTAGGCCTTGACTTGGCCTAGGACAATATATTGAAGTCTTCACTCCCTAACCTAACCTTTGCTAGTACCTCTGAGTTAAAAAGAAAGAATTAGCAAATAGTCCAATCACTTTCAATCATATTTTAAAGCCATTGGTATGCGGCCAGAAATAAGAACACTTCTGGCTCACGACATTTGACCATCGTGCCATGCACAGTCTCACACATAAAACCCACAGGACATAAACTACAAGATGACCTGTAGGATTTTATGAACTAGGGGAACCAACCCAATTTAAAATTGCAACATTCTTTCTTTTTAAAAACAAGATGGCGAAAGCACTTTTCTCTATACTGCATCTTAGGCCTTGACTTGGCCTAGGACAATATATTGAAGTCTTCACTCCCTAACCTAACCTTTGCTAGTACCTCTGAGTTAAAAAGAAAGAATTAGCAAATAGTCCAATCACTTTCAATCATATTTTAAAGCCATTGGTATGCGGCCAGAAATAAGAACACTTCTGGCTCACGAAATTTGACCATCGTGCCATGCACAGTCTCACACATAAAACCCACAGGACATAAACTACAAGATGACCTGTAGGATTTTATGAACTAGGGGAACCAACCCAATTTAAAATTGCAACATTCTTTCTTTTTAAAAACAAGATGGCGAAAGCACTTTTCTCTATACTGCATCTTAGGCTTTGACTTGGCCTAGGACAATATATTGAAGTCTTCACTCCCTAACCTAACCTTTGCTAGTACCTCTGAGTTAAAAAGAAAGAATTAGCAAATAGTCCAATCACTTTCAATCATATTTTAAAGCCATTGGTATGCGGCCAGAAATAAGAACACTTCTGGCTCACGAAATTTGACCATCGTGCCATGCACAGTCTCACACATAAAACCCACAGGACATAAACTACAAGATGACCTGTAGGATTTTATGAACTAGGGGAACCAACCCAATTTAAAATTGCAACATTCTTTCTTTTTAAAAACAAGATGAGGAAAGCACTCTATACTGCATCTTAGGCCTTGACTTGGCCTAGGACAATATATTGAAGTCTTCACTCCCTACCCTAACCTTTGCTAGTACCTCTGAGTTAAAAAGAAAGAATTAGCAAATAGTCCAATCACTTTCAATCATATTTTAAAGCCATTGGTATGCGGCCAGAAATAAGAACACTTCTGGCTCACGACATTTGACCATCGTGCCATGCACAGTCTCACACATAAAACCCACAGGACATAAACTACAAGATGACCTGTAGGATTTTATGAACTAGGGGAACCAACCCAATTTAAAATTGCAACATTCTTTCTTTTTAAAATCAAGATGGCGAAAGCACTTTTCTCTATACTGCATCTTAGGCCTTGACTTGGCCTAGGACAATATATTGAAGTCTTCACTCCCTAACCTAACCTTTGCTAGTACCTCTGAGTTAAAAAGAAAGAATTAGCAAATAGTCCAATCACTTTCAGTCATATTTTAAAGCCATTGGTATGCGGCCAGAAATAAGAAAACTTCTGGCTCACGACATTTGACCATCGTGCCATGCACAGTCTCACACATAAAACCCACAGGACATAAACTACAAGATGACCTGTAGGATTTTATGAACTAGGGGAACCAACCCAATTTAAAATTGCAACATTCTTTCTTTTTAAAAACAAGATGGCGAAAGCACTTTTCTCTATACTGCATCTTAGGCCTTGACTTGGCCTAGGACAATATATTGAAGTCTTCACTCCCTAACCTAACCTTTGCTAGTACCTCTGAGTTAAAAAGAAAGAATTAGCAAATAGTCCAATCACTTTCAATCATATTTTAAAGCCATTGGTATGCGGCCAGAAATAAGAACACTTCTGGCTCACGAAATTTGACCATCGTGCCATGCACAGTCTCACACATAAAACCCACAGGACATAAACTACAAGATGACCTGTAGGATTTTATGAACTAGGGGAACCAACCCAATTTAAAATTGCAACATTCTTTCTTTTTAAAAACAAGATGGCGAAAGCACTTTTCTCTATACTGCATCTTAGGCCTTGACTTGGCCTAGGACAATATATTGAAGTCTTCACTCCCTAACCTAACCTTTGCTAGTACCTCTGAGTTAAAAAGAAAGAATTAGCAAATAGTCCAATCACTTTCAATCATATTTTAAAGCCATTGGTATGCGGCCAGAAATAAGAACACTTCTGGCTCACGACATTTGACCATCGTGCCATGCACAGTCTCACACATAAAACCCACAGGACATAAACTACAAGATGACCTGTAGGATTTTATGAACTAGGGGAACCAACCCAATTTAAAATTGCAACATTCTTTCTTTTTAAAAACATGATGAGGAAAGCACTTTTCTCTATACTGCATCTTAGGCCTTGACTTGGCCTAGGACAATATATTGAAGTCTTCACTCCCTAACCTAACCTTTGCTAGTACCTCTGAGTTAAAAAGAAAGAATTAGCAAATAGTCCAATCACTTTCAATCATATTTTAAAGCCATTGGTATGCGGACAGAAATAAGAACACTTCTGGCTCACGAAATTTGACCATCGTGCCATGCACAGTCTCACACATAAAACCCACAGGACATAAACTACAAGATGACCTGTAGGATTTTATGAACTAGGGGAACCAACCCAATTTAAAATTGCAACATTCTTTCTTTTTAAAAACAAGATGGCGAAAGCACTTTTCTCTATACTGCATCTTAGGCCTTGACTTGGCCTAGGACAATATATTGAAGTCTTCACTCCCTAACCTAACCTTTGCTAGTACCTCTGAGTTAAAAAGAAAGAATTAGCAAATAGTCCAATCACTTTCAATCATATTTTAAAGCCATTGGTATGCGGCCAGAAATAAGAACACTTCTGGCTCACGAAATTTGACCATCGTGCCATGCACAGTCTCACACATAAAACCCACAGGACATAAACTACAAGATGACCTGTAGGATTTTATGAACTAGGGGAACCAACCCAATTTAAAATTGCAACATTCTTTCTTTTTAAAAACAAGATGGCGAAAGCACTTTTCTCTATACTGCATCTTAGGCCTTGACTTGGCCTAGGACAATATATTGAAGTCTTCACTCCCTAACCTAACCTTTGCTAGTACCTCTGAGTTAAAAAGAAAGAATTAGCAAATAGTCCAATCACTTTCAATCATATTTTAAAGCCATTGGTATGCGGCCAGAAATAAGAACACTTCTGGCTCACGAAATTTGACCATCGTGCCATGCACAGTCTCACACATAAAACCCACAGGACATAAACTACAAGATGACCTGTAGGATTTTATGAACTAGGGGAACCAACCCAATTTAAAATTGCAACATTCTTTCTTTTTAAAAACATGATGAGGAAAGCACTTTTCTCTATACTGCATCTTAGGCCTTGACTTGGCCTAGGACAATATATTGAAGTCTTCACTCCCTACCCTAACCTTTGCTAGTACCTCTGAGTTAAAAAGAAAGAATTAGCAAATAGTCCAATCACTTTCAATCATATTTTAAAGCCATTGGTATGCGGCCAGAAATAAGAACACTTCTGGCTCATGACATTTGACCATCGTGCCATGCACAGTCTCACACATAAAACCCACAGGACATAAACTACAAGATGACCTGTAGGATTTTATGAACTAGGGGAACCAACCCAATTTAAAATTGCAACATTCTTTCTTTTTAAAAACAAGATGGCGAAAGCACTTTTCTCTATACTGCATCTTAGGCCTTGACTTGGCCTAGGACAATATATTGAAGTCTTCACTCCCTAACCTAACCTTTGCTAGTACCTCTGAGTTAAAAAGAAAGAATTAGCAAATAGTCCAATCACTTTCAATCATATTTTAAAGCCATTGGTATGCGGCCAGAAATAAGAACACTTTTGGCTCACGAAATTTGACCATCGTGCCATGCACAGTCTCACACATAAAACCCACAGGACATAAACTACAAGATGACCTGTAGGATTTTATGAACTAGGGGAACCAACCCAATTTAAAATTGCAACATTCTTTCTTTTTAAAAACAAGATGAGGAAAGCACTTTTCTCTATACTGCATCTTAGGCCTTGACTTGGCCTAGGACAATATATTGAAGTCTTCACTCCCTACCCTAACCTTTGCTAGTACCTCTGAGTTAAAATGAAAGAATTAGCAAATAGTCCAATCACTTTCAATCATATTTTAAAGCCATTGGTATGCGGCCAGAAATAAGAACACTTCTGGCTCACGAAATTTGACCATCGTGCCATGCACAGTCTCACACATAAAACCCACAGGACATAAACTACAAGATGACCTGTAGGATTTTATGAACTAGGGGAACCAACCCAATTTAAAATTGCAACATTCTTTCTTTTTAAAAACAAGATGGCGAAAGCACTTTTCTCTATACTGCATCTTAGGCCTTGACTTGGCCTAGGACAATATATTGAAGTCTTCACTCCCTAACCTAACCTTTGCTAGTACCTCTGAGTTAAAAAGAAAGAATTAGCAAATAGTCCAATCACTTTCAATCATATTTTAAAGCCATTGGTATGCGGCCAGAAATAAGAACACTTCTGGCTCACGAAATTTGACCATCGTGCCATGCACAGTCTCACACATAAAACCCACAGGACATAAACTACAAGATGACCTGTAGGATTTTATGAACTAGGGGAACCAACCCAATTTAAAATTGCAACATTCTTTCTTTTTAAAAACATGATGAGGAAAGCACTTTTCTCTATACTGCATCTTAGGCCTTGACTTGGCCTAGGACAATATATTGAAGTCTTCACTCCCTACCCTAACCTTTGCTAGTACCTCTGAGTTAAAAAGAAAGAATTAGCAAATAGTCCAATCACTTTCAATCATATTTTAAAGCCATTGGTATGCGGCCAGAAATAAGAACACTTCTGGCTCATGACATTTGACCATCGTGCCATGCACAGTCTCACACATAAAACCCACAGGACATAAACTACAAGATGACCTGTAGGATTTTATGAACTAGGGGAACCAACCCAATTTAAAATTGCAACATTCTTTCTTTTTAAAAACAAGATGGCGAAAGCACTTTTCTCTATACTGCATCTTAGGCCTTGACTTGGCCTAATACAATATATTGAAGTCTTCACTCCCTAACCTAACCTTTGCTAGTACCTCTGAGTTAAAAAGAAAGAATTAGCAAATAGTCCTATCACTTTCAATCATATTTTAAAGCCATTGGTATGCGGCCAGAAATAAGAACACTTCTGGCTCACGAAATTTGACCATCGTGCCATGCACAGTCTCACACATAAAACCCACAGGACATAAACTACAAGATGACCTGTAGGATTTTATGAACTAGGGGAACCAACCCAATTTAAAATTGCAACATTCTTTCTTTTTAAAAACAAGATGGCGAAAGCACTTTTCTCTATACTGCATCTTAGGCCTTGACTTGGCCTAGGACAATATATTGAAGTCTTCACTCCCTAACCTAACCTTTGCTAGTACCTCTGAGTTAAAAAGAAAGAATTAGCAAATAGTCCAATCACTTTCAATCATATTTTAAAGCCATTGGTATGCGGCCAGAAATAAGAACACTTCTGGCTCACGAAATTTGACCATCGTGCCATGCACAGTCTCACACATAAAACCCACAGGACATAAACTACAAGATGACCTGTAGGATTTTATGAACTAGGGGAACCAACCCAATTTAAAATTGCAACATTCTTTCTTTTTAAAAACAAGATGGCGAAAGCACTTTTCTCTATACTGCATCTTAGGCCTTGACTTGGCCTAGGACAATATATTGAAGTCTTCACTCCCTAACCTAACCTTTGCTAGTACCTCTGAGTTAAAAAGAAAGAATTAGCAAATAGTCCAATCACTTTCAATCATATTTTAAAGCCATTGGTATGCGGCCAGAAATAAGAACACTTTTGGCTCACGAAATTTGACCATCGTGCCATGCACAGTCTCACACATAAAACCCACAGGACATAAACTACAAGATGACCTGTAGGATTTTATGAACTAGGGGAACCAACCCAATTTAAAATTGCAACATTCTTTCTTTTTAAAAACAAGATGAGGAAAGCACTTTTCTCTATACTGCATCTTAGGCCTTGACTTGGCCTAGGACAATATATTGAAGTCTTCACTCCCTACCCTAACCTTTGCTAGTACCTCTGAGTTAAAATGAAAGAATTAGCAAATAGTCCAATCACTTTCAATCATATTTTAAAGCCATTGGTATGCGGCCAGAAATAAGAACACTTCTGGCTCACGACATTTGACCATCGTGCCATGCACAGTCTCACACATAAAACCCACAGGACATAAACTACAAGATGACCTGTAGGATTTTATGAACTAGGGGAACCAACCCAATTTAAAATTGCAACATTCTTTCTTTTTAAAAACAAGATGGCGAAAGCACTTTTCTCTATACTGCATCTTAGGCCTTGACTTGGCCTAGGACAATATATTGAAGTCTTCACTCCCTAACCTAACCTTTGCTAGTACCTCTGAGTTAAAAAGAAAGAATTAGCAAATAGTCCAATCACTTTCAATCATATTTTAAAGCCATTGGTATGCGGCCAGAAATAAGAACACTTCTGGCTCACGAAATTTGACCATCGTGCCATGCACAGTCTCACACATAAAACCCACAGGACATAAACTACAAGATGACCTGTAGGATTTTATGAACTAGGGGAACCAACCCAATTTAAAATTGCAACATTCTTTCTTTTTAAAAACAAGATGGCGAAAGCACTTTTCTCTATACTGCATCTTAGGCCTTGACTTGGCCTAGGACAATATATTGAAGTCTTCACTCCCTAACCTAACCTTTGCTAGTACCTCTGAGTTAAAAAGAAAGAATTAGCAAATAGTCCAATCACTTTCAATCATATTTTAAAGCCATTGGTATGCGGCCAGAAATAAGAACACTTCTGGCTCACGACATTTGACCATCGTGCCATGCACAGTCTCACACATAAAACCCACAGGACATAAACTACAAGATGACCTGTAGGATTTTATGAACTAGGGGAACCAACCCAATTTAAAATTGCAACATTCTTTCTTTTTAAAAACAAGATGGCGAAAGCACTTTTCTCTATACTGCATCTTAGGCCTTGACTTGGCCTAGGACAATATATTGAAGTCTTCACTCCCTAACCTAACCTTTGCTAGTACCTCTGAGTTAAAAAGAAAGAATTAGCAAATAGTCCAATCACTTTCAATCATATTTTAAAGCCATTGGTATGCGGCCAGAAATAAGAACACTTCTGGCTCACGACATTTGACCATCGTGCCATGCACAGTCTCACACATAAAACCCACAGGACATAAACTACAAGATGACCTGTAGGATTTTATGAACTAGGGGAACCAACCCAATTTAAAATTGCAACATTCTTTCTTTTTAAAAACAAGATGGCGAAAGCACTTTTCTCTATACTGCATCTTAGGCCTTGACTTGGCCTAGGACAATATATTGAAGTCTTCACTCCCTAACCTAACCTTTGCTAGTACCTCTGAGTTAAAAAGAAAGAATTAGCAAATAGTCCAATCACTTTCAATCATATTTTAAAGCCATTGGTATGCGGCCAGAAATAAGAACACTTCTGGCTCACGAAATTTGACCATCGTGCCATGCACAGTCTCACACATAAAACCCACAGGACATAAACTACAAGATGACCTGTAGGATTTTATGAACTAGGGGAACCAACCCAATTTAAAATTGCAACATTCTTTCTTTTTAAAAACAAGATGGCGAAAGCACTTTTCTCTATACTGCATCTTAGGCTTTGACTTGGCCTAGGACAATATATTGAAGTCTTCACTCCCTAACCTAACCTTTGCTAGTACCTCTGAGTTAAAAAGAAAGAATTAGCAAATAGTCCAATCACTTTCAATCATATTTTAAAGCCATTGGTATGCGGCCAGAAATAAGAACACTTCTGGCTCACGAAATTTGACCATCGTGCCATGCACAGTCTCACACATAAAACCCACAGGACATAAACTACAAGATGACCTGTAGGATTTTATGAACTAGGGGAACCAACCCAATTTAAAATTGCAACATTCTTTCTTTTTAAAAACAAGATGAGGAAAGCACTCTATACTGCATCTTAGGCCTTGACTTGGCCTAGGACAATATATTGAAGTCTTCACTCCCTACCCTAACCTTTGCTAGTACCTCTGAGTTAAAAAGAAAGAATTAGCAAATAGTCCAATCACTTTCAATCATATTTTAAAGCCATTGGTATGCGGCCAGAAATAAGAACACTTCTGGCTCACGACATTTGACCATCGTGCCATGCACAGTCTCACACATAAAACCCACAGGACATAAACTACAAGATGACCTGTAGGATTTTATGAACTAGGGGAACCAACCCAATTTAAAATTGCAACATTCTTTCTTTTTAAAATCAAGATGGCGAAAGCACTTTTCTCTATACTGCATCTTAGGCCTTGACTTGGCCTAGGACAATATATTGAAGTCTTCACTCCCTAACCTAACCTTTGCTAGTACCTCTGAGTTAAAAAGAAAGAATTAGCAAATAGTCCAATCACTTTCAGTCATATTTTAAAGCCATTGGTATGCGGCCAGAAATAAGAACACTTCTGGCTCACGACATTTGACCATCGTGCCATGCACAGTCTCACACATAAAACCCACAGGACATAAACTACAAGATGACCTGTAGGATTTTATGAACTAGGGGAACCAACCCAATTTAAAATTGCAACATTCTTTCTTTTTAAAAACAAGATGGCGAAAGCACTTTTCTCTATACTGCATCTTAGGCCTTGACTTGGCCTAGGACAATATATTGAAGTCTTCACTCCCTAACCTAACCTTTGCTAGTACCTCTGAGTTAAAAAGAAAGAATTAGCAAATAGTCCAATCACTTTCAATCATATTTTAAAGCCATTGGTATGCGGCCAGAAATAAGAACACTTCTGGCTCACGACATTTGACCATCGTGCCATGCACAGTCTCACACATAAAACCCACAGGACATAAACTACAAGATGACCTGTAGGATTTTATGAACTAGGGGAACCAACCCAATTTAAAATTGCAACATTCTTTCTTTTTAAAAACAAGATGGCGAAAGCACTTTTCCCTATACTGCATCTTAGGCCTTGACTTGGCCTAGGACAATATATTGAAGTCTTCACTCCCTAACCTAACCTTTGCTAGTACCTCTGAGTTAAAAAGAAAGAATTAGCAAATAGTCCAATCACTTTCAATCATATTTTAAAGCCATTGGTATGCGGACAGAAATAAGAACACTTCTGGCTCACGAAATTTGACCATCGTGCCATGCACAGTCTCACACATAAAACCCACAGGACATAAACTACAAGATGACCTGTAGGATTTTATGAACTAGGGGAACCAACCCAATTTAAAATTGCAACATTCTTTCTTTTTAAAAACAAGATGGCGAAAGCACTTTTCTCTATACTGCATCTTAGGCCTTGACTTGGCCTAGGACAATATATTGAAGTCTTCACTCCCTAACCTAACCTTTGCTAGTACCTCTGAGTTAAAAAGAAAGAATTAGCAAATAGTCCAATCACTTTCAATCATATTTTAAAGCCATTGGTATGCGGCCAGAAATAAGAACACTTCTGGCTCACGAAATTTGACCATCGTGCCATGCACAGTCTCACACATAAAACCCACAGGACATAAACTACAAGATGACCTGTAGGATTTTATGAACTAGGGGAACCAACCCAATTTAAAATTGCAACATTCTTTCTTTTTAAAAACAAGATGAGGAAAGCACTCTATACTGCATCTTAGGCCTTGACTTGGCCTAGGACAATATATTGAAGTCTTCACTCCCTACCCTAACCTTTGCTAGTACCTCTGAGTTAAAAAGAAAGAATTAGCAAATAGTCCAATCACTTTCAATCATATTTTAAAGCCATTGGTATGCGGCCAGAAATAAGAACACTTCTGGCTCACGACATTTGACCATCGTGCCATGCACAGTCTCACACATAAAACCCACAGGACATAAACTACAAGATGACCTGTAGGATTTTATGAACTAGGGGAACCAACCCAATTTAAAATTGCAACATTCTTTCTTTTTAAAAACAAGATGGCGAAAGCACTTTTCTCTATACTGCATCTTAGGCCTTGACTTGGCCTAGGACAATATATTGAAGTCTTCACTCCCTAACCTAACCTTTGCTAGTACCTCTGAGTTAAAAAGAAAGAATTAGCAAATAGTCCAATCACTTTCAATCATATTTTAAAGCCATTGGTATGCGGCCAGAAATAAGAACACTTCTGGCTCACGAAATTTGACCATCGTGCCATGCACAGTCTCACACATAAAACCCACAGGACATAAACTACAAGATGACCTGTAGGATTTTATGAACTAGGGGAACCAACCCAATTTAAAATTGCAACATTCTTTCTTTTTAAAAACAAGATGGCGAAAGCACTTTTCTCTATACTGCATCTTAGGCCTTGACTTGGCCTAGGACAATATATTGAAGTCTTCACTCCCTAACCTAACCTTTGCTAGTACCTCTGAGTTAAAAAGAAAGAATTAGCAAATAGTCCAATCACTTTCAATCATATTTTAAAGCCATTGGTATGCGGCCAGAAATAAGAACACTTTTGGCTCACGAAATTTGACCATCGTGCCATGCACAGTCTCACACATAAAACCCACAGGACATAAACTACAAGATGACCTGTAGGATTTTATGAACTAGGGGAACCAACCCAATTTAAAATTGCAACATTCTTTCTTTTTAAAAACAAGATGAGGAAAGCACTTTTCTCTATACTGCATCTTAGGCCTTGACTTGGCCTAGGACAATATATTGAAGTCTTCACTCCCTACCCTAACCTTTGCTAGTACCTCTGAGTTAAAATGAAAGAATTAGCAAATAGTCCAATCACTTTCAATCATATTTTAAAGCCATTGGTATGCGGCCAGAAATAAGAACACTTCTGGCTCACGACATTTGACCATCGTGCCATGCACAGTCTCACACATAAAACCCACAGGACATAAACTACAAGATGACCTGTAGGATTTTATGAACTAGGGGAACCAACCCAATTTAAAATTGCAACATTCTTTCTTTTTAAAAACAAGATGGCGAAAGCACTTTTCTCTATACTGCATCTTAGGCCTTGACTTGGCCTAGGACAATATATTGAAGTCTTCACTCCCTAACCTAACCTTTGCTAGTACCTCTGAGTTAAAAAGAAAGAATTAGCAAATAGTCCAATCACTTTCAATCATATTTTAAAGCCATTGGTATGCGGCCAGAAATAAGAACACTTCTGGCTCACGAAATTTGACCATCGTGCCATGCACAGTCTCACACATAAAACCCACAGGACATAAACTACAAGATGACCTGTAGGATTTTATGAACTAGGGGAACCAACCCAATTTAAAATTGCAACATTCTTTCTTTTTAAAAACAAGATGGCGAAAGCACTTTTCTCTATACTGCATCTTAGGCCTTGACTTGGCCTAGGACAATATATTGAAGTCTTCACTCCCTAACCTAACCTTTGCTAGTACCTCTGAGTTAAAAAGAAAGAATTAGCAAATAGTCCAATCACTTTCAATCATATTTTAAAGCCATTGGTATGCGGCCAGAAATAAGAACACTTCTGGCTCACGACATTTGACCATCGTGCCATGCACAGTCTCACACATAAAACCCACAGGACATAAACTACAAGATGACCTGTAGGATTTTATGAACTAGGGGAACCAACCCAATTTAAAATTGCAACATTCTTTCTTTTTAAAAACAAGATGGCGAAAGCACTTTTCTCTATACTGCATCTTAGGCCTTGACTTGGCCTAGGACAATATATTGAAGTCTTCACTCCCTAACCTAACCTTTGCTAGTACCTCTGAGTTAAAAAGAAAGAATTAGCAAATAGTCCAATCACTTTCAATCATATTTTAAAGCCATTGGTATGCGGCCAGAAATAAGAACACTTCTGGCTCACGACATTTGACCATCGTGCCATGCACAGTCTCACACATAAAACCCACAGGACATAAACTACAAGATGACCTGTAGGATTTTATGAACTAGGGGAACCAACCCAATTTAAAATTGCAACATTCTTTCTTTTTAAAAACAAGATGGCGAAAGCACTTTTCTCTATACTGCATCTTAGGCCTTGACTTGGCCTAGGACAATATATTGAAGTCTTCACTCCCTAACCTAACCTTTGCTAGTACCTCTGAGTTAAAAAGAAAGAATTAGCAAATAGTCCAATCACTTTCAATCATATTTTAAAGCCATTGGTATGCGGCCAGAAATAAGAACACTTCTGGCTCACGAAATTTGACCATCGTGCCATGCACAGTCTCACACATAAAACCCACAGGACATAAACTACAAGATGACCTGTAGGATTTTATGAACTAGGGGAACCAACCCAATTTAAAATTGCAACATTCTTTCTTTTTAAAAACAAGATGGCGAAAGCACTTTTCTCTATACTGCATCTTAGGCCTTGACTTGGCCTAGGACAATATATTGAAGTCTTCACTCCCTAACCTAACCTTTGCTAGTACCTCTGAGTTAAAAAGAAAGAATTAGCAAATAGTCCAATCACTTTCAATCATATTTTAAAGCCATTGGTATGCGGCCAGAAATAAGAACACTTCTGGCTCACGACATTTGACCATCGTGCCATGCACAGTCTCACACATAAAACCCACAGGACATAAACTACAAGATGACCTGTAGGATTTTATGAACTAGGGGAACCAACCCAATTTAAAATTGCAACATTCTTTCTTTTTAAAAACAAGATGGCGAAAGCACTTTTCTCTATACTGCATCTTAGGCCTTGACTTGGCCTAGGACAATATATTGAAGTCTTCACTCCCTAACCTAACCTTTGCTAGTACCTCTGAGTTAAAAAGAAAGAATTAGCAAATAGTCCAATCACTTTCAATCATATTTTAAAGCCATTGGTATGCGGCCAGAAATAAGAACACTTTTGGCTCACGAAATTTGACCATCGTGCCATGCACAGTCTCACACATAAAACCCACAGGACATAAACTACAAGATGACCTGTAGGATTTTATGAACTAGGGGAACCAACCCAATTTAAAATTGCAACATTCTTTCTTTTTAAAAACAAGATGAGGAAAGCACTTTTCTCTTTACTGCATCTTAGGCCTTGACTTGGCCTAGGACAATATATTGAAGTCTTCACTCCCTACCCTAACCTTTGCTAGTACCTCTGAGTTAAAATGAAAGAATTAGCAAATAGTCCAATCACTTTCAATCATATTTTAAAGCCATTGGTATGCGGCCAGAAATAAGAACACTTCTGGCTCACGACATTTGACCATCGTGCCATGCACAGTCTCACACATAAAACCCACAGGACATAAACTACAAGATGACCTGTAGGATTTTATGAACTAGGGGAACCAACCCAATTTAAAATTGCAACATTCTTTCTTTTTAAAAACAAGATGGCGAAAGCACTTTTCTCTATACTGCATCTTAGGCCTTGACTTGGCCTAGGACAATATATTGAAGTCTTCACTCCCTAACCTAACCTTTGCTAGTACCTCTGAGTTAAAAAGAAAGAATTAGCAAATAGTCCAATCACTTTCAATCATATTTTAAAGCCATTGGTATGCGGCCAGAAATAAGAACACTTCTGGCTCACGAAATTTGACCATCGTGCCATGCACAGTCTCACACATAAAACCCACAGGACATAAACTACAAGATGACCTGTAGGATTTTATGAACTAGGGGAACCAACCCAATTTAAAATTGCAACATTCTTTCTTTTTAAAAACAAGATGGCGAAAGCACTTTTCTCTATACTGCATCTTAGGCCTTGACTTGGCCTAGGACAATATATTGAAGTCTTCACTCCCTAACCTAACCTTTGCTAGTACCTCTGAGTTAAAAAGAAAGAATTAGCAAATAGTCCAATCACTTTCAATCATATTTTAAAGCCATTGGTATGCGGCCAGAAATAAGAACACTTCTGGCTCACGACATTTGACCATCGTGCCATGCACAGTCTCACACATAAAACCCACAGGACATAAACTACAAGATGACCTGTAGGATTTTATGAACTAGGGGAACCAACCCAATTTAAAATTGCAACATTCTTTCTTTTTAAAAACAAGATGGCGAAAGCACTTTTCTCTATACTGCATCTTAGGCCTTGACTTGGCCTAGGACAATATATTGAAGTCTTCACTCCCTAACCTAACCTTTGCTAGTACCTCTGAGTTAAAAAGAAAGAATTAGCAAATAGTCCAATCACTTTCAATCATATTTTAAAGCCATTGGTATGCGGCCAGAAATAAGAACACTTCTGGCTCACGACATTTGACCATCGTGCCATGCACAGTCTCACACATAAAACCCACAGGACATAAACTACAAGATGACCTGTAGGATTTTATGAACTAGGGGAACCAACCCAATTTAAAATTGCAACATTCTTTCTTTTTAAAAACAAGATGGCGAAAGCACTTTTCTCTATACTGCATCTTAGGCCTTGACTTGGCCTAGGACAATATATTGAAGTCTTCACTCCCTAACCTAACCTTTGCTAGTACCTCTGAGTTAAAAAGAAAGAATTAGCAAATAGTCCAATCACTTTCAATCATATTTTAAAGCCATTGGTATGCGGCCAGAAATAAGAACACTTCTGGCTCACGAAATTTGACCATCGTGCCATGCACAGTCTCACACATAAAACCCACAGGACATAAACTACAAGATGACCTGTAGGATTTTATGAACTAGGGGAACCAACCCAATTTAAAATTGCAACATTCTTTCTTTTTAAAAACAAGATGGCGAAAGCACTTTTCTCTATACTGCATCTTAGGCTTTGACTTGGCCTAGGACAATATATTGAAGTCTTCACTCCCTAACCTAACCTTTGCTAGTACCTCTGAGTTAAAAAGAAAGAATTAGCAAATAGTCCAATCACTTTCAATCATATTTTAAAGCCATTGGTATGCGGCCAGAAATAAGAACACTTCTGGCTCACGAAATTTGACCATCGTGCCATGCACAGTCTCACACATAAAACCCACAGGACATAAACTACAAGATGACCTGTAGGATTTTATGAACTAGGGGAACCAACCCAATTTAAAATTGCAACATTCTTTCTTTTTAAAAACAAGATGAGGAAAGCACTCTATACTGCATCTTAGGCCTTGACTTGGCCTAGGACAATATATTGAAGTCTTCACTCCCTACCCTAACCTTTGCTAGTACCTCTGAGTTAAAAAGAAAGAATTAGCAAATAGTCCAATCACTTTCAATCATATTTTAAAGCCATTGGTATGCGGCCAGAAATAAGAACACTTCTGGCTCACGACATTTGACCATCGTGCCATGCACAGTCTCACACATAAAACCCACAGGACATAAACTACAAGATGACCTGTAGGATTTTATGAACTAGGGGAACCAACCCAATTTAAAATTGCAACATTCTTTCTTTTTAAAATCAAGATGGCGAAAGCACTTTTCTCTATACTGCATCTTAGGCCTTGACTTGGCCTAGGACAATATATTGAAGTCTTCACTCCCTAACCTAACCTTTGCTAGTACCTCTGAGTTAAAAAGAAAGAATTAGCAAATAGTCCAATCACTTTCAGTCATATTTTAAAGCCATTGGTATGCGGCCAGAAATAAGAACACTTCTGGCTCACGACATTTGACCATCGTGCCATGCACAGTCTCACACATAAAACCCACAGGACATAAACTACAAGATGACCTGTAGGATTTTATGAACTAGGGGAACCAACCCAATTTAAAATTGCAACATTCTTTCTTTTTAAAAACAAGATGGCGAAAGCACTTTTCTCTATACTGCATCTTAGGCCTTGACTTGGCCTAGGACAATATATTGAAGTCTTCACTCCCTAACCTAACCTTTGCTAGTACCTCTGAGTTAAAAAGAAAGAATTAGCAAATAGTCCAATCACTTTCAATCATATTTTAAAGCCATTGGTATGCGGCCAGAAATAAGAACACTTCTGGCTCACGACATTTGACCATCGTGCCATGCACAGTCTCACACATAAAACCCACAGGACATAAACTACAAGATGACCTGTAGGATTTTATGAACTAGGGGAACCAACCCAATTTAAAATTGCAACATTCTTTCTTTTTAAAAACAAGATGGCGAAAGCACTTTTCCCTATACTGCATCTTAGGCCTTGACTTGGCCTAGGACAATATATTGAAGTCTTCACTCCCTAACCTAACCTTTGCTAGTACCTCTGAGTTAAAAAGAAAGAATTAGCAAATAGTCCAATCACTTTCAATCATATTTTAAAGCCATTGGTATGCGGACAGAAATAAGAACACTTCTGGCTCACGAAATTTGACCATCGTGCCATGCACAGTCTCACACATAAAACCCACAGGACATAAACTACACGATGACCTGTAGGATTTTATGAACTAGGGGAACCAACCCAATTTAAAATTGCAACATTCTTTCTTTTTAAAAACAAGATGGCGAAAGCACTTTTCTCTATACTGCATCTTAGGCCTTGACTTGGCCTAGGACAATATATTGAAGTCTTCACTCCCTAACCTAACCTTTGCTAGTACCTCTGAGTTAAAAAGAAAGAATTAGCAAATAGTCCAATCACTTTCAATCATATTTTAAAGCCATTGGTATGCGGCCAGAAATAAGAACACTTCTGGCTCACGAAATTTGACCATCGTGCCATGCACAGTCTCACACATAAAACCCACAGGACATAAACTACAAGATGACCTGTAGGATTTTATGAACTAGGGGAACCAACCCAATTTAAAATTGCAACATTCTTTCTTTTTAAAAACAAGATGGCGAAAGCACTTTTCTCTATACTGCATCTTAGGCCTTGACTTGGCCTAGGACAATATATTGAAGTCTTCACTCCCTAACCTAACCTTTGCTAGTACCTCTGAGTTAAAAAGAAAGAATTAGCAAATAGTCCAATCACTTTCAATCATATTTTAAAGCCATTGGTATGCGGCCAGAAATAAGAACACTTCTGGCTCACGAAATTTGACGATCGTGCCATGCACAGTCTCACACATAAAACCCACAGGACATAAACTACAAGATGACCTGTAGGATTTTATGAACTAGGGGAACCAACCCAATTTAAAATTGCAACATTCTTTCTTTTTAAAAACATGATGAGGAAAGCACTTTTCTCTATACTGCATCTTAGGCCTTGACTTGGCCTAGGACAATATATTGAAGTCTTCACTCCCTAACCTAACCTTTGCTAGTACCTCTGAGTTAAAAAGAAAGAATTAGCAAATAGTCCAATCACTTTCAATCATATTTTAAAGCCATTGGTATGCGGCCAGAAATAAGAACACTTCTGGCTCACGAAATTTGACCATCGTGCCATGCACAGTCTCACACATAAAACCCACAGGACATAAACTACAAGATGACCTGTAGGATTTTATGAACTAGGGGAACCAACCCAATTTAAAATTGCAACATTCTTTCTTTTTAAAAACAAGATGGCGAAAGCACTTTTCTCTATACTGCATCTTAGGCTTTGACTTGGCCTAGGACAATATATTGAAGTCTTCACTCCCTAACCTAACCTTTGCTAGTACCTCTGAGTTAAAAAGAAAGAATTAGCAAATAGTCCAATCACTTTCAATCATATTTTAAAGCCATTGGTATGCGGCCAGAAATAAGAACACTTCTGGCTCACGAAATTTGACCATCGTGCCATGCACAGTCTCACACATAAAACCCACAGGACATAAACTACAAGATGACCTGTAGGATTTTATGAACTAGGGGAACCAACCCAATTTAAAATTGCAACATTCTTTCTTTTTAAAAACAAGATGAGGAAAGCACTCTATACTGCATCTTAGGCCTTGACTTGGCCTAGGACAATATATTGAAGTCTTCACTCCCTACCCTAACCTTTGCTAGTACCTCTGAGTTAAAAAGAAAGAATTAGCAAATAGTCCAATCACTTTCAATCATATTTTAAAGCCATTGGTATGCGGCCAGAAATAAGAACACTTCTGGCTCACGACATTTGACCATCGTGCCATGCACAGTCTCACACATAAAACCCACAGGACATAAACTACAAGATGACCTGTAGGATTTTATGAACTAGGGGAACCAACCCAATTTAAAATTGCAACATTCTTTCTTTTTAAAATCAAGATGGCGAAAGCACTTTTCTCTATACTGCATCTTAGGCCTTGACTTGGCCTAGGACAATATATTGAAGTCTTCACTCCCTAACCTAACCTTTGCTAGTACCTCTGAGTTAAAAAGAAAGAATTAGCAAATAGTCCAATCACTTTCAGTCATATTTTAAAGCCATTGGTATGCGGCCAGAAATAAGAACACTTCTGGCTCACGACATTTGACCATCGTGCCATGCACAGTCTCACACATAAAACCCACAGGACATAAACTACAAGATGACCTGTAGGATTTTATGAACTAGGGGAACCAACCCAATTTAAAATTGCAACATTCTTTCTTTTTAAAAACAAGATGGCGAAAGCACTTTTCTCTATACTGCATCTTAGGCCTTGACTTGGCCTAGGACAATATATTGAAGTCTTCACTCCCTAACCTAACCTTTGCTAGTACCTCTGAGTTAAAAAGAAAGAATTAGCAAATAGTCCAATCACTTTCAATCATATTTTAAAGCCATTGGTATGCGGCCAGAAATAAGAACACTTCTGGCTCACGACATTTGACCATCGTGCCATGCACAGTCTCACACATAAAACCCACAGGACATAAACTACAAGATGACCTGTAGGATTTTATGAACTAGGGGAACCAACCCAATTTAAAATTGCAACATTCTTTCTTTTTAAAAACAAGATGGCGAAAGCACTTTTCCCTATACTGCATCTTAGGCCTTGACTTGGCCTAGGACAATATATTGAAGTCTTCACTCCCTAACCTAACCTTTGCTAGTACCTCTGAGTTAAAAAGAAAGAATTAGCAAATAGTCCAATCACTTTCAATCATATTTTAAAGCCATTGGTATGCGGACAGAAATAAGAACACTTCTGGCTCACGAAATTTGACCATCGTGCCATGCACAGTCTCACACATAAAACCCACAGGACATAAACTACACGATGACCTGTAGGATTTTATGAACTAGGGGAACCAACCCAATTTAAAATTGCAACATTCTTTCTTTTTAAAAACAAGATGGCGAAAGCACTTTTCTCTATACTGCATCTTAGGCCTTGACTTGGCCTAGGACAATATATTGAAGTCTTCACTCCCTAACCTAACCTTTGCTAGTACCTCTGAGTTAAAAAGAAAGAATTAGCAAATAGTCCAATCACTTTCAATCATATTTTAAAGCCATTGGTATGCGGCCAGAAATAAGAACACTTCTGGCTCACGAAATTTGACCATCGTGCCATGCACAGTCTCACACATAAAACCCACAGGACATAAACTACAAGATGACCTGTAGGATTTTATGAACTAGGGGAACCAACCCAATTTAAAATTGCAACATTCTTTCTTTTTAAAAACAAGATGGCGAAAGCACTTTTCTCTATACTGCATCTTAGGCCTTGACTTGGCCTAGGACAATATATTGAAGTCTTCACTCCCTAACCTAACCTTTGCTAGTACCTCTGAGTTAAAAAGAAAGAATTAGCAAATAGTCCAATCACTTTCAATCATATTTTAAAGCCATTGGTATGCGGCCAGAAATAAGAACACTTCTGGCTCACGAAATTTGACGATCGTGCCATGCACAGTCTCACACATAAAACCCACAGGACATAAACTACAAGATGACCTGTAGGATTTTATGAACTAGGGGAACCAACCCAATTTAAAATTGCAACATTCTTTCTTTTTAAAAACATGATGAGGAAAGCACTTTTCTCTATACTGCATCTTAGGCCTTGACTTGGCCTAGGACAATATATTGAAGTCTTCACTCCCTAACCTAACCTTTGCTAGTACCTCTGAGTTAAAAAGAAAGAATTAGCAAATAGTCCAATCACTTTCAATCATATTTTAAAGCCATTGGTATGCGGACAGAAATAAGAACACTTCTGGCTCACGAAATTTGACCATCGTGCCATGCACAGTCTCACACATAAAACCCACAGGACATAAACTACAAGATGACCTGTAGGATTTTATGAACTAGGGGAACCAACCCAATTTAAAATTGCAACATTCTTTCTTTTTAAAAACAAGATGGCGAAAGCACTTTTCTCTATACTGCATCTTAGGCCTTGACTTGGCCTAGGACAATATATTGAAGTCTTCACTCCCTAACCTAACCTTTGCTAGTACCTCTGAGTTAAAAAGAAAGAATTAGCAAATAGTCCAATCACTTTCAATCATATTTTAAAGCCATTGGTATGCGGCCAGAAATAAGAACACTTCTGGCTCACGAAATTTGACCATCGTGCCATGCACAGTCTCACACATAAAACCCACAGGACATAAACTACAAGATGACCTGTAGGATTTTATGAACTAGGGGAACCAACCCAATTTAAAATTGCAACATTCTTTCTTTTTAAAAACAAGATGGCGAAAGCACTTTTCTCTATACTGCATCTTAGGCCTTGACTTGGCCTAGGACAATATATTGAAGTCTTCACTCCCTAACCTAACCTTTGCTAGTACCTCTGAGTTAAAAAGAAAGAATTAGCAAATAGTCCAATCACTTTCAATCATATTTTAAAGCCATTGGTATGCGGCCAGAAATAAGAACACTTCTGGCTCACGAAATTTGACCATCGTGCCATGCACAGTCTCACACATAAAACCCACAGGACATAAACTACAAGATGACCTGTAGGATTTTATGAACTAGGGGAACCAACCCAATTTAAAATTGCAACATTCTTTCTTTTTAAAAACATGATGAGGAAAGCACTTTTCTCTATACTGCATCTTAGGCCTTGACTTGGCCTAGGACAATATATTGAAGTCTTCACTCCCTACCCTAACCTTTGCTAGTACCTCTGAGTTAAAAAGAAAGAATTAGCAAATAGTCCAATCACTTTCAATCATATTTTAAAGCCATTGGTATGCGGCCAGAAATAAGAACACTTCTGGCTCATGACATTTGACCATCGTGCCATGCACAGTCTCACACATAAAACCCACAGGACATAAACTACAAGATGACCTGTAGGATTTTATGAACTAGGGGAACCAACCCAATTTAAAATTGCAACATTCTTTCTTTTTAAAAACAAGATGGCGAAAGCACTTTTCTCTATACTGCATCTTAGGCCTTGACTTGGCCTAGGACAATATATTGAAGTCTTCACTCCCTAACCTAACCTTTGCTAGTACCTCTGAGTTAAAAAGAAAGAATTAGCAAATAGTCCAATCACTTTCAATCATATTTTAAAGCCATTGGTATGCGGCCAGAAATAAGAACACTTTTGGCTCACGAAATTTGACCATCGTGCCATGCACAGTCTCACACATAAAACCCACAGGACATAAACTACAAGATGACCTGTAGGATTTTATGAACTAGGGGAACCAACCCAATTTAAAATTGCAACATTCTTTCTTTTTAAAAACAAGATGAGGAAAGCACTTTTCTCTATACTGCATCTTAGGCCTTGACTTGGCCTAGGACAATATATTGAAGTCTTCACTCCCTACCCTAACCTTTGCTAGTACCTCTGAGTTAAAATGAAAGAATTAGCAAATAGTCCAATCACTTTCAATCATATTTTAAAGCCATTGGTATGCGGCCAGAAATAAGAACACTTCTGGCTCACGAAATTTGACCATCGTGCCATGCACAGTCTCACACATAAAACCCACAGGACATAAACTACAAGATGACCTGTAGGATTTTATGAACTAGGGGAACCAACCCAATTTAAAATTGCAACATTCTTTCTTTTTAAAAACAAGATGGCGAAAGCACTTTTCTCTATACTGCATCTTAGGCCTTGACTTGGCCTAGGACAATATATTGAAGTCTTCACTCCCTAACCTAACCTTTGCTAGTACCTCTGAGTTAAAAAGAAAGAATTAGCAAATAGTCCAATCACTTTCAATCATATTTTAAAGCCATTGGTATGCGGCCAGAAATAAGAACACTTCTGGCTCACGAAATTTGACCATCGTGCCATGCACAGTCTCACACATAAAACCCACAGGACATAAACTACAAGATGACCTGTAGGATTTTATGAACTAGGGGAACCAACCCAATTTAAAATTGCAACATTCTTTCTTTTTAAAAACATGATGAGGAAAGCACTTTTCTCTATACTGCATCTTAGGCCTTGACTTGGCCTAGGACAATATATTGAAGTCTTCACTCCCTACCCTAACCTTTGCTAGTACCTCTGAGTTAAAAAGAAAGAATTAGCAAATAGTCCAATCACTTTCAATCATATTTTAAAGCCATTGGTATGCGGCCAGAAATAAGAACACTTCTGGCTCATGACATTTGACCATCGTGCCATGCACAGTCTCACACATAAAACCCACAGGACATAAACTACAAGATGACCTGTAGGATTTTATGAACTAGGGGAACCAACCCAATTTAAAATTGCAACATTCTTTCTTTTTAAAAACAAGATGGCGAAAGCACTTTTCTCTATACTGCATCTTAGGCCTTGACTTGGCCTAATACAATATATTGAAGTCTTCACTCCCTAACCTAACCTTTGCTAGTACCTCTGAGTTAAAAAGAAAGAATTAGCAAATAGTCCTATCACTTTCAATCATATTTTAAAGCCATTGGTATGCGGCCAGAAATAAGAACACTTCTGGCTCACGAAATTTGACCATCGTGCCATGCACAGTCTCACACATAAAACCCACAGGACATAAACTACAAGATGACCTGTAGGATTTTATGAACTAGGGGAACCAACCCAATTTAAAATTGCAACATTCTTTCTTTTTAAAAACAAGATGGCGAAAGCACTTTTCTCTATACTGCATCTTAGGCCTTGACTTGGCCTAGGACAATATATTGAAGTCTTCACTCCCTAACCTAACCTTTGCTAGTACCTCTGAGTTAAAAAGAAAGAATTAGCAAATAGTCCAATCACTTTCAATCATATTTTAAAGCCATTGGTATGCGGCCAGAAATAAGAACACTTCTGGCTCACGAAATTTGACCATCGTGCCATGCACAGTCTCACACATAAAACCCACAGGACATAAACTACAAGATGACCTGTAGGATTTTATGAACTAGGGGAACCAACCCAATTTAAAATTGCAACATTCTTTCTTTTTAAAAACAAGATGGCGAAAGCACTTTTCTCTATACTGCATCTTAGGCCTTGACTTGGCCTAGGACAATATATTGAAGTCTTCACTCCCTAACCTAACCTTTGCTAGTACCTCTGAGTTAAAAAGAAAGAATTAGCAAATAGTCCAATCACTTTCAATCATATTTTAAAGCCATTGGTATGCGGCCAGAAATAAGAACACTTTTGGCTCACGAAATTTGACCATCGTGCCATGCACAGTCTCACACATAAAACCCACAGGACATAAACTACAAGATGACCTGTAGGATTTTATGAACTAGGGGAACCAACCCAATTTAAAATTGCAACATTCTTTCTTTTTAAAAACAAGATGAGGAAAGCACTTTTCTCTATACTGCATCTTAGGCCTTGACTTGGCCTAGGACAATATATTGAAGTCTTCACTCCCTACCCTAACCTTTGCTAGTACCTCTGAGTTAAAATGAAAGAATTAGCAAATAGTCCAATCACTTTCAATCATATTTTAAAGCCATTGGTATGCGGCCAGAAATAAGAACACTTCTGGCTCACGACATTTGACCATCGTGCCATGCACAGTCTCACACATAAAACCCACAGGACATAAACTACAAGATGACCTGTAGGATTTTATGAACTAGGGGAACCAACCCAATTTAAAATTGCAACATTCTTTCTTTTTAAAAACAAGATGGCGAAAGCACTTTTCTCTATACTGCATCTTAGGCCTTGACTTGGCCTAGGACAATATATTGAAGTCTTCACTCCCTAACCTAACCTTTGCTAGTACCTCTGAGTTAAAAAGAAAGAATTAGCAAATAGTCCAATCACTTTCAATCATATTTTAAAGCCATTGGTATGCGGCCAGAAATAAGAACACTTCTGGCTCACGAAATTTGACCATCGTGCCATGCACAGTCTCACACATAAAACCCACAGGACATAAACTACAAGATGACCTGTAGGATTTTATGAACTAGGGGAACCAACCCAATTTAAAATTGCAACATTCTTTCTTTTTAAAAACAAGATGGCGAAAGCACTTTTCTCTATACTGCATCTTAGGCCTTGACTTGGCCTAGGACAATATATTGAAGTCTTCACTCCCTAACCTAACCTTTGCTAGTACCTCTGAGTTAAAAAGAAAGAATTAGCAAATAGTCCAATCACTTTCAATCATATTTTAAAGCCATTGGTATGCGGCCAGAAATAAGAACACTTCTGGCTCACGACATTTGACCATCGTGCCATGCACAGTCTCACACATAAAACCCACAGGACATAAACTACAAGATGACCTGTAGGATTTTATGAACTAGGGGAACCAACCCAATTTAAAATTGCAACATTCTTTCTTTTTAAAAACAAGATGGCGAAAGCACTTTTCTCTATACTGCATCTTAGGCCTTGACTTGGCCTAGGACAATATATTGAAGTCTTCACTCCCTAACCTAACCTTTGCTAGTACCTCTGAGTTAAAAAGAAAGAATTAGCAAATAGTCCAATCACTTTCAATCATATTTTAAAGCCATTGGTATGCGGCCAGAAATAAGAACACTTCTGGCTCACGACATTTGACCATCGTGCCATGCACAGTCTCACACATAAAACCCACAGGACATAAACTACAAGATGACCTGTAGGATTTTATGAACTAGGGGAACCAACCCAATTTAAAATTGCAACATTCTTTCTTTTTAAAAACAAGATGGCGAAAGCACTTTTCTCTATACTGCATCTTAGGCCTTGACTTGGCCTAGGACAATATATTGAAGTCTTCACTCCCTAACCTAACCTTTGCTAGTACCTCTGAGTTAAAAAGAAAGAATTAGCAAATAGTCCAATCACTTTCAATCATATTTTAAAGCCATTGGTATGCGGCCAGAAATAAGAACACTTCTGGCTCACGAAATTTGACCATCGTGCCATGCACAGTCTCACACATAAAACCCACAGGACATAAACTACAAGATGACCTGTAGGATTTTATGAACTAGGGGAACCAACCCAATTTAAAATTGCAACATTCTTTCTTTTTAAAAACAAGATGGCGAAAGCACTTTTCTCTATACTGCATCTTAGGCTTTGACTTGGCCTAGGACAATATATTGAAGTCTTCACTCCCTAACCTAACCTTTGCTAGTACCTCTGAGTTAAAAAGAAAGAATTAGCAAATAGTCCAATCACTTTCAATCATATTTTAAAGCCATTGGTATGCGGCCAGAAATAAGAACACTTCTGGCTCACGAAATTTGACCATCGTGCCATGCACAGTCTCACACATAAAACCCACAGGACATAAACTACAAGATGACCTGTAGGATTTTATGAACTAGGGGAACCAACCCAATTTAAAATTGCAACATTCTTTCTTTTTAAAAACAAGATGAGGAAAGCACTCTATACTGCATCTTAGGCCTTGACTTGGCCTAGGACAATATATTGAAGTCTTCACTCCCTACCCTAACCTTTGCTAGTACCTCTGAGTTAAAAAGAAAGAATTAGCAAATAGTCCAATCACTTTCAATCATATTTTAAAGCCATTGGTATGCGGCCAGAAATAAGAACACTTCTGGCTCACGACATTTGACCATCGTGCCATGCACAGTCTCACACATAAAACCCACAGGACATAAACTACAAGATGACCTGTAGGATTTTATGAACTAGGGGAACCAACCCAATTTAAAATTGCAACATTCTTTCTTTTTAAAATCAAGATGGCGAAAGCACTTTTCTCTATACTGCATCTTAGGCCTTGACTTGGCCTAGGACAATATATTGAAGTCTTCACTCCCTAACCTAACCTTTGCTAGTACCTCTGAGTTAAAAAGAAAGAATTAGCAAATAGTCCAATCACTTTCAGTCATATTTTAAAGCCATTGGTATGCGGCCAGAAATAAGAACACTTCTGGCTCACGACATTTGACCATCGTGCCATGCACAGTCTCACACATAAAACCCACAGGACATAAACTACAAGATGACCTGTAGGATTTTATGAACTAGGGGAACCAACCCAATTTAAAATTGCAACATTCTTTCTTTTTAAAAACAAGATGGCGAAAGCACTTTTCTCTATACTGCATCTTAGGCCTTGACTTGGCCTAGGACAATATATTGAAGTCTTCACTCCCTAACCTAACCTTTGCTAGTACCTCTGAGTTAAAAAGAAAGAATTAGCAAATAGTCCAATCACTTTCAATCATATTTTAAAGCCATTGGTATGCGGCCAGAAATAAGAACACTTCTGGCTCACGACATTTGACCATCGTGCCATGCACAGTCTCACACATAAAACCCACAGGACATAAACTACAAGATGACCTGTAGGATTTTATGAACTAGGGGAACCAACCCAATTTAAAATTGCAACATTCTTTCTTTTTAAAAACAAGATGGCGAAAGCACTTTTCCCTATACTGCATCTTAGGCCTTGACTTGGCCTAGGACAATATATTGAAGTCTTCACTCCCTAACCTAACCTTTGCTAGTACCTCTGAGTTAAAAAGAAAGAATTAGCAAATAGTCCAATCACTTTCAATCATATTTTAAAGCCATTGGTATGCGGACAGAAATAAGAACACTTCTGGCTCACGAAATTTGACCATCGTGCCATGCACAGTCTCACACATAAAACCCACAGGACATAAACTACAAGATGACCTGTAGGATTTTATGAACTAGGGGAACCAACCCAATTTAAAATTGCAACATTCTTTCTTTTTAAAAACAAGATGGCGAAAGCACTTTTCTCTATACTGCATCTTAGGCCTTGACTTGGCCTAGGACAATATATTGAAGTCTTCACTCCCTAACCTAACCTTTGCTAGTACCTCTGAGTTAAAAAGAAAGAATTAGCAAATAGTCCAATCACTTTCAATCATATTTTAAAGCCATTGGTATGCGGCCAGAAATAAGAACACTTCTGGCTCACGAAATTTGACCATCGTGCCATGCACAGTCTCACACATAAAACCCACAGGACATAAACTACAAGATGACCTGTAGGATTTTATGAACTAGGGGAACCAACCCAATTTAAAATTGCAACATTCTTTCTTTTTAAAAACAAGATGAGGAAAGCACTCTATACTGCATCTTAGGCCTTGACTTGGCCTAGGACAATATATTGAAGTCTTCACTCCCTACCCTAACCTTTGCTAGTACCTCTGAGTTAAAAAGAAAGAATTAGCAAATAGTCCAATCACTTTCAATCATATTTTAAAGCCATTGGTATGCGGCCAGAAATAAGAACACTTCTGGCTCACGACATTTGACCATCGTGCCATGCACAGTCTCACACATAAAACCCACAGGACATAAACTACAAGATGACCTGTAGGATTTTATGAACTAGGGGAACCAACCCAATTTAAAATTGCAACATTCTTTCTTTTTAAAAACAAGATGGCGAAAGCACTTTTCTCTATACTGCATCTTAGGCCTTGACTTGGCCTAGGACAATATATTGAAGTCTTCACTCCCTAACCTAACCTTTGCTAGTACCTCTGAGTTAAAAAGAAAGAATTAGCAAATAGTCCAATCACTTTCAATCATATTTTAAAGCCATTGGTATGCGGCCAGAAATAAGAACACTTCTGGCTCACGAAATTTGACCATCGTGCCATGCACAGTCTCACACATAAAACCCACAGGACATAAACTACAAGATGACCTGTAGGATTTTATGAACTAGGGGAACCAACCCAATTTAAAATTGCAACATTCTTTCTTTTTAAAAACAAGATGGCGAAAGCACTTTTCTCTATACTGCATCTTAGGCCTTGACTTGGCCTAGGACAATATATTGAAGTCTTCACTCCCTAACCTAACCTTTGCTAGTACCTCTGAGTTAAAAAGAAAGAATTAGCAAATAGTCCAATCACTTTCAATCATATTTTAAAGCCATTGGTATGCGGCCAGAAATAAGAACACTTTTGGCTCACGAAATTTGACCATCGTGCCATGCACAGTCTCACACATAAAACCCACAGGACATAAACTACAAGATGACCTGTAGGATTTTATGAACTAGGGGAACCAACCCAATTTAAAATTGCAACATTCTTTCTTTTTAAAAACAAGATGAGGAAAGCACTTTTCTCTATACTGCATCTTAGGCCTTGACTTGGCCTAGGACAATATATTGAAGTCTTCACTCCCTACCCTAACCTTTGCTAGTACCTCTGAGTTAAAATGAAAGAATTAGCAAATAGTCCAATCACTTTCAATCATATTTTAAAGCCATTGGTATGCGGCCAGAAATAAGAACACTTCTGGCTCACGACATTTGACCATCGTGCCATGCACAGTCTCACACATAAAACCCACAGGACATAAACTACAAGATGACCTGTAGGATTTTATGAACTAGGGGAACCAACCCAATTTAAAATTGCAACATTCTTTCTTTTTAAAAACAAGATGGCGAAAGCACTTTTCTCTATACTGCATCTTAGGCCTTGACTTGGCCTAGGACAATATATTGAAGTCTTCACTCCCTAACCTAACCTTTGCTAGTACCTCTGAGTTAAAAAGAAAGAATTAGCAAATAGTCCAATCACTTTCAATCATATTTTAAAGCCATTGGTATGCGGCCAGAAATAAGAACACTTCTGGCTCACGAAATTTGACCATCGTGCCATGCACAGTCTCACACATAAAACCCACAGGACATAAACTACAAGATGACCTGTAGGATTTTATGAACTAGGGGAACCAACCCAATTTAAAATTGCAACATTCTTTCTTTTTAAAAACAAGATGGCGAAAGCACTTTTCTCTATACTGCATCTTAGGCCTTGACTTGGCCTAGGACAATATATTGAAGTCTTCACTCCCTAACCTAACCTTTGCTAGTACCTCTGAGTTAAAAAGAAAGAATTAGCAAATAGTCCAATCACTTTCAATCATATTTTAAAGCCATTGGTATGCGGCCAGAAATAAGAACACTTCTGGCTCACGACATTTGACCATCGTGCCATGCACAGTCTCACACATAAAACCCACAGGACATAAACTACAAGATGACCTGTAGGATTTTATGAACTAGGGGAACCAACCCAATTTAAAATTGCAACATTCTTTCTTTTTAAAAACAAGATGGCGAAAGCACTTTTCTCTATACTGCATCTTAGGCCTTGACTTGGCCTAGGACAATATATTGAAGTCTTCACTCCCTAACCTAACCTTTGCTAGTACCTCTGAGTTAAAAAGAAAGAATTAGCAAATAGTCCAATCACTTTCAATCATATTTTAAAGCCATTGGTATGCGGCCAGAAATAAGAACACTTCTGGCTCACGACATTTGACCATCGTGCCATGCACAGTCTCACACATAAAACCCACAGGACATAAACTACAAGATGACCTGTAGGATTTTATGAACTAGGGGAACCAACCCAATTTAAAATTGCAACATTCTTTCTTTTTAAAAACAAGATGGCGAAAGCACTTTTCTCTATACTGCATCTTAGGCCTTGACTTGGCCTAGGACAATATATTGAAGTCTTCACTCCCTAACCTAACCTTTGCTAGTACCTCTGAGTTAAAAAGAAAGAATTAGCAAATAGTCCAATCACTTTCAATCATATTTTAAAGCCATTGGTATGCGGCCAGAAATAAGAACACTTCTGGCTCACGAAATTTGACCATCGTGCCATGCACAGTCTCACACATAAAACCCACAGGACATAAACTACAAGATGACCTGTAGGATTTTATGAACTAGGGGAACCAACCCAATTTAAAATTGCAACATTCTTTCTTTTTAAAAACAAGATGGCGAAAGCACTTTTCTCTATACTGCATCTTAGGCCTTGACTTGGCCTAGGACAATATATTGAAGTCTTCACTCCCTAACCTAACCTTTGCTAGTACCTCTGAGTTAAAAAGAAAGAATTAGCAAATAGTCCAATCACTTTCAATCATATTTTAAAGCCATTGGTATGCGGCCAGAAATAAGAACACTTCTGGCTCACGAAATTTGACCATCGTGCCATGCACAGTCTCACACATAAAACCCACAGGACATAAACTACAAGATGACCTGTAGGATTTTATGAACTAGGGGAACCAACCCAATTTAAAATTGCAACATTCTTTCTTTTTAAAAACAAGATGAGGAAAGCACTCTATACTGCATCTTAGGCCTTGACTTGGCCTAGGACAATATATTGAAGTCTTCACTCCCTACCCTAACCTTTGCTAGTACCTCTGAGTTAAAAAGAAAGAATTAGCAAATAGTCCAATCACTTTCAATCATATTTTAAAGCCATTGGTATGCGGCCAGAAATAAGAACACTTCTGGCTCACGACATTTGACCATCGTGCCATGCACAGTCTCACACATAAAACCCACAGGACATAAACTACAAGATGACCTGTAGGATTTTATGAACTAGGGGAACCAACCCAATTTAAAATTGCAACATTCTTTCTTTTTAAAAACAAGATGGCGAAAGCACTTTTCTCTATACTGCATCTTAGGCCTTGACTTGGCCTAGGACAATATATTGAAGTCTTCACTCCCTAACCTAACCTTTGCTAGTACCTCTGAGTTAAAAAGAAAGAATTAGCAAATAGTCCAATCACTTTCAATCATATTTTAAAGCCATTGGTATGCGGCCAGAAATAAGAACACTTCTGGCTCACGAAATTTGACCATCGTGCCATGCACAGTCTCACACATAAAACCCACAGGACATAAACTACAAGATGACCTGTAGGATTTTATGAACTAGGGGAACCAACCCAATTTAAAATTGCAACATTCTTTCTTTTTAAAAACAAGATGGCGAAAGCACTTTTCTCTATACTGCATCTTAGGCCTTGACTTGGCCTAGGACAATATATTGAAGTCTTCACTCCCTAACCTAACCTTTGCTAGTACCTCTGAGTTAAAAAGAAAGAATTAGCAAATAGTCCAATCACTTTCAATCATATTTTAAAGCCATTGGTATGCGGCCAGAAATAAGAACACTTCTGGCTCACGAAATTTGACCATCGTGCCATGCACAGTCTCACACATAAAACCCACAGGACATAAACTACAAGATGACCTGTAGGATTTTATGAACTAGGGGAACCAACCCAATTTAAAATTGCAACATTCTTTCTTTTTAAAAACAAGATGAGGAAAGCACTCTATACTGCATCTTAGGCCTTGACTTGGCCTAGGACAATATATTGAAGTCTTCACTCCCTACCCTAACCTTTGCTAGTACCTCTGAGTTAAAAAGAAAGAATTAGCAAATAGTCCAATCACTTTCAATCATATTTTAAAGCCATTGGTATGCGGCCAGAAATAAGAACACTTCTGGCTCACGACATTTGACCATCGTGCCATGCACAGTCTCACACATAAAACCCACAGGACATAAACTACAAGATGACCTGTAGGATTTTATGAACTAGGGGAACCAACCCAATTTAAAATTGCAACATTCTTTCTTTTTAAAAACAAGATGGCGAAAGCACTTTTCTCTATACTGCATCTTAGGCCTTGACTTGGCCTAGGACAATATATTGAAGTCTTCACTCCCTAACCTAACCTTTGCTAGTACCTCTGAGTTAAAAAGAAAGAATTAGCAAATAGTCCAATCACTTTCAATCATATTTTAAAGCCATTGGTATGCGGCCAGAAATAAGAACACTTCTGGCTCACGAAATTTGACCATCGTGCCATGCACAGTCTCACACATAAAACCCACAGGACATAAACTACAAGATGACCTGTAGGATTTTATGAACTAGGGGAACCAACCCAATTTAAAATTGCAACATTCTTTCTTTTTAAAAACAAGATGGCGAAAGCACTTTTCTCTATACTGCATCTTAGGCCTTGACTTGGCCTAGGACAATATATTGAAGTCTTCACTCCCTAACCTAACCTTTGCTAGTACCTCTGAGTTAAAAAGAAAGAATTAGCAAATAGTCCAATCACTTTCAATCATATTTTAAAGCCATTGGTATGCGGCCAGAAATAAGAACACTTTTGGCTCACGAAATTTGACCATCGTGCCATGCACAGTCTCACACATAAAACCCACAGGACATAAACTACAAGATGACCTGTAGGATTTTATGAACTAGGGGAACCAACCCAATTTAAAATTGCAACATTCTTTCTTTTTAAAAACAAGATGAGGAAAGCACTTTTCTCTATACTGCATCTTAGGCCTTGACTTGGCCTAGGACAATATATTGAAGTCTTCACTCCCTACCCTAACCTTTGCTAGTACCTCTGAGTTAAAATGAAAGAATTAGCAAATAGTCCAATCACTTTCAATCATATTTTAAAGCCATTGGTATGCGGCCAGAAATAAGAACACTTCTGGCTCACGACATTTGACCATCGTGCCATGCACAGTCTCACACATAAAACCCACAGGACATAAACTACAAGATGACCTGTAGGATTTTATGAACTAGGGGAACCAACCCAATTTAAAATTGCAACATTCTTTCTTTTTAAAAACAAGATGGCGAAAGCACTTTTCTCTATACTGCATCTTAGGCCTTGACTTGGCCTAGGACAATATATTGAAGTCTTCACTCCCTAACCTAACCTTTGCTAGTACCTCTGAGTTAAAAAGAAAGAATTAGCAAATAGTCCAATCACTTTCAATCATATTTTAAAGCCATTGGTATGCGGCCAGAAATAAGAACACTTCTGGCTCACGAAATTTGACCATCGTGCCATGCACAGTCTCACACATAAAACCCACAGGACATAAACTACAAGATGACCTGTAGGATTTTATGAACTAGGGGAACCAACCCAATTTAAAATTGCAACATTCTTTCTTTTTAAAAACAAGATGGCGAAAGCACTTTTCTCTATACTGCATCTTAGGCCTTGACTTGGCCTAGGACAATATATTGAAGTCTTCACTCCCTAACCTAACCTTTGCTAGTACCTCTGAGTTAAAAAGAAAGAATTAGCAAATAGTCCAATCACTTTCAATCATATTTTAAAGCCATTGGTATGCGGCCAGAAATAAGAACACTTCTGGCTCACGACATTTGACCATCGTGCCATGCACAGTCTCACACATAAAACCCACAGGACATAAACTACAAGATGACCTGTAGGATTTTATGAACTAGGGGAACCAACCCAATTTAAAATTGCAACATTCTTTCTTTTTAAAAACAAGATGGCGAAAGCACTTTTCTCTATACTGCATCTTAGGCCTTGACTTGGCCTAGGACAATATATTGAAGTCTTCACTCCCTAACCTAACCTTTGCTAGTACCTCTGAGTTAAAAAGAAAGAATTAGCAAATAGTCCAATCACTTTCAATCATATTTTAAAGCCATTGGTATGCGGCCAGAAATAAGAACACTTCTGGCTCACGACATTTGACCATCGTGCCATGCACAGTCTCACACATAAAACCCACAGGACATAAACTACAAGATGACCTGTAGGATTTTATGAACTAGGGGAACCAACCCAATTTAAAATTGCAACATTCTTTCTTTTTAAAAACAAGATGGCGAAAGCACTTTTCTCTATACTGCATCTTAGGCCTTGACTTGGCCTAGGACAATATATTGAAGTCTTCACTCCCTAACCTAACCTTTGCTAGTACCTCTGAGTTAAAAAGAAAGAATTAGCAAATAGTCCAATCACTTTCAATCATATTTTAAAGCCATTGGTATGCGGCCAGAAATAAGAACACTTCTGGCTCACGAAATTTGACCATCGTGCCATGCACAGTCTCACACATAAAACCCACAGGACATAAACTACAAGATGACCTGTAGGATTTTATGAACTAGGGGAACCAACCCAATTTAAAATTGCAACATTCTTTCTTTTTAAAAACAAGATGGCGAAAGCACTTTTCTCTATACTGCATCTTAGGCTTTGACTTGGCCTAGGACAATATATTGAAGTCTTCACTCCCTAACCTAACCTTTGCTAGTACCTCTGAGTTAAAAAGAAAGAATTAGCAAATAGTCCAATCACTTTCAATCATATTTTAAAGCCATTGGTATGCGGCCAGAAATAAGAACACTTCTGGCTCACGAAATTTGACCATCGTGCCATGCACAGTCTCACACATAAAACCCACAGGACATAAACTACAAGATGACCTGTAGGATTTTATGAACTAGGGGAACCAACCCAATTTAAAATTGCAACATTCTTTCTTTTTAAAAACAAGATGAGGAAAGCACTCTATACTGCATCTTAGGCCTTGACTTGGCCTAGGACAATATATTGAAGTCTTCACTCCCTACCCTAACCTTTGCTAGTACCTCTGAGTTAAAAAGAAAGAATTAGCAAATAGTCCAATCACTTTCAATCATATTTTAAAGCCATTGGTATGCGGCCAGAAATAAGAACACTTCTGGCTCACGACATTTGACCATCGTGCCATGCACAGTCTCACACATAAAACCCACAGGACATAAACTACAAGATGACCTGTAGGATTTTATGAACTAGGGGAACCAACCCAATTTAAAATTGCAACATTCTTTCTTTTTAAAATCAAGATGGCGAAAGCACTTTTCTCTATACTGCATCTTAGGCCTTGACTTGGCCTAGGACAATATATTGAAGTCTTCACTCCCTAACCTAACCTTTGCTAGTACCTCTGAGTTAAAAAGAAAGAATTAGCAAATAGTCCAATCACTTTCAGTCATATTTTAAAGCCATTGGTATGCGGCCAGAAATAAGAACACTTCTGGCTCACGACATTTGACCATCGTGCCATGCACAGTCTCACACATAAAACCCACAGGACATAAACTACAAGATGACCTGTAGGATTTTATGAACTAGGGGAACCAACCCAATTTAAAATTGCAACATTCTTTCTTTTTAAAAACAAGATGGCGAAAGCACTTTTCTCTATACTGCATCTTAGGCCTTGACTTGGCCTAGGACAATATATTGAAGTCTTCACTCCCTAACCTAACCTTTGCTAGTACCTCTGAGTTAAAAAGAAAGAATTAGCAAATAGTCCAATCACTTTCAATCATATTTTAAAGCCATTGGTATGCGGCCAGAAATAAGAACACTTCTGGCTCACGACATTTGACCATCGTGCCATGCACAGTCTCACACATAAAACCCACAGGACATAAACTACAAGATGACCTGTAGGATTTTATGAACTAGGGGAACCAACCCAATTTAAAATTGCAACATTCTTTCTTTTTAAAAACAAGATGGCGAAAGCACTTTTCCCTATACTGCATCTTAGGCCTTGACTTGGCCTAGGACAATATATTGAAGTCTTCACTCCCTAACCTAACCTTTGCTAGTACCTCTGAGTTAAAAAGAAAGAATTAGCAAATAGTCCAATCACTTTCAATCATATTTTAAAGCCATTGGTATGCGGACAGAAATAAGAACACTTCTGGCTCACGAAATTTGACCATCGTGCCATGCACAGTCTCACACATAAAACCCACAGGACATAAACTACAAGATGACCTGTAGGATTTTATGAACTAGGGGAACCAACCCAATTTAAAATTGCAACATTCTTTCTTTTTAAAAACAAGATGGCGAAAGCACTTTTCTCTATACTGCATCTTAGGCCTTGACTTGGCCTAGGACAATATATTGAAGTCTTCACTCCCTAACCTAACCTTTGCTAGTACCTCTGAGTTAAAAAGAAAGAATTAGCAAATAGTCCAATCACTTTCAATCATATTTTAAAGCCATTGGTATGCGGCCAGAAATAAGAACACTTCTGGCTCACGAAATTTGACCATCGTGCCATGCACAGTCTCACACATAAAACCCACAGGACATAAACTACAAGATGACCTGTAGGATTTTATGAACTAGGGGAACCAACCCAATTTAAAATTGCAACATTCTTTCTTTTTAAAAACAAGATGAGGAAAGCACTCTATACTGCATCTTAGGCCTTGACTTGGCCTAGGACAATATATTGAAGTCTTCACTCCCTACCCTAACCTTTGCTAGTACCTCTGAGTTAAAAAGAAAGAATTAGCAAATAGTCCAATCACTTTCAATCATATTTTAAAGCCATTGGTATGCGGCCAGAAATAAGAACACTTCTGGCTCACGACATTTGACCATCGTGCCATGCACAGTCTCACACATAAAACCCACAGGACATAAACTACAAGATGACCTGTAGGATTTTATGAACTAGGGGAACCAACCCAATTTAAAATTGCAACATTCTTTCTTTTTAAAAACAAGATGGCGAAAGCACTTTTCTCTATACTGCATCTTAGGCCTTGACTTGGCCTAGGACAATATATTGAAGTCTTCACTCCCTAACCTAACCTTTGCTAGTACCTCTGAGTTAAAAAGAAAGAATTAGCAAATAGTCCAATCACTTTCAATCATATTTTAAAGCCATTGGTATGCGGCCAGAAATAAGAACACTTCTGGCTCACGAAATTTGACCATCGTGCCATGCACAGTCTCACACATAAAACCCACAGGACATAAACTACAAGTTGACCTGTAGGATTTTATGAACTAGGGGAACCAACCCAATTTAAAATTGCAACATTCTTTCTTTTTAAAAACAAGATGGCGAAAGCACTTTTCTCTATATTGCATCTTAGGCTTTGACTTGGCCTAGGACAATATATTGAAGTCTTCACTCCCTAACCTAACCTTTGCTAGTACCTCTGAGTTAAAAAGAAAGAATTAGCAAATAGTCCAATCACTTTCAATCATATTTTAAAGCCATTGGTATGCGGCCAGAAATAAGAACACTTCTGGCTCACGAAATTTGACCATCGTGCCATGCACAGTCTCACACATAAAACCCACAGGACATAAACTACAAGATGACCTGTAGGATTTTATGAACTAGGGGAACCAACCCAATTTAAAATTGCAACATTCTTTCTTTTTAAAAACAAGATGAGGAAAGCACTCTATACTGCATCTTAGGCCTTGACTTGGCCTAGGACAATATATTGAAGTCTTCACTCCCTACCCTAACCTTTGCTAGTACCTCTGAGTTAAAAAGAAAGAATTAGCAAATAGTCCAATCACTTTCAATCATATTTTAAAGCCATTGGTATGCGGCCAGAAATAAGAACACTTCTGGCTCACGACATTTGACCATCGTGCCATGCACAGTCTCACACATAAAACCCACAGGACATAAACTACAAGATGACCTGTAGGATTTTATGAACTAGGGGAACCAACCCAATTTAAAATTGCAACATTCTTTCTTTTTAAAATCAAGATGGCGAAAGCACTTTTCTCTATACTGCATCTTAGGCCTTGACTTGGCCTAGGACAATATATTGAAGTCTTCACTCCCTAACCTAACCTTTGCTAGTACCTCTGAGTTAAAAAGAAAGAATTAGCAAATAGTCCAATCACTTTCAATCATATTTTAAAGCCATTGGTATGCGGCCAGAAATAAGAACACTTCTGGCTCACGAAATTTGACCATCGTGCCATGCACAGTCTCACACATAAAACCCACAGGACATAAACTACAAGATGACCTGTAGGATTTTATGAACTAGGGGAACCAACCCAATTTAAAATTGCAACATTCTTTCTTTTTAAAAACAAGATGGCGAAAGCACTTTTCTCTATACTGCATCTTAGGCCTTGACTTGGCCTAGGACAATATATTGAAGTCTTCACTCCCTAACCTAACCTTTGCTAGTACCTCTGAGTTAAAAAGAAAGAATTAGCAAATAGTCCAATCACTTTCAATCATATTTTAAAGCCATTGGTATGCGGCCAGAAATAAGAACACTTCTGGCTCACGAAATTTGACCATCGTGCCATGCACAGTCTCACACATAAAACCCACAGGACATAAACTACAAGATGACCTGTAGGATTTTATGAACTAGGGGAACCAACCCAATTTAAAATTGCAACATTCTTTCTTTTTAAAAACATGATGAGGAAAGCACTTTTCTCTATACTGCATCTTAGGCCTTGACTTGGCCTAGGACAATATATTGAAGTCTTCACTCCCTACCCTAACCTTTGCTAGTACCTCTGAGTTAAAAAGAAAGAATTAGCAAATAGTCCAATCACTTTCAATCATATTTTAAAGCCATTGGTATGCGGCCAGAAATAAGAACACTTCTGGCTCATGACATTTGACCATCGTGCCATGCACAGTCTCACACATAAAACCCACAGGACATAAACTACAAGATGACCTGTAGGATTTTATGAACTAGGGGAACCAACCCAATTTAAAATTGCAACATTCTTTCTTTTTAAAAACAAGATGGCGAAAGCACTTTTCTCTATACTGCATCTTAGGCCTTGACTTGGCCTAATACAATATATTGAAGTCTTCACTCCCTAACCTAACCTTTGCTAGTACCTCTGAGTTAAAAAGAAAGAATTAGCAAATAGTCCTATCACTTTCAATCATATTTTAAAGCCATTGGTATGCGGCCAGAAATAAGAACACTTCTGGCTCACGAAATTTGACCATCGTGCCATGCACAGTCTCACACATAAAACCCACAGGACATAAACTACAAGATGACCTGTAGGATTTTATGAACTAGGGGAACCAACCCAATTTAAAATTGCAACATTCTTTCTTTTTAAAAACAAGATGGCGAAAGCACTTTTCTCTATACTGCATCTTAGGCCTTGACTTGGCCTAGGACAATATATTGAAGTCTTCACTCCCTAACCTAACCTTTGCTAGTACCTCTGAGTTAAAAAGAAAGAATTAGCAAATAGTCCAATCACTTTCAATCATATTTTAAAGCCATTGGTATGCGGCCAGAAATAAGAACACTTCTGGCTCACGAAATTTGACCATCGTGCCATGCACAGTCTCACACATAAAACCCACAGGACATAAACTACAAGATGACCTGTAGGATTTTATGAACTAGGGGAACCAACCCAATTTAAAATTGCAACATTCTTTCTTTTTAAAAACAAGATGGCGAAAGCACTTTTCTCTATACTGCATCTTAGGCCTTGACTTGGCCTAGGACAATATATTGAAGTCTTCACTCTCTAACCTAACCTTTGCTAGTACCTCTGAGTTAAAAAGAAAGAATTAGCAAATAGTCCAATCACTTTCAATCATATTTTAAAGCCATTGGTATGCGGCCAGAAATAAGAACACTTCTGGCTCACGAAATTTGACCATCGTGCCATGCACAGTCTCACACATAAAACCCACAGGACATAAACAACAAGATGACCTGTAGGATTTTATGAACTAGGGGAACCAACCCAATTTAAAATTGCAACATTCTTTCTTTTTAAAAACAAGATGAGGAAAGCACTTTTCTCTATACTGCATCTTAGGCCTTGACTTGGCCTAGGACAATATATTGAAGTCTTCACTCCCTACCCTAACCTTTGCTAGTACCTCTGAGTTAAAAAGAAAGAATTAGCAAATAGTCCAATCACTTTCAATCATATTTTAAAGCCATTGGTATGCGGCCAGAAATAAGAACACTTCTGGCTCACGACATTTGACCATCGTGCCATGCACAGTCTCACACATAAAACCCACAGGACATAAACTACAAGATGACCTGTAGGATTTTATGAACTAGGGGAACCAACCCAATTTAAAATTGCAACATTCTTTCTTTTTAAAAACAAGATGGCGAAAGCACTTTTCTCTATACTGCATCTTAGGCCTTGACTTGGCCTAGGACAATATATTGAAGTCTTCACTCCCTAACCTAACCTTTGCTAGTACCTCTGAGTTAAAAAGAAAGAATTAGCAAATAGTCCAATCACTTTCAATCATATTTTAAAGCCATTGGTATGCGGCCAGAAATAAGAACACTTCTGGCTCACGAAATTTGACCATCGTGCCATGCACAGTCTCACACATAAAACCCACAGGACATAAACTACAAGATGACCTGTAGGATTTTATGAACTAGGGGAACCAACCCAATTTAAAATTGCAACATTCTTTCTTTTTAAAAACAAGATGGCGAAAGCACTTTTCTCTATACTGCATCTTAGGCCTTGACTTGGCCTAGGACAATATATTGAAGTCTTCACTCCCTAACCTAACCTTTGCTAGTACCTCTGAGTTAAAAAGAAAGAATTAGCAAATAGTCCAATCACTTTCAATCATATTTTAAATCCATTGGTATGCGGCCAGAAATAAGAACACTTTTGGCTCACGAAATTTGACCATCGTGCCATGCACAGTCTCACACATAAAACCCACAGGACATAAACTACAAGATGACCTGTAGGATTTTATGAACTAGGGGAACCAACCCAATTTAAAATTGCAACATTCTTTCTTTTTAAAAACAAGATGAGGAAAGCACTTTTCTCTATACTGCATCTTAGGCCTTGACTTGGCCTAGGACAATATATTGAAGTCTTCACTCCCTACCCTAACCTTTGCTAGTACCTCTGAGTTAAAATGAAAGAATTAGCAAATAGTCCAATCACTTTCAATCATATTTAAAGCCATGGTATGCGGCCAGAAATAAGAACACTTCTGGCTCACGACATTTGGACCATCGTGCATGCACAGTCTCACACATAAAACCCCACAGGACATAAACTACAAGATGACCTGTAGGATTTTATGAACTAGGGGAACCAACCCAATTTAAAATTGCAACATTCTTTCTTTTTAAAAACAAGATGGCGAAAGCACTTTTCTCTATACTGCATCTTAGGCCTTGACTTGGCCTTGGACAATATATTGAAGTCTTCACTCCCTAACCTAACCTTTGCTAGTACCTCTGAGTTAAAAAGAAAGAATTAGCAAATAGTCCAATCACTTTCAATCATATTTTAAAGCCATTGGTATGCGGCCAGAAATAAGAACACTTCTGGCTCACGAAATTTTGACCATCGTGCCATGCACAGTCTCACACATAAAACCCACAGGACATAAACTACAAGATGACCTGTAGGATTTTATGAACTAGGGGAACCAACCCAATTTAAAATTGCAACATTCTTTCTTTTTAAAAACAAGATGGCGAAAGCACTTTTCTCTATACTGCATCTTAGGCCTTGACTTGGCCCTAGGACAATATATTGAAGTCTTCACTCCCTAACCTAACCTTTGCTAGTACCTCTGAGTTAAAAAGAAAGAATTAGCAAATAGTCCAATCACTTTTCAATCATATTTTAAAGCCATTGGTATGCGGCCAGAAATAAGAACACTTCTGGCTCACGACATTTGACCATCGTGCCATGCACAGGTCTCACACATAAAACCCACAGGACATAAACTACAAGATGACCTGTAGGATTTTATGAACTAGGGGAACCAACCCAATTTAAAATTGCAACATTCTTTCTTTTTAAAACAAGATGGCGAAAGCACTTTTCTCTATACTGCATCTTAGGCCTTGACTTGGCCTAGGACAATATATTGAAGTCTTCACTCCCCTAACCTAACCTTTGCTAGTACCTCTGAGTTAAAAAGAAAGAATTAGCAAATAGTCCAATCACTTTCAATCATATTTTAAAGCCATTGGTATGCGGCCAGAAATAGAACACTTCTGGCTCACGACATTTGACCATCGTGCCATGCACAGTCTCACACATAAAACCCACAGGACATAAACTACAAGATGACCTGTAGGATTTTATGAACTAGGGGAACCAACCCAATTTAAAATTGCAACATTCTTTCTTTTTAAAAACAAGATGGCGAAAGCACTTTTCTCTATACTGCATCTTAGGCCTTGACTTGGCCTAGGACAATATATTGAAGTCTTCACTCCCTAACCTAACCTTTGCTAGTACCTCTGAGTTAAAAAGAAAGAATTAGCAAATAGTCCAATCACTTTCAATCATATTTTAAAGCCATTGGTATGCGGCCAGAAATAAGAACACTTCTGGCTCACGAAATTTGACCATCGTGCATGCACAGTCTCACACATAAAACCCACAGGACATAAACTACAAGATGACCTGTAGGATTTTATGAACTAGGGGAACCAACCCAATTTAAAATTGCAACATTCTTTCTTTTTAAAAACAAGATGAGGAAAGCACTTTTCTCTATACTGCATCTTAGGCCTTGACTTGGCCTAGGACAATATATTGAAGTCTTCACTCCCTACCCTAACCTTTGCTAGTACCTCTGAGTTAAAAGAAAGAATTAGCAAATAGTCCAATCACTTTCAATCATATTTTTAAAGCCATTGGTATGCGGCCAGAAATAAGAACACTTCTGGCTCACGACATTTGACCATCGTGCCATGCACAGTCTCACACATAAAACCCACAGGACATAAACTACAAGATGACCTGTAGGATTTTATGAACTAGGGGAACCAACCCAATTTAAAATTGCAACATTCTTTCTTTTTAAAAACAAGATGCGAAAGCACTTTTCTCTATACTGCATCTTAGGCCTTGACTTGGCCTAGGACAATATATTGAAGTCTTCACTCCCTAACCTAACCTTTGCTAGTACCTCTGAGTTAAAAAGAAAGAATTAGCAAATAGTCCAATCACTTTCAATCATATTTTAAAGCCATTGGTATGCGGCCAGAAATAAGAACACTTCTGGCTCACGAAATTTGACCATCGTGCCATGCACAGTCTCACACATAAAACCCACAGGACATAAACTACAAGATGACCTGTAGGATTTTATGAACTAGGGGAACCAACCCAATTTAAAATTGCAACATTCTTTCTTTTTAAAAACAAGATGGCGAAAGCACTTTTCTCTATACTGCATCTTAGGCCTTGACTTGGCCTAGGACAATATATTGAAGTCTTCACTCCCTAACCTAACCTTTGCTAGTACCTCTGAGTTAAAAAGAAAGAATTAGCAAATAGTCCAATCACTTTCAATCATATTTTAAAGCCATTGGTATGCGGCCAGAAATAAGAACACTTCTGGCTCACGAAATTTGACCATCGTGCCATGCACAGTCTCACACATAAAACCCACAGGACATAAACTACAAGATGACCTGTAGGATTTTATGAACTAGGGGAACCAACCCAATTTAAAATTGCAACATTCTTTCTTTTTAAAAACAAGATGGCGAAAGCACTTTTCTCTATACTGCATCTTAGGCCTTGACTTGGCCTAGGACAATATATTGAAGTCTTCACTCCCTAACCTAACCTTTGCTAGTACCTCTGAGTTAAAAAGAAAGAATTAGCAAATAGTCCAATCACTTTCAATCATATTTTAAAGCCATTGGTATGCGGCCAGAAATAAGAACACTTCTGGCTCACGAAATTTGACCATCGTGCCATGCACAGTCTCACACATAAAACCCACAGGACATAAACTACAAGATGACCTGTAGGATTTTATGAACTAGGGGAACCAACCCAATTTAAAATTGCAACATTCTTTCTTTTTAAAAACAAGATGAGGAAAGCACTTTTCTCTATACTGCATCTTAGGCCTTGACTTGGCCTAGGACAATATATTGAAGTCTTCACTCCCTACCCTAACCTTTGCTAGTACCTCTGAGTTAAAAAGAAAGAATTAGCAAATAGTCCAATCACTTTCAATCATATTTTAAAGCCATTGGTATGCGGCCAGAAATAAGAACACTTCTGGCTCACGACATTTGACCATCGTGCCATGCACAGTCTCACACATAAAACCCACAGGACATAAACTACAAGATGACCTGTAGGATTTTATGAACTAGGGGAACCAACCCAATTTAAAATTGCAACATTCTTTCTTTTTAAAAACAAGATGGCGAAAGCACTTTTCTCTATACTGCATCTTAGGCCTTGACTTGGCCTAGGACAATATATTGAAGTCTTCACTCCCTAACCTAACCTTTGCTAGTACCTCTGAGTTAAAAAGAAAGAATTAGCAAATAGTCCAATCACTTTCAATCATATTTTAAAGCCATTGGTATGCGGCCAGAAATAAGAACACTTCTGGCTCACGAAATTTGACCATCGTGCCATGCACAGTCTCACACATAAAACCCACAGGACATAAACTACAAGATGACCTGTAGGATTTTATGAACTAGGGGAACCAACCCAATTTAAAATTGCAACATTCTTTCTTTTTAAAAACAAGATGGCGAAAGCACTTTTCTCTATACTGCATCTTAGGCCTTGACTTGGCCTAGGACAATATATTGAAGTCTTCACTCCCTAACCTAACCTTTGCTAGTACCTCTGAGTTAAAAAGAAAGAATTAGCAAATAGTCCAATCACTTTCAATCATATTTTAAAGCCATTGGTATGCGGCCAGAAATAAGAACACTTCTGGCTCACGACATTTGACCATCGTGCCATGCACAGTCTCACACATAAAACCCACAGGACATAAACTACAAGATGACCTGTAGGATTTTATGAACTAGGGGAACCAACCCAATTTAAAATTGCAACATTCTTTCTTTTTAAAAACAAGATGGCGAAAGCACTTTTCTCTATACTGCATCTTAGGCCTTGACTTGGCCTAGGACAATATATTGAAGTCTTCACTCCCTAACCTAACCTTTGCTAGTACCTCTGAGTTAAAAAGAAAGAATTAGCAAATAGTCCAATCACTTTCAATCATATTTTAAAGCCATTGGTATGCGGCCAGAAATAAGAACACTTTTGGCTCACGAAATTTGACCATCGTGCCATGCACAGTCTCACACATAAAACCCACAGGACATAAACTACAAGATGACCTGTAGGATTTTATGAACTAGGGGAACCAACCCAATTTAAAATTGCAACATTCTTTCTTTTTAAAAACAAGATGAGGAAAGCACTTTTCTCTATACTGCATCTTAGGCCTTGACTTGGCCTAGGACAATATATTGAAGTCTTCACTCCCTACCCTAACCTTTGCTAGTACCTCTGAGTTAAAATGAAAGAATTAGCAAATAGTCCAATCACTTTCAATCATATTTTAAAGCCATTGGTATGCGGCCAGAAATAAGAACACTTCTGGCTCACGAAATTTGACCATCGTGCCATGCACAGTCTCACACATAAAACCCACAGGACATAAACTACAAGATGACCTGTAGGATTTTATGAACTAGGGGAACCAACCCAATTTAAAATTGCAACATTCTTTCTTTTTAAAAACAAGATGGCGAAAGCACTTTTCTCTATACTGCATCTTAGGCCTTGACTTGGCCTAGGACAATATATTGAAGTCTTCACTCCCTAACCTAACCTTTGCTAGTACCTCTGAGTTAAAAAGAAAGAATTAGCAAATAGTCCAATCACTTTCAATCATATTTTAAAGCCATTGGTATGCGGCCAGAAATAAGAACACTTCTGGCTCACGAAATTTGACCATCGTGCCATGCACAGTCTCACACATAAAACCCACAGGACATAAACTACAAGATGACCTGTAGGATTTTATGAACTAGGGGAACCAACCCAATTTAAAATTGCAACATTCTTTCTTTTTAAAAACAAGATGGCGAAAGCACTTTTCTCTATACTGCATCTTAGGCCTTGACTTGGCCTAGGACAATATATTGAAGTCTTCACTCCCTAACCTAACCTTTGCTAGTACCTCTGAGTTAAAAAGAAAGAATTAGCAAATAGTCCAATCACTTTCAATCATATTTTAAAGCCATTGGTATGCGGCCAGAAATAAGAACACTTCTGGCTCACGACATTTGACCATCGTGCCATGCACAGTCTCACACATAAAACCCACAGGACATAAACTACAAGATGACCTGTAGGATTTTATGAACTAGGGGAACCAACCCAATTTAAAATTGCAACATTCTTTCTTTTTAAAAACAAGATGGCGAAAGCACTTTTCTCTATACTGCATCTTAGGCCTTGACTTGGCCTAGGACAATATATTGAAGTCTTCACTCCCTAACCTAACCTTTGCTAGTACCTCTGAGTTAAAAAGAAAGAATTAGCAAATAGTCCAATCACTTTCAATCATATTTTAAAGCCATTGGTATGCGGCCAGAAATAAGAACACTTTTGGCTCACGAAATTTGACCATCGTGCCATGCACAGTCTCACACATAAAACCCACAGGACATAAACTACAAGATGACCTGTAGGATTTTATGAACTAGGGGAACCAACCCAATTTAAAATTGCAACATTCTTTCTTTTTAAAAACAAGATGAGGAAAGCACTTTTCTCTATACTGCATCTTAGGCCTTGACTTGGCCTAGGACAATATATTGAAGTCTTCACTCCCTACCCTAACCTTTGCTAGTACCTCTGAGTTAAAATGAAAGAATTAGCAAATAGTCCAATCACTTTCAATCATATTTTAAAGCCATTGGTATGCGGCCAGAAATAAGAACACTTCTGGCTCACGAAATTTGACCATCGTGCCATGCACAGTCTCACACATAAAACCCACAGGACATAAACTACAAGATGACCTGTAGGATTTTATGAACTAGGGGAACCAACCCAATTTAAAATTGCAACATTCTTTCTTTTTAAAAACAAGATGGCGAAAGCACTTTTCTCTATACTGCATCTTAGGCCTTGACTTGGCCTAGGACAATATATTGAAGTCTTCACTCCCTAACCTAACCTTTGCTAGTACCTCTGAGTTAAAAAGAAAGAATTAGCAAATAGTCCAATCACTTTCAATCATATTTTAAAGCCATTGGTATGCGGCCAGAAATAAGAACACTTCTGGCTCACGAAATTTGACCATCGTGCCATGCACAGTCTCACACATAAAACCCACAGGACATAAACTACAAGATGACCTGTAGGATTTTATGAACTAGGGGAACCAACCCAATTTAAAATTGCAACATTCTTTCTTTTTAAAAACATGATGAGGAAAGCACTTTTCTCTATACTGCATCTTAGGCCTTGACTTGGCCTAGGACAATATATTGAAGTCTTCACTCCCTACCCTAACCTTTGCTAGTACCTCTGAGTTAAAAAGAAAGAATTAGCAAATAGTCCAATCACTTTCAATCATATTTTAAAGCCATTGGTATGCGGCCAGAAATAAGAACACTTCTGGCTCATGACATTTGACCATCGTGCCATGCACAGTCTCACACATAAAACCCACAGGACATAAACTACAAGATGACCTGTAGGATTTTATGAACTAGGGGAACCAACCCAATTTAAAATTGCAACATTCTTTCTTTTTAAAAACAAGATGGCGAAAGCACTTTTCTCTATACTGCATCTTAGGCCTTGACTTGGCCTAATACAATATATTGAAGTCTTCACTCCCTAACCTAACCTTTGCTAGTACCTCTGAGTTAAAAAGAAAGAATTAGCAAATAGTCCTATCACTTTCAATCATATTTTAAAGCCATTGGTATGCGGCCAGAAATAAGAACACTTCTGGCTCACGAAATTTGACCATCGTGCCATGCACAGTCTCACACATAAAACCCACAGGACATAAACTACAAGATGACCTGTAGGATTTTATGAACTAGGGGAACCAACCCAATTTAAAATTGCAACATTCTTTCTTTTTAAAAACAAGATGGCGAAAGCACTTTTCTCTATACTGCATCTTAGGCCTTGACTTGGCCTAGGACAATATATTGAAGTCTTCACTCCCTAACCTAACCTTTGCTAGTACCTCTGAGTTAAAAAGAAAGAATTAGCAAATAGTCCAATCACTTTCAATCATATTTAAAGCATTGGTATGCGGCCAGAAATAAGAACACTTCTGGCTCACGAAATTTGACCATCGTGCCATGCACAGTCTCACACATAAAACCCACAGGACATAAACTACAAGATGACCTGTAGGATTTTTATGAACTAGGGGAACCAACCCAATTTAAAATTGCAACATTCTTTCTTTTAAAAACAAGATGCGAAAGCACTTTTCTCTATACTGCATCTTAGGCCTTGACTTGGCCTAGGACAATATATTGAAGTCTTCACTCCCTAACCTAACCTTTGCTAGTACCTCTGAGTTAAAAAGAAAGAATTAGCAAATAGTCCAATCACTTTCAATCATATTTTAAAGCCATTGGTATGCGGCCAGAAATAAGAACCACTTTGGCTCCACGAAATTTGACCATCGTGCCATGCACAGTCTCACACATAAAACCCTCACAGGACATAAACTACAAGATGACCTGTAGGATTTTATGAACTAGGGGAACCAACCCAATTTAAAATTGCAACATTCTTTCTTTTAAAAACAAGATGAGGTAAGCACTTTTCTCTATACTGCATCTTAGGCCTTGACTTGGCCTAGGACAATATATTGAAGTCTTCACTCCCTACCCTAACCTTTGCTAGTACCTCTGAGTTAAAATGAAAGAATTAGCAAATAGTCCAATCACTTTCAATCATATTTTAAAGCCATTGGTATGCGGCCAGAAATAAGAACACTTCTGGCTCACGACATTTGACCATCGTGCCATGCACAGTCTCACACATAAAACCCACAGGACATAAACTACAAGATGACCTGTAGGATTTTATGACTAGGGGAACCAACCCAATTTAAAATTGCAACATTCTTTCTTTTTAAAAACAAGATGGCGAAAGCACTTTCTCTATACTGCATCTTAGGCCTTGACTTGGCCTAGGACAATATATTGAAGTCTTCACCTCCCTAACCTAACCTTTGCTAGTACCTCTGAGTTAAAAAGAAAGAATTAGCAAATAGTCCAATCACTTCAATCATATTTTAAAGCCATTGGTATGCGGCCAGAAATAAGAACACTTCTGGCTCACGAAATTTGACCATCGTGCCATGCACAGTCTCACACATAAAACCCACAGGACATAAACTACAAGATGACCTGTAGGATTTTATGAACTAGGGGAACCAACCCAATTTAAAATTGCAACATTCTTTCTTTTTAAAAACAAGATGGCGAAAGCACTTTTCTCTATACTGCATCTTAGGCCTTGACTTGGCCTAGGACAATATATTGAAGTCTTCACTCCCTAACCTAACCTTTGCTAGTACCTCTGAGTTAAAAAGAAAGAATTAGCAAATAGTCCAATCACTTTCAATCATATTTTAAAGCCATTGGTATGCGGCCAGAAATAAGAACACTCTGGCTCACGAACATTTGACCATCGTGCCATGCACAGTCTCACACATAAAACCCACAGGACATAAACTACAAGATGACCTGTAGGATTTTATGAACTAGGGGAACCAACCTATCAATTTAAAATTGCAACATTCTTTCTTTTTAAAAACAAGATGGCGAAAGCACTTTTCTCTATACTGCATCTTAGGCCTTGACTTGGCCTAGGACAATATATTGATGTCTTCACTCCCTAACCTAACCTTGCTAGTACCTCTGAGTTAAAAAGAAAGAATTAGCAAATAGTCCAATCACTTTCAATCATATTTTAAAGCCATTGGTATGCGGCCAGAAATAAGAACACTTCTGGCTCACGACATTTGACCATCGTGCCATGCACAATCTCACACATAAAACCCACAGGACATAAACTACAAGATGACCTGTAGGATTTTATGAACTAGGGGAACCAACCCAATTTAAAATTGCAACATTCTTTCTTTTTAAAAACAAGATGGCGAAAGCACTTTTCTCTATACTGCATCTTAGGCCTTGACTTGGCCTAGGACAATATATTGAAGTCTTCACTCCCTAACCTAACCTTTGCTAGTACCTCTGAGTTAAAAAGAAAGAATTAGCAAATAGTCCAATCACTTTCAATCATATTTTAAAGCCATTGGTATGCGGCCAGAAATAAGAACACTTCTGGCTCACGAAATTTGACCATCGTGCCATGCACAGTCTCACACATAAAACCCACAGGACATAAACTACAAGATGACCTGTAGGATTTTATGAACTAGGGGAACCAACCCAATTTAAAATTGCAACATTCTTTCTTTTTAAAAACAAGATGAGGAAAGCACTCTATACTGCATCTTAGGCCTTGACTTGGCCTAGGACAATATATTGAAGTCTTCACTCCCTACCCTAACCTTTGCTAGTACCTCTGAGTTAAAAAGAAAGAATTAGCAAATAGTCCAATCACTTTCAATCATATTTTAAAGCCATTGGTATGCGGCCAGAAATAAGAACACTTCTGGCTCACGACATTTGACCATCGTGCCATGCACAGTCTCACACATAAAACCCACAGGACATAAACTACAAGATGACCTGTAGGATTTTATGAACTAGGGGAACCAACCCAATTTAAAATTGCAACATTCTTTCTTTTTAAAATCAAGATGGCGAAAGCACTTTTCTCTATACTGCATCTTAGGCCTTGACTTGGCCTAGGACAATATATTGAAGTCTTCACTCCCTAACCTAACCTTTGCTAGTACCTCTGAGTTAAAAAGAAAGAATTAGCAAATAGTCCAATCACTTTCAGTCATATTTTAAAGCCATTGGTATGCGGCCAGAAATAAGAACACTTCTGGCTCACGACATTTGACCATCGTGCCATGCACAGTCTCACACATAAAACCCACAGGACATAAACTACAAGATGACCTGTAGGATTTTATGAACTAGGGGAACCAACCCAATTTAAAATTGCAACATTCTTTCTTTTTAAAAACAAGATGGCGAAAGCACTTTTCTCTATACTGCATCTTAGGCCTTGACTTGGCCTAGGACAATATATTGAAGTCTTCACTCCCTAACCTAACCTTTGCTAGTACCTCTGAGTTAAAAAGAAAGAATTAGCAAATAGTCCAATCACTTTCAATCATATTTTAAAGCCATTGGTATGCGGCCAGAAATAAGAACACTTCTGGCTCACGACATTTGACCATCGTGCCATGCACAGTCTCACACATAAAACCCACAGGACATAAACTACAAGATGACCTGTAGGATTTTATGAACTAGGGGAACCAACCCAATTTAAAATTGCAACATTCTTTCTTTTTAAAAACAAGATGGCGAAAGCACTTTTCCCTATACTGCATCTTAGGCCTTGACTTGGCCTAGGACAATATATTGAAGTCTTCACTCCCTAACCTAACCTTTGCTAGTACCTCTGAGTTAAAAAGAAAGAATTAGCAAATAGTCCAATCACTTTCAATCATATTTTAAAGCCATTGGTATGCGGACAGAAATAAGAACACTTCTGGCTCACGAAATTTGACCATCGTGCCATGCACAGTCTCACACATAAAACCCACAGGACATAAACTACAAGATGACCTGTAGGATTTTATGAACTAGGGGAACCAACCCAATTTAAAATTGCAACATTCTTTCTTTTTAAAAACAAGATGGCGAAAGCACTTTTCTCTATACTGCATCTTAGGCCTTGACTTGGCCTAGGACAATATATTGAAGTCTTCACTCCCTAACCTAACCTTTGCTAGTACCTCTGAGTTAAAAAGAAAGAATTAGCAAATAGTCCAATCACTTTCAATCATATTTTAAAGCCATTGGTATGCGGCCAGAAATAAGAACACTTCTGGCTCACGAAATTTGACCATCGTGCCATGCACAGTCTCACACATAAAACCCACAGGACATAAACTACAAGATGACCTGTAGGATTTTATGAACTAGGGGAACCAACCCAATTTAAAATTGCAACATTCTTTCTTTTTAAAAACAAGATGAGGAAAGCACTCTATACTGCATCTTAGGCCTTGACTTGGCCTAGGACAATATATTGAAGTCTTCACTCCCTACCCTAACCTTTGCTAGTACCTCTGAGTTAAAAAGAAAGAATTAGCAAATAGTCCAATCACTTTCAATCATATTTTAAAGCCATTGGTATGCGGCCAGAAATAAGAACACTTCTGGCTCACGACATTTGACCATCGTGCCATGCACAGTCTCACACATAAAACCCACAGGACATAAACTACAAGATGACCTGTAGGATTTTATGAACTAGGGGAACCAACCCAATTTAAAATTGCAACATTCTTTCTTTTTAAAATCAAGATGGCGAAAGCACTTTTCTCTATACTGCATCTTAGGCCTTGACTTGGCCTAGGACAATATATTGAAGTCTTCACTCCCTAACCTAACCTTTGCTAGTACCTCTGAGTTAAAAAGAAAGAATTAGCAAATAGTCCAATCACTTTCAGTCATATTTTAAAGCCATTGGTATGCGGCCAGAAATAAGAACACTTCTGGCTCACGACATTTGACCATCGTGCCATGCACAGTCTCACACATAAAACCCACAGGACATAAACTACAAGATGACCTGTAGGATTTTATGAACTAGGGGAACCAACCCAATTTAAAATTGCAACATTCTTTCTTTTTAAAAACAAGATGGCGAAAGCACTTTTCTCTATACTGCATCTTAGGCCTTGACTTGGCCTAGGACAATATATTGAAGTCTTCACTCCCTAACCTAACCTTTGCTAGTACCTCTGAGTTAAAAAGAAAGAATTAGCAAATAGTCCAATCACTTTCAATCATATTTTAAAGCCATTGGTATGCGGCCAGAAATAAGAACACTTCTGGCTCACGACATTTGACCATCGTGCCATGCACAGTCTCACACATAAAACCCACAGGACATAAACTACAAGATGACCTGTAGGATTTTATGAACTAGGGGAACCAACCCAATTTAAAATTGCAACATTCTTTCTTTTTAAAAACAAGATGGCGAAAGCACTTTTCCCTATACTGCATCTTAGGCCTTGACTTGGCCTAGGACAATATATTGAAGTCTTCACTCCCTAACCTAACCTTTGCTAGTACCTCTGAGTTAAAAAGAAAGAATTAGCAAATAGTCCAATCACTTTCAATCATATTTTAAAGCCATTGGTATGCGGACAGAAATAAGAACACTTCTGGCTCACGAAATTTGACCATCGTGCCATGCACAGTCTCACACATAAAACCCACAGGACATAAACTACAAGATGACCTGTAGGATTTTATGAACTAGGGGAACCAACCCAATTTAAAATTGCAACATTCTTTCTTTTTAAAAACAAGATGGCGAAAGCACTTTTCTCTATACTGCATCTTAGGCCTTGACTTGGCCTAGGACAATATATTGAAGTCTTCACTCCCTAACCTAACCTTTGCTAGTACCTCTGAGTTAAAAAGAAAGAATTAGCAAATAGTCCAATCACTTTCAATCATATTTTAAAGCCATTGGTATGCGGCCAGAAATAAGAACACTTCTGGCTCACGAAATTTGACCATCGTGCCATGCACAGTCTCACACATAAAACCCACAGGACATAAACTACAAGATGACCTGTAGGATTTTATGAACTAGGGGAACCAACCCAATTTAAAATTGCAACATTCTTTCTTTTTAAAAACAAGATGAGGAAAGCACTCTATACTGCATCTTAGGCCTTGACTTGGCCTAGGACAATATATTGAAGTCTTCACTCCCTACCCTAACCTTTGCTAGTACCTCTGAGTTAAAAAGAAAGAATTAGCAAATAGTCCAATCACTTTCAATCATATTTTAAAGCCATTGGTATGCGGCCAGAAATAAGAACACTTCTGGCTCACGACATTTGACCATCGTGCCATGCACAGTCTCACACATAAAACCCACAGGACATAAACTACAAGATGACCTGTAGGATTTTATGAACTAGGGGAACCAACCCAATTTAAAATTGCAACATTCTTTCTTTTTAAAAACAAGATGGCGAAAGCACTTTTCTCTATACTGCATCTTAGGCCTTGACTTGGCCTAGGACAATATATTGAAGTCTTCACTCCCTAACCTAACCTTTGCTAGTACCTCTGAGTTAAAAAGAAAGAATTAGCAAATAGTCCAATCACTTTCAATCATATTTTAAAGCCATTGGTATGCGGCCAGAAATAAGAACACTTCTGGCTCACGAAATTTGACCATCGTGCCATGCACAGTCTCACACATAAAACCCACAGGACATAAACTACAAGATGACCTGTAGGATTTTATGAACTAGGGGAACCAACCCAATTTAAAATTGCAACATTCTTTCTTTTTAAAAACAAGATGGCGAAAGCACTTTTCTCTATACTGCATCTTAGGCCTTGACTTGGCCTAGGACAATATATTGAAGTCTTCACTCCCTAACCTAACCTTTGCTAGTACCTCTGAGTTAAAAAGAAAGAATTAGCAAATAGTCCAATCACTTTCAATCATATTTTAAAGCCATTGGTATGCGGCCAGAAATAAGAACACTTCTGGCTCACGACATTTGACCATCGTGCCATGCACAGTCTCACACATAAAACCCACAGGACATAAACTACAAGATGACCTGTAGGATTTTATGAACTAGGGGAACCAACCCAATTTAAAATTGCAACATTCTTTCTTTTTAAAAACAAGATGGCGAAAGCACTTTTCTCTATACTGCATCTTAGGCCTTGACTTGGCCTAGGACAATATATTGAAGTCTTCACTCCCTAACCTAACCTTTGCTAGTACCTCTGAGTTAAAAAGAAAGAATTAGCAAATAGTCCAATCACTTTCAATCATATTTTAAAGCCATTGGTATGCGGCCAGAAATAAGAACACTTTTGGCTCACGAAATTTGACCATCGTGCCATGCACAGTCTCACACATAAAACCCACAGGACATAAACTACAAGATGACCTGTAGGATTTTATGAACTAGGGGAACCAACCCAATTTAAAATTGCAACATTCTTTCTTTTTAAAAACAAGATGAGGAAAGCACTTTTCTCTATACTGCATCTTAGGCCTTGACTTGGCCTAGGACAATATATTGAAGTCTTCACTCCCTACCCTAACCTTTGCTAGTACCTCTGAGTTAAAATGAAAGAATTAGCAAATAGTCCAATCACTTTCAATCATATTTTAAAGCCATTGGTATGCGGCCAGAAATAAGAACACTTCTGGCTCACGACATTTGACCATCGTGCCATGCACAGTCTCACACATAAAACCCACAGGACATAAACTACAAGATGACCTGTAGGATTTTATGAACTAGGGGAACCAACCCAATTTAAAATTGCAACATTCTTTCTTTTTAAAAACAAGATGGCGAAAGCACTTTTCTCTATACTGCATCTTAGGCCTTGACTTGGCCTAGGACAATATATTGAAGTCTTCACTCCCTAACCTAACCTTTGCTAGTACCTCTGAGTTAAAAAGAAAGAATTAGCAAATAGTCCAATCACTTTCAATCATATTTTAAAGCCATTGGTATGCGGCCAGAAATAAGAACACTTCTGGCTCACGAAATTTGACCATCGTGCCATGCACAGTCTCACACATAAAACCCACAGGACATAAACTACAAGATGACCTGTAGGATTTTATGAACTAGGGGAACCAACCCAATTTAAAATTGCAACATTCTTTCTTTTTAAAAACAAGATGGCGAAAGCACTTTTCTCTATACTGCATCTTAGGCCTTGACTTGGCCTAGGACAATATATTGAAGTCTTCACTCCCTAACCTAACCTTTGCTAGTACCTCTGAGTTAAAAAGAAAGAATTAGCAAATAGTCCAATCACTTTCAATCATATTTTAAAGCCATTGGTATGCGGCCAGAAATAAGAACACTTCTGGCTCACGACATTTGACCATCGTGCCATGCACAGTCTCACACATAAAACCCACAGGACATAAACTACAAGATGACCTGTAGGATTTTATGAACTAGGGGAACCAACCCAATTTAAAATTGCAACATTCTTTCTTTTTAAAAACAAGATGGCGAAAGCACTTTTCTCTATACTGCATCTTAGGCCTTGACTTGGCCTAGGACAATATATTGAAGTCTTCACTCCCTAACCTAACCTTTGCTAGTACCTCTGAGTTAAAAAGAAAGAATTAGCAAATAGTCCAATCACTTTCAATCATATTTTAAAGCCATTGGTATGCGGCCAGAAATAAGAACACTTCTGGCTCACGACATTTGACCATCGTGCCATGCACAGTCTCACACATAAAACCCACAGGACATAAACTACAAGATGACCTGTAGGATTTTATGAACTAGGGGAACCAACCCAATTTAAAATTGCAACATTCTTTCTTTTTAAAAACAAGATGGCGAAAGCACTTTTCTCTATACTGCATCTTAGGCCTTGACTTGGCCTAGGACAATATATTGAAGTCTTCACTCCCTAACCTAACCTTTGCTAGTACCTCTGAGTTAAAAAGAAAGAATTAGCAAATAGTCCAATCACTTTCAATCATATTTTAAAGCCATTGGTATGCGGCCAGAAATAAGAACACTTCTGGCTCACGAAATTTGACCATCGTGCCATGCACAGTCTCACACATAAAACCCACAGGACATAAACTACAAGATGACCTGTAGGATTTTATGAACTAGGGGAACCAACCCAATTTAAAATTGCAACATTCTTTCTTTTTAAAAACAAGATGGCGAAAGCACTTTTCTCTATACTGCATCTTAGGCTTTGACTTGGCCTAGGACAATATATTGAAGTCTTCACTCCCTAACCTAACCTTTGCTAGTACCTCTGAGTTAAAAAGAAAGAATTAGCAAATAGTCCAATCACTTTCAATCATATTTTAAAGCCATTGGTATGCGGCCAGAAATAAGAACACTTCTGGCTCACGAAATTTGACCATCGTGCCATGCACAGTCTCACACATAAAACCCACAGGACATAAACTACAAGATGACCTGTAGGATTTTATGAACTAGGGGAACCAACCCAATTTAAAATTGCAACATTCTTTCTTTTTAAAAACAAGATGAGGAAAGCACTCTATACTGCATCTTAGGCCTTGACTTGGCCTAGGACAATATATTGAAGTCTTCACTCCCTACCCTAACCTTTGCTAGTACCTCTGAGTTAAAAAGAAAGAATTAGCAAATAGTCCAATCACTTTCAATCATATTTTAAAGCCATTGGTATGCGGCCAGAAATAAGAACACTTCTGGCTCACGACATTTGACCATCGTGCCATGCACAGTCTCACACATAAAACCCACAGGACATAAACTACAAGATGACCTGTAGGATTTTATGAACTAGGGGAACCAACCCAATTTAAAATTGCAACATTCTTTCTTTTTAAAATCAAGATGGCGAAAGCACTTTTCTCTATACTGCATCTTAGGCCTTGACTTGGCCTAGGACAATATATTGAAGTCTTCACTCCCTAACCTAACCTTTGCTAGTACCTCTGAGTTAAAAAGAAAGAATTAGCAAATAGTCCAATCACTTTCAGTCATATTTTAAAGCCATTGGTATGCGGCCAGAAATAAGAACACTTCTGGCTCACGACATTTGACCATCGTGCCATGCACAGTCTCACACATAAAACCCACAGGACATAAACTACAAGATGACCTGTAGGATTTTATGAACTAGGGGAACCAACCCAATTTAAAATTGCAACATTCTTTCTTTTTAAAAACAAGATGGCGAAAGCACTTTTCTCTATACTGCATCTTAGGCCTTGACTTGGCCTAGGACAATATATTGAAGTCTTCACTCCCTAACCTAACCTTTGCTAGTACCTCTGAGTTAAAAAGAAAGAATTAGCAAATAGTCCAATCACTTTCAATCATATTTTAAAGCCATTGGTATGCGGCCAGAAATAAGAACACTTCTGGCTCACGACATTTGACCATCGTGCCATGCACAGTCTCACACATAAAACCCACAGGACATAAACTACAAGATGACCTGTAGGATTTTATGAACTAGGGGAACCAACCCAATTTAAAATTGCAACATTCTTTCTTTTTAAAAACAAGATGGCGAAAGCACTTTTCCCTATACTGCATCTTAGGCCTTGACTTGGCCTAGGACAATATATTGAAGTCTTCACTCCCTAACCTAACCTTTGCTAGTACCTCTGAGTTAAAAAGAAAGAATTAGCAAATAGTCCAATCACTTTCAATCATATTTTAAAGCCATTGGTATGCGGACAGAAATAAGAACACTTCTGGCTCACGAAATTTGACCATCGTGCCATGCACAGTCTCACACATAAAACCCACAGGACATAAACTACAAGATGACCTGTAGGATTTTATGAACTAGGGGAACCAACCCAATTTAAAATTGCAACATTCTTTCTTTTTAAAAACAAGATGGCGAAAGCACTTTTCTCTATACTGCATCTTAGGCCTTGACTTGGCCTAGGACAATATATTGAAGTCTTCACTCCCTAACCTAACCTTTGCTAGTACCTCTGAGTTAAAAAGAAAGAATTAGCAAATAGTCCAATCACTTTCAATCATATTTTAAAGCCATTGGTATGCGGCCAGAAATAAGAACACTTCTGGCTCACGAAATTTGACCATCGTGCCATGCACAGTCTCACACATAAAACCCACAGGACATAAACTACAAGATGACCTGTAGGATTTTATGAACTAGGGGAACCAACCCAATTTAAAATTGCAACATTCTTTCTTTTTAAAAACAAGATGAGGAAAGCACTCTATACTGCATCTTAGGCCTTGACTTGGCCTAGGACAATATATTGAAGTCTTCACTCCCTACCCTAACCTTTGCTAGTACCTCTGAGTTAAAAAGAAAGAATTAGCAAATAGTCCAATCACTTTCAATCATATTTTAAAGCCATTGGTATGCGGCCAGAAATAAGAACACTTCTGGCTCACGACATTTGACCATCGTGCCATGCACAGTCTCACACATAAAACCCACAGGACATAAACTACAAGATGACCTGTAGGATTTTATGAACTAGGGGAACCAACCCAATTTAAAATTGCAACATTCTTTCTTTTTAAAAACAAGATGGCGAAAGCACTTTTCTCTATACTGCATCTTAGGCCTTGACTTGGCCTAGGACAATATATTGAAGTCTTCACTCCCTAACCTAACCTTTGCTAGTACCTCTGAGTTAAAAAGAAAGAATTAGCAAATAGTCCAATCACTTTCAATCATATTTTAAAGCCATTGGTATGCGGCCAGAAATAAGAACACTTCTGGCTCACGAAATTTGACCATCGTGCCATGCACAGTCTCACACATAAAACCCACAGGACATAAACTACAAGTTGACCTGTAGGATTTTATGAACTAGGGGAACCAACCCAATTTAAAATTGCAACATTCTTTCTTTTTAAAAACAAGATGGCGAAAGCACTTTTCTCTATATTGCATCTTAGGCTTTGACTTGGCCTAGGACAATATATTGAAGTCTTCACTCCCTAACCTAACCTTTGCTAGTACCTCTGAGTTAAAAAGAAAGAATTAGCAAATAGTCCAATCACTTTCAATCATATTTTAAAGCCATTGGTATGCGGCCAGAAATAAGAACACTTCTGGCTCACGAAATTTGACCATCGTGCCATGCACAGTCTCACACATAAAACCCACAGGACATAAACTACAAGATGACCTGTAGGATTTTATGAACTAGGGGAACCAACCCAATTTAAAATTGCAACATTCTTTCTTTTTAAAAACAAGATGAGGAAAGCACTCTATACTGCATCTTAGGCCTTGACTTGGCCTAGGACAATATATTGAAGTCTTCACTCCCTACCCTAACCTTTGCTAGTACCTCTGAGTTAAAAAGAAAGAATTAGCAAATAGTCCAATCACTTTCAATCATATTTTAAAGCCATTGGTATGCGGCCAGAAATAAGAACACTTCTGGCTCACGACATTTGACCATCGTGCCATGCACAGTCTCACACATAAAACCCACAGGACATAAACTACAAGATGACCTGTAGGATTTTATGAACTAGGGGAACCAACCCAATTTAAAATTGCAACATTCTTTCTTTTTAAAATCAAGATGGCGAAAGCACTTTTCTCTATACTGCATCTTAGGCCTTGACTTGGCCTAGGACAATATATTGAAGTCTTCACTCCCTAACCTAACCTTTGCTAGTACCTCTGAGTTAAAAAGAAAGAATTAGCAAATAGTCCAATCACTTTCAATCATATTTTAAAGCCATTGGTATGCGGCCAGAAATAAGAACACTTCTGGCTCACGAAATTTGACCATCGTGCCATGCACAGTCTCACACATAAAACCCACAGGACATAAACTACAAGATGACCTGTAGGATTTTATGAACTAGGGGAACCAACCCAATTTAAAATTGCAACATTCTTTCTTTTTAAAAACAAGATGAGGAAAGCACTTTTCTCTATACTGCATCTTAGGCCTTGACTTGGCCTAGGACAATATATTGAAGTCTTCACTCCCTACCCTAACCTTTGCTAGTACCTCTGAGTTAAAATGAAAGAATTAGCAAATAGTCCAATCACTTTCAATCATATTTTAAAGCCATTGGTATGCGGCCAGAAATAAGAACACTTCTGGCTCACGACATTTGACCATCGTGCCATGCACAGTCTCACACATAAAACCCACAGGACATAAACTACAAGATGACCTGTAGGATTTTATGAACTAGGGGAACCAACCCAATTTAAAATTGCAACATTCTTTCTTTTTAAAAACAAGATGGCGAAAGCACTTTTCTCTATACTGCATCTTAGGCCTTGACTTGGCCTAGGACAATATATTGAAGTCTTCACTCCCTAACCTAACCTTTGCTAGTACCTCTGAGTTAAAAAGAAAGAATTAGCAAATAGTCCAATCACTTTCAATCATATTTTAAAGCCATTGGTATGCGGCCAGAAATAAGAACACTTCTGGCTCACGAAATTTGACCATCGTGCCATGCACAGTCTCACACATAAAACCCACAGGACATAAACTACAAGATGACCTGTAGGATTTTATGAACTAGGGGAACCAACCCAATTTAAAATTGCAACATTCTTTCTTTTTAAAAACAAGATGGCGAAAGCACTTTTCTCTATACTGCATCTTAGGCCTTGACTTGGCCTAGGACAATATATTGAAGTCTTCACTCCCTAACCTAACCTTTGCTAGTACCTCTGAGTTAAAAAGAAAGAATTAGCAAATAGTCCAATCACTTTCAATCATATTTTAAAGCCATTGGTATGCGGCCAGAAATAAGAACACTTCTGGCTCACGAAATTTGACCATCGTGCCATGCACAGTCTCACACATAAAACCCACAGGACATAAACTACAAGATGACCTGTAGGATTTTATGAACTAGGGGAACCAACCCAATTTAAAATTGCAACATTCTTTCTTTTTAAAAACAAGATGAGGAAAGCACTTTTCTCTATACTGCATCTTAGGCCTTGACTTGGCCTAGGACAATATATTGAAGTCTTCACTCCCTACCCTAACCTTTGCTAGTACCTCTGAGTTAAAATGAAAGAATTAGCAAATAGTCCAATCACTTTCAATCATATTTTAAAGCCATTGGTATGCGGCCAGAAATAAGAACACTTCTGGCTCACGACATTTGACCATCGTGCCATGCACAGTCTCACACATAAAACCCACAGGACATAAACTACAAGATGACCTGTAGGATTTTATGAACTAGGGGAACCAACCCAATTTAAAATTGCAACATTCTTTCTTTTTAAAAACAAGATGGCGAAAGCACTTTTCTCTATACTGCATCTTAGGCCTTGACTTGGCCTAGGACAATATATTGAAGTCTTCACTCCCTAACCTAACCTTTGCTAGTACCTCTGAGTTAAAAAGAAAGAATTAGCAAATAGTCCAATCACTTTCAATCATATTTTAAAGCCATTGGTATGCGGCCAGAAATAAGAACACTTCTGGCTCACGAAATTTGACCATCGTGCCATGCACAGTCTCACACATAAAACCCACAGGACATAAACTACAAGATGACCTGTAGGATTTTATGAACTAGGGGAACCAACCCAATTTAAAATTGCAACATTCTTTCTTTTTAAAAACAAGATGGCGAAAGCACTTTTCTCTATACTGCATCTTAGGCCTTGACTTGGCCTAGGACAATATATTGAAGTCTTCACTCCCTAACCTAACCTTTGCTAGTACCTCTGAGTTAAAAAGAAAGAATTAGCAAATAGTCCAATCACTTTCAATCATATTTTAAAGCCATTGGTATGCGGCCAGAAATAAGAACACTTCTGGCTCACGACATTTGACCATCGTGCCATGCACAGTCTCACACATAAAACCCACAGGACATAAACTACAAGATGACCTGTAGGATTTTATGAACTAGGGGAACCAACCCAATTTAAAATTGCAACATTCTTTCTTTTTAAAAACAAGATGGCGAAAGCACTTTTCTCTATACTGCATCTTAGGCCTTGACTTGGCCTAGGACAATATATTGAAGTCTTCACTCCCTAACCTAACCTTTGCTAGTACCTCTGAGTTAAAAAGAAAGAATTAGCAAATAGTCCAATCACTTTCAATCATATTTTAAAGCCATTGGTATGCGGCCAGAAATAAGAACACTTCTGGCTCACGACATTTGACCATCGTGCCATGCACAGTCTCACACATAAAACCCACAGGACATAAACTACAAGATGACCTGTAGGATTTTATGAACTAGGGGAACCAACCCAATTTAAAATTGCAACATTCTTTCTTTTTAAAAACAAGATGGCGAAAGCACTTTTCTCTATACTGCATCTTAGGCCTTGACTTGGCCTAGGACAATATATTGAAGTCTTCACTCCCTAACCTAACCTTTGCTAGTACCTCTGAGTTAAAAAGAAAGAATTAGCAAATAGTCCAATCACTTTCAATCATATTTTAAAGCCATTGGTATGCGGCCAGAAATAAGAACACTTCTGGCTCACGAAATTTGACCATCGTGCCATGCACAGTCTCACACATAAAACCCACAGGACATAAACTACAAGATGACCTGTAGGATTTTATGAACTAGGGGAACCAACCCAATTTAAAATTGCAACATTCTTTCTTTTTAAAAACAAGATGGCGAAAGCACTTTTCTCTATACTGCATCTTAGGCTTTGACTTGGCCTAGGACAATATATTGAAGTCTTCACTCCCTAACCTAACCTTTGCTAGTACCTCTGAGTTAAAAAGAAAGAATTAGCAAATAGTCCAATCACTTTCAATCATATTTTAAAGCCATTGGTATGCGGCCAGAAATAAGAACACTTCTGGCTCACGAAATTTGACCATCGTGCCATGCACAGTCTCACACATAAAACCCACAGGACATAAACTACAAGATGACCTGTAGGATTTTATGAACTAGGGGAACCAACCCAATTTAAAATTGCAACATTCTTTCTTTTTAAAAACAAGATGAGGAAAGCACTCTATACTGCATCTTAGGCCTTGACTTGGCCTAGGACAATATATTGAAGTCTTCACTCCCTACCCTAACCTTTGCTAGTACCTCTGAGTTAAAAAGAAAGAATTAGCAAATAGTCCAATCACTTTCAATCATATTTTAAAGCCATTGGTATGCGGCCAGAAATAAGAACACTTCTGGCTCACGACATTTGACCATCGTGCCATGCACAGTCTCACACATAAAACCCACAGGACATAAACTACAAGATGACCTGTAGGATTTTATGAACTAGGGGAACCAACCCAATTTAAAATTGCAACATTCTTTCTTTTTAAAATCAAGATGGCGAAAGCACTTTTCTCTATACTGCATCTTAGGCCTTGACTTGGCCTAGGACAATATATTGAAGTCTTCACTCCCTAACCTAACCTTTGCTAGTACCTCTGAGTTAAAAAGAAAGAATTAGCAAATAGTCCAATCACTTTCAGTCATATTTTAAAGCCATTGGTATGCGGCCAGAAATAAGAACACTTCTGGCTCACGACATTTGACCATCGTGCCATGCACAGTCTCACACATAAAACCCACAGGACATAAACTACAAGATGACCTGTAGGATTTTATGAACTAGGGGAACCAACCCAATTTAAAATTGCAACATTCTTTCTTTTTAAAAACAAGATGGCGAAAGCACTTTTCTCTATACTGCATCTTAGGCCTTGACTTGGCCTAGGACAATATATTGAAGTCTTCACTCCCTAACCTAACCTTTGCTAGTACCTCTGAGTTAAAAAGAAAGAATTAGCAAATAGTCCAATCACTTTCAATCATATTTTAAAGCCATTGGTATGCGGCCAGAAATAAGAACACTTCTGGCTCACGACATTTGACCATCGTGCCATGCACAGTCTCACACATAAAACCCACAGGACATAAACTACAAGATGACCTGTAGGATTTTATGAACTAGGGGAACCAACCCAATTTAAAATTGCAACATTCTTTCTTTTTAAAAACAAGATGGCGAAAGCACTTTTCTCTATACTGCATCTTAGGCCTTGACTTGGCCTAGGACAATATATTGAAGTCTTCACTCCCTAACCTAACCTTTGCTAGTACCTCTGAGTTAAAAAGAAAGAATTAGCAAATAGTCCAATCACTTTCAATCATATTTTAAAGCCATTGGTATGCGGCCAGAAATAAGAACACTTCTGGCTCACGAAATTTGACCATCGTGCCATGCACAGTCTCACACATAAAACCCACAGGACATAAACTACAAGATGACCTGTAGGATTTTATGAACTAGGGGAACCAACCCAATTTAAAATTGCAACATTCTTTCTTTTTAAAAACAAGATGGCGAAAGCACTTTTCTCTATACTGCATCTTAGGCTTTGACTTGGCCTAGGACAATATATTGAAGTCTTCACTCCCTAACCTAACCTTTGCTAGTACCTCTGAGTTAAAAAGAAAGAATTAGCAAATAGTCCAATCACTTTCAATCATATTTTAAAGCCATTGGTATGCGGCCAGAAATAAGAACACTTCTGGCTCACGAAATTTGACCATCGTGCCATGCACAGTCTCACACATAAAACCCACAGGACATAAACTACAAGATGACCTGTAGGATTTTATGAACTAGGGGAACCAACCCAATTTAAAATTGCAACATTCTTTCTTTTTAAAAACAAGATGAGGAAAGCACTCTATACTGCATCTTAGGCCTTGACTTGGCCTAGGACAATATATTGAAGTCTTCACTCCCTACCCTAACCTTTGCTAGTACCTCTGAGTTAAAAAGAAAGAATTAGCAAATAGTCCAATCACTTTCAATCATATTTTAAAGCCATTGGTATGCGGCCAGAAATAAGAACACTTCTGGCTCACGACATTTGACCATCGTGCCATGCACAGTCTCACACATAAAACCCACAGGACATAAACTACAAGATGACCTGTAGGATTTTATGAACTAGGGGAACCAACCCAATTTAAAATTGCAACATTCTTTCTTTTTAAAATCAAGATGGCGAAAGCACTTTTCTCTATACTGCATCTTAGGCCTTGACTTGGCCTAGGACAATATATTGAAGTCTTCACTCCCTAACCTAACCTTTGCTAGTACCTCTGAGTTAAAAAGAAAGAATTAGCAAATAGTCCAATCACTTTCAGTCATATTTTAAAGCCATTGGTATGCGGCCAGAAATAAGAACACTTCTGGCTCACGACATTTGACCATCGTGCCATGCACAGTCTCACACATAAAACCCACAGGACATAAACTACAAGATGACCTGTAGGATTTTATGAACTAGGGGAACCAACCCAATTTAAAATTGCAACATTCTTTCTTTTTAAAAACAAGATGGCGAAAGCACTTTTCTCTATACTGCATCTTAGGCCTTGACTTGGCCTAGGACAATATATTGAAGTCTTCACTCCCTAACCTAACCTTTGCTAGTACCTCTGAGTTAAAAAGAAAGAATTAGCAAATAGTCCAATCACTTTCAATCATATTTTAAAGCCATTGGTATGCGGCCAGAAATAAGAACACTTCTGGCTCACGACATTTGACCATCGTGCCATGCACAGTCTCACACATAAAACCCACAGGACATAAACTACAAGATGACCTGTAGGATTTTATGAACTAGGGGAACCAACCCAATTTAAAATTGCAACATTCTTTCTTTTTAAAAACAAGATGGCGAAAGCACTTTTCCCTATACTGCATCTTAGGCCTTGACTTGGCCTAGGACAATATATTGAAGTCTTCACTCCCTAACCTAACCTTTGCTAGTACCTCTGAGTTAAAAAGAAAGAATTAGCAAATAGTCCAATCACTTTCAATCATATTTTAAAGCCATTGGTATGCGGACAGAAATAAGAACACTTCTGGCTCACGAAATTTGACCATCGTGCCATGCACAGTCTCACACATAAAACCCACAGGACATAAACTACAAGATGACCTGTAGGATTTTATGAACTAGGGGAACCAACCCAATTTAAAATTGCAACATTCTTTCTTTTTAAAAACAAGATGGCGAAAGCACTTTTCTCTATACTGCATCTTAGGCCTTGACTTGGCCTAGGACAATATATTGAAGTCTTCACTCCCTAACCTAACCTTTGCTAGTACCTCTGAGTTAAAAAGAAAGAATTAGCAAATAGTCCAATCACTTTCAATCATATTTTAAAGCCATTGGTATGCGGCCAGAAATAAGAACACTTCTGGCTCACGAAATTTGACCATCGTGCCATGCACAGTCTCACACATAAAACCCACAGGACATAAACTACAAGATGACCTGTAGGATTTTATGAACTAGGGGAACCAACCCAATTTAAAATTGCAACATTCTTTCTTTTTAAAAACAAGATGAGGAAAGCACTCTATACTGCATCTTAGGCCTTGACTTGGCCTAGGACAATATATTGAAGTCTTCACTCCCTACCCTAACCTTTGCTAGTACCTCTGAGTTAAAAAGAAAGAATTAGCAAATAGTCCAATCACTTTCAATCATATTTTAAAGCCATTGGTATGCGGCCAGAAATAAGAACACTTCTGGCTCACGACATTTGACCATCGTGCCATGCACAGTCTCACACATAAAACCCACAGGACATAAACTACAAGATGACCTGTAGGATTTTATGAACTAGGGGAACCAACCCAATTTAAAATTGCAACATTCTTTCTTTTTAAAAACAAGATGGCGAAAGCACTTTTCTCTATACTGCATCTTAGGCCTTGACTTGGCCTAGGACAATATATTGAAGTCTTCACTCCCTAACCTAACCTTTGCTAGTACCTCTGAGTTAAAAAGAAAGAATTAGCAAATAGTCCAATCACTTTCAATCATATTTTAAAGCCATTGGTATGCGGCCAGAAATAAGAACACTTCTGGCTCACGAAATTTGACCATCGTGCCATGCACAGTCTCACACATAAAACCCACAGGACATAAACTACAAGTTGACCTGTAGGATTTTATGAACTAGGGGAACCAACCCAATTTAAAATTGCAACATTCTTTCTTTTTAAAAACAAGATGGCGAAAGCACTTTTCTCTATATTGCATCTTAGGCTTTGACTTGGCCTAGGACAATATATTGAAGTCTTCACTCCCTAACCTAACCTTTGCTAGTACCTCTGAGTTAAAAAGAAAGAATTAGCAAATAGTCCAATCACTTTCAATCATATTTTAAAGCCATTGGTATGCGGCCAGAAATAAGAACACTTCTGGCTCACGAAATTTGACCATCGTGCCATGCACAGTCTCACACATAAAACCCACAGGACATAAACTACAAGATGACCTGTAGGATTTTATGAACTAGGGGAACCAACCCAATTTAAAATTGCAACATTCTTTCTTTTTAAAAACAAGATGAGGAAAGCACTCTATACTGCATCTTAGGCCTTGACTTGGCCTAGGACAATATATTGAAGTCTTCACTCCCTACCCTAACCTTTGCTAGTACCTCTGAGTTAAAAAGAAAGAATTAGCAAATAGTCCAATCACTTTCAATCATATTTTAAAGCCATTGGTATGCGGCCAGAAATAAGAACACTTCTGGCTCACGACATTTGACCATCGTGCCATGCACAGTCTCACACATAAAACCCACAGGACATAAACTACAAGATGACCTGTAGGATTTTATGAACTAGGGGAACCAACCCAATTTAAAATTGCAACATTCTTTCTTTTTAAAATCAAGATGGCGAAAGCACTTTTCTCTATACTGCATCTTAGGCCTTGACTTGGCCTAGGACAATATATTGAAGTCTTCACTCCCTAACCTAACCTTTGCTAGTACCTCTGAGTTAAAAAGAAAGAATTAGCAAATAGTCCAATCACTTTCAATCATATTTTAAAGCCATTGGTATGCGGCCAGAAATAAGAACACTTCTGGCTCACGAAATTTGACCATCGTGCCATGCACAGTCTCACACATAAAACCCACAGGACATAAACTACAAGATGACCTGTAGGATTTTATGAACTAGGGGAACCAACCCAATTTAAAATTGCAACATTCTTTCTTTTTAAAAACAAGATGAGGAAAGCACTCTATACTGCATCTTAGGCCTTGACTTGGCCTAGGACAATATATTGAAGTCTTCACTCCCTACCCTAACCTTTGCTAGTACCTCTGAGTTAAAAAGAAAGAATTAGCAAATAGTCCAATCACTTTCAATCATATTTTAAAGCCATTGGTATGCGGCCAGAAATAAGAACACTTCTGGCTCACGACATTTGACCATCGTGCCATGCACAGTCTCACACATAAAACCCACAGGACATAAACTACAAGATGACCTGTAGGATTTTATGAACTAGGGGAACCAACCCAATTTAAAATTGCAACATTCTTTCTTTTTAAAAACAAGATGGCGAAAGCACTTTTCTCTATACTGCATCTTAGGCCTTGACTTGGCCTAGGACAATATATTGAAGTCTTCACTCCCTAACCTAACCTTTGCTAGTACCTCTGAGTTAAAAAGAAAGAATTAGCAAATAGTCCAATCACTTTCAATCATATTTTAAAGCCATTGGTATGCGGCCAGAAATAAGAACACTTCTGGCTCACGAAATTTGACCATCGTGCCATGCACAGTCTCACACATAAAACCCACAGGACATAAACTACAAGTTGACCTGTAGGATTTTATGAACTAGGGGAACCAACCCAATTTAAAATTGCAACATTCTTTCTTTTTAAAAACAAGATGGCGAAAGCACTTTTCTCTATATTGCATCTTAGGCTTTGACTTGGCCTAGGACAATATATTGAAGTCTTCACTCCCTAACCTAACCTTTGCTAGTACCTCTGAGTTAAAAAGAAAGAATTAGCAAATAGTCCAATCACTTTCAATCATATTTTAAAGCCATTGGTATGCGGCCAGAAATAAGAACACTTCTGGCTCACGAAATTTGACCATCGTGCCATGCACAGTCTCACACATAAAACCCACAGGACATAAACTACAAGATGACCTGTAGGATTTTATGAACTAGGGGAACCAACCCAATTTAAAATTGCAACATTCTTTCTTTTTAAAAACAAGATGAGGAAAGCACTCTATACTGCATCTTAGGCCTTGACTTGGCCTAGGACAATATATTGAAGTCTTCACTCCCTACCCTAACCTTTGCTAGTACCTCTGAGTTAAAAAGAAAGAATTAGCAAGTAGTCCAATCACTTTCAATCATATTTTAAAGCCATTGGTATGCGGCCAGAAATAAGAACACTTCTGGCTCACGACATTTGACCATCGTGCCATGCACAGTCTCACACATAAAACCCACAGGACATAAACTACAAGATGACCTGTAGGATTTTATGAACTAGGGGAACCAACCCAATTTAAAATTGCAACATTCTTTCTTTTTAAAATCAAGATGGCGAAAGCACTTTTCTCTATACTGCATCTTAGGCCTTGACTTGGCCTAGGACAATATATTGAAGTCTTCACTCCCTAACCTAACCTTTGCTAGTACCTCTGAGTTAAAAAGAAAGAATTAGCAAATAGTCCAATCACTTTCAATCATATTTTAAAGCCATTGGTATGCGGCCAGAAATAAGAACACTTCTGGCTCACGAAATTTGACCATCGTGCCATGCACAGTCTCACACATAAAACCCACAGGACATAAACTACAAGATGACCTGTAGGATTTTATGAACTAGGGGAACCAACCCAATTTAAAATTGCAACATTCTTTCTTTTTAAAAACAAGATGGCGAAAGCACTTTTCTCTATACTGCATCTTAGGCCTTGACTTGGCCTAGGACAATATATTGAAGTCTTCACTCCCTAACCTAACCTTTGCTAGTACCTCTGAGTTAAAAAGAAAGAATTAGCAAATAGTCCAATCACTTTCAATCATATTTTAAAGCCATTGGTATGCGGCCAGAAATAAGAACACTTCTGGCTCACGAAATTTGACCATCGTGCCATGCACAGTCTCACACATAAAACCCACAGGACATAAACTACAAGATGACCTGTAGGATTTTATGAACTAGGGGAACCAACCCAATTTAAAATTGCAACATTCTTTCTTTTTAAAAACATGATGAGGAAAGCACTTTTCTCTATACTGCATCTTAGGCCTTGACTTGGCCTAGGACAATATATTGAAGTCTTCACTCCCTACCCTAACCTTTGCTAGTACCTCTGAGTTAAAAAGAAAGAATTAGCAAATAGTCCAATCACTTTCAATCATATTTTAAAGCCATTGGTATGCGGCCAGAAATAAGAACACTTCTGGCTCATGACATTTGACCATCGTGCCATGCACAGTCTCACACATAAAACCCACAGGACATAAACTACAAGATGACCTGTAGGATTTTATGAACTAGGGGAACCAACCCAATTTAAAATTGCAACATTCTTTCTTTTTAAAAACAAGATGGCGAAAGCACTTTTCTCTATACTGCATCTTAGGCCTTGACTTGGCCTAATACAATATATTGAAGTCTTCACTCCCTAACCTAACCTTTGCTAGTACCTCTGAGTTAAAAAGAAAGAATTAGCAAATAGTCCTATCACTTTCAATCATATTTTAAAGCCATTGGTATGCGGCCAGAAATAAGAACACTTCTGGCTCACGAAATTTGACCATCGTGCCATGCACAGTCTCACACATAAAACCCACAGGACATAAACTACAAGATGACCTGTAGGATTTTATGAACTAGGGGAACCAACCCAATTTAAAATTGCAACATTCTTTCTTTTTAAAAACAAGATGGCGAAAGCACTTTTCTCTATACTGCATCTTAGGCCTTGACTTGGCCTAGGACAATATATTGAAGTCTTCACTCCCTAACCTAACCTTTGCTAGTACCTCTGAGTTAAAAAGAAAGAATTAGCAAATAGTCCAATCACTTTCAATCATATTTTAAAGCCATTGGTATGCGGCCAGAAATAAGAACACTTCTGGCTCACGAAATTTGACCATCGTGCCATGCACAGTCTCACACATAAAACCCACAGGACATAAACTACAAGATGACCTGTAGGATTTTATGAACTAGGGGAACCAACCCAATTTAAAATTGCAACATTCTTTCTTTTTAAAAACAAGATGGCGAAAGCACTTTTCTCTATACTGCATCTTAGGCCTTGACTTGGCCTAGGACAATATATTGAAGTCTTCACTCTCTAACCTAACCTTTGCTAGTACCTCTGAGTTAAAAAGAAAGAATTAGCAAATAGTCCAATCACTTTCAATCATATTTTAAAGCCATTGGTATGCGGCCAGAAATAAGAACACTTCTGGCTCACGAAATTTGACCATCGTGCCATGCACAGTCTCACACATAAAACCCACAGGACATAAACAACAAGATGACCTGTAGGATTTTATGAACTAGGGGAACCAACCCAATTTAAAATTGCAACATTCTTTCTTTTTAAAAACAAGATGAGGAAAGCACTTTTCTCTATACTGCATCTTAGGCCTTGACTTGGCCTAGGACAATATATTGAAGTCTTCACTCCCTACCCTAACCTTTGCTAGTACCTCTGAGTTAAAAAGAAAGAATTAGCAAATAGTCCAATCACTTTCAATCATATTTTAAAGCCATTGGTATGCGGCCAGAAATAAGAACACTTCTGGCTCACGACATTTGACCATCGTGCCATGCACAGTCTCACACATAAAACCCACAGGACATAAACTACAAGATGACCTGTAGGATTTTATGAACTAGGGGAACCAACCCAATTTAAAATTGCAACATTCTTTCTTTTTAAAAACAAGATGGCGAAAGCACTTTTCTCTATACTGCATCTTAGGCCTTGACTTGGCCTAGGACAATATATTGAAGTCTTCACTCCCTAACCTAACCTTTGCTAGTACCTCTGAGTTAAAAAGAAAGAATTAGCAAATAGTCCAATCACTTTCAATCATATTTTAAAGCCATTGGTATGCGGCCAGAAATAAGAACACTTCTGGCTCACGAAATTTGACCATCGTGCCATGCACAGTCTCACACATAAAACCCACAGGACATAAACTACAAGATGACCTGTAGGATTTTATGAACTAGGGGAACCAACCCAATTTAAAATTGCAACATTCTTTCTTTTTAAAAACAAGATGGCGAAAGCACTTTTCTCTATACTGCATCTTAGGCCTTGACTTGGCCTAGGACAATATATTGAAGTCTTCACTCCCTAACCTAACCTTTGCTAGTACCTCTGAGTTAAAAAGAAAGAATTAGCAAATAGTCCAATCACTTTCAATCATATTTTAAAGCCATTGGTATGCGGCCAGAAATAAGAACACTTTTGGCTCACGAAATTTGACCATCGTGCCATGCACAGTCTCACACATAAAACCCACAGGACATAAACTACAAGATGACCTGTAGGATTTTATGAACTAGGGGAACCAACCCAATTTAAAATTGCAACATTCTTTCTTTTTAAAAACAAGATGAGGAAAGCACTTTTCTCTATACTGCATCTTAGGCCTTGACTTGGCCTAGGACAATATATTGAAGTCTTCACTCCCTACCCTAACCTTTGCTAGTACCTCTGAGTTAAAATGAAAGAATTAGCAAATAGTCCAATCACTTTCAATCATATTTTAAAGCCATTGGTATGCGGCCAGAAATAAGAACACTTCTGGCTCACGACATTTGACCATCGTGCCATGCACAGTCTCACACATAAAACCCACAGGACATAAACTACAAGATGACCTGTAGGATTTTATGAACTAGGGGAACCAACCCAATTTAAAATTGCAACATTCTTTCTTTTTAAAAACAAGATGGCGAAAGCACTTTTCTCTATACTGCATCTTAGGCCTTGACTTGGCCTAGGACAATATATTGAAGTCTTCACTCCCTAACCTAACCTTTGCTAGTACCTCTGAGTTAAAAAGAAAGAATTAGCAAATAGTCCAATCACTTTCAATCATATTTTAAAGCCATTGGTATGCGGCCAGAAATAAGAACACTTCTGGCTCACGAAATTTGACCATCGTGCCATGCACAGTCTCACACATAAAACCCACAGGACATAAACTACAAGATGACCTGTAGGATTTTATGAACTAGGGGAACCAACCCAATTTAAAATTGCAACATTCTTTCTTTTTAAAAACAAGATGGCGAAAGCACTTTTCTCTATACTGCATCTTAGGCCTTGACTTGGCCTAGGACAATATATTGAAGTCTTCACTCCCTAACCTAACCTTTGCTAGTACCTCTGAGTTAAAAAGAAAGAATTAGCAAATAGTCCAATCACTTTCAATCATATTTTAAAGCCATTGGTATGCGGCCAGAAATAAGAACACTTCTGGCTCACGACATTTGACCATCGTGCCATGCACAGTCTCACACATAAAACCCACAGGACATAAACTACAAGATGACCTGTAGGATTTTATGAACTAGGGGAACCAACCCAATTTAAAATTGCAACATTCTTTCTTTTTAAAAACAAGATGGCGAAAGCACTTTTCTCTATACTGCATCTTAGGCCTTGACTTGGCCTAGGACAATATATTGAAGTCTTCACTCCCTAACCTAACCTTTGCTAGTACCTCTGAGTTAAAAAGAAAGAATTAGCAAATAGTCCAATCACTTTCAATCATATTTTAAAGCCATTGGTATGCGGCCAGAAATAAGAACACTTCTGGCTCACGACATTTGACCATCGTGCCATGCACAGTCTCACACATAAAACCCACAGGACATAAACTACAAGATGACCTGTAGGATTTTATGAACTAGGGGAACCAACCCAATTTAAAATTGCAACATTCTTTCTTTTTAAAAACAAGATGGCGAAAGCACTTTTCTCTATACTGCATCTTAGGCCTTGACTTGGCCTAGGACAATATATTGAAGTCTTCACTCCCTAACCTAACCTTTGCTATAACCTCTGAGTTAAAAAGAAAGAATTAGCAAATAGTCCAATCACTTTCAATCATATTTTAAAGCCATTGGTATGCAGCCAGAAATAAGAACACTTCTGGCTCACGACATTTGACCATCGTGCCATGCACAGTCTCACACATAAAACCCACAGGACATAAACTACAAGATGACCTGTAGGATTTTATGAACTAGGGGAACCAACCCAATTTAAAATTGCAACATTCTTTCTTTTTAAAAACAAGATGGCGAAAGCACTTTTCTCTATACTGCATCTTAGGCCTTGACTTGGCCTAGGACAATATATTGAAGTCTTCACTCCCTAACCTAACCTTTGCTAGTACCTCTGAGTTAAAAAGAAAGAATTAGCAAATAGTCCAATCACTTTCAATCATATTTTAAAGCCATTGGTATGCGGCCAGAAATAAGAACACTTCTGGCTCACGAAATTTGACCATCGTGCCATGCACAGTCTCACACATAAAACCCACAGGACATAAACTACAAGATGACCTGTAGGATTTTATGAACTAGGGGAACCAACCCAATTTAAAATTGCAACATTCTTTCTTTTTAAAAACAAGATGAGGAAAGCACTTTTCTCTATACTGCATCTTAGGCCTTGACTTGGCCTAGGACAATATATTGAAGTCTTCACTCCCTACCCTAACCTTTGCTAGTACCTCTGAGTTAAAATGAAAGAATTAGCAAATAGTCCAATCACTTTCAATCATATTTTAAAGCCATTGGTATGCGGCCAGAAATAAGAACACTTCTGGCTCACGACATTTGACCATCGTGCCATGCACAGTCTCACACATAAAACCCACAGGACATAAACTACAAGATGACCTGTAGGATTTTATGAACTAGGGGAACCAACCCAATTTAAAATTGCAACATTCTTTCTTTTTAAAAACAAGATGGCGAAAGCACTTTTCTCTATACTGCATCTTAGGCCTTGACTTGGCCTAGGACAATATATTGAAGTCTTCACTCCCTAACCTAACCTTTGCTAGTACCTCTGAGTTAAAAAGAAAGAATTAGCAAATAGTCCAATCACTTTCAATCATATTTTAAAGCCATTGGTATGCGGCCAGAAATAAGAACACTTCTGGCTCACGAAATTTGACCATCGTGCCATGCACAGTCTCACACATAAAACCCACAGGACATAAACTACAAGATGACCTGTAGGATTTTATGAACTAGGGGAACCAACCCAATTTAAAATTGCAACATTCTTTCTTTTTAAAAACAAGATGGCGAAAGCACTTTTCTCTATACTGCATCTTAGGCCTTGACTTGGCCTAGGACAATATATTGAAGTCTTCACTCCCTAACCTAACCTTTGCTAGTACCTCTGAGTTAAAAAGAAAGAATTAGCAAATAGTCCAATCACTTTCAATCATATTTTAAAGCCATTGGTATGCGGCCAGAAATAAGAACACTTCTGGCTCACGACATTTGACCATCGTGCCATGCACAGTCTCACACATAAAACCCACAGGACATAAACTACAAGATGACCTGTAGGATTTTATGAACTAGGGGAACCAACCCAATTTAAAATTGCAACATTCTTTCTTTTTAAAAACAAGATGGCGAAAGCACTTTTCTCTATACTGCATCTTAGGCCTTGACTTGGCCTAGGACAATAGATTGAAGTCTTCACTCCCTAACCTAACCTTTGCTAGTACCTCTGAGTTAAAAAGAAAGAATTAGCAAATAGTCCAATCACTTTCAATCATATTTTAAAGCCATTGGTATGCGGCCAGAAATAAGAACACTTCTGGCTCACGACATTTGACCATCGTGCCATGCACAGTCTCACACATAAAACCCACAGGACATAAACTACAAGATGACCTGTAGGATTTTATGAACTAGGGGAACCAACCCAATTTAAAATTGCAACATTCTTTCTTTTTAAAAACAAGATGGCGAAAGCACTTTTCTCTATACTGCATCTTAGGCCTTGACTTGGCCTAGGACAATATATTGAAGTCTTCACTCCCTAACCTAACCTTTGCTAGTACCTCTGAGTTAAAAAGAAAGAATTAGCAAATAGTCCAATCACTTTCAATCATATTTTAAAGCCATTGGTATGCGGCCAGAAATAAGAACACTTCTGGCTCACGAAATTTGACCATCGTGCCATGCACAGTCTCACACATAAAACCCACAGGACATAAACTACAAGATGACCTGTAGGATTTTATGAACTAGGGGAACCAACCCAATTTAAAATTGCAACATTCTTTCTTTTTAAAAACAAGATGGCGAAAGCACTTTTCTCTATACTGCATCTTAGGCTTTGACTTGGCCTAGGACAATATATTGAAGTCTTCACTCCCTAACCTAACCTTTGCTAGTACCTCTGAGTTAAAAAGAAAGAATTAGCAAATAGTCCAATCACTTTCAATCATATTTTAAAGCCATTGGTATGCGGCCAGAAATAAGAACACTTCTGGCTCACGAAATTTGACCATCGTGCCATGCACAGTCTCACACATAAAACCCACAGGACATAAACTACAAGATGACCTGTAGGATTTTATGAACTAGGGGAACCAACCCAATTTAAAATTGCAACATTCTTTCTTTTTAAAAACAAGATGAGGAAAGCACTCTATACTGCATCTTAGGCCTTGACTTGGCCTAGGACAATATATTGAAGTCTTCACTCCCTACCCTAACCTTTGCTAGTACCTCTGAGTTAAAAAGAAAGAATTAGCAAATAGTCCAATCACTTTCAATCATATTTTAAAGCCATTGGTATGCGGCCAGAAATAAGAACACTTCTGGCTCACGACATTTGACCATCGTGCCATGCACAGTCTCACACATAAAACCCACAGGACATAAACTACAAGATGACCTGTAGGATTTTATGAACTAGGGGAACCAACCCAATTTAAAATTGCAACATTCTTTCTTTTTAAAATCAAGATGGCGAAAGCACTTTTCTCTATACTGCATCTTAGGCCTTGACTTGGCCTAGGACAATATATTGAAGTCTTCACTCCCTAACCTAACCTTTGCTAGTACCTCTGAGTTAAAAAGAAAGAATTAGCAAATAGTCCAATCACTTTCAGTCATATTTTAAAGCCATTGGTATGCGGCCAGAAATAAGAACACTTCTGGCTCACGACATTTGACCATCGTGCCATGCACAGTCTCACACATAAAACCCACAGGACATAAACTACAAGATGACCTGTAGGATTTTATGAACTAGGGGAACCAACCCAATTTAAAATTGCAACATTCTTTCTTTTTAAAAACAAGATGGCGAAAGCACTTTTCTCTATACTGCATCTTAGGCCTTGACTTGGCCTAGGACAATATATTGAAGTCTTCACTCCCTAACCTAACCTTTGCTAGTACCTCTGAGTTAAAAAGAAAGAATTAGCAAATAGTCCAATCACTTTCAATCATATTTTAAAGCCATTGGTATGCGGCCAGAAATAAGAACACTTCTGGCTCACGACATTTGACCATCGTGCCATGCACAGTCTCACACATAAAACCCACAGGACATAAACTACAAGATGACCTGTAGGATTTTATGAACTAGGGGAACCAACCCAATTTAAAATTGCAACATTCTTTCTTTTTAAAAACAAGATGGCGAAAGCACTTTTCCCTATACTGCATCTTAGGCCTTGACTTGGCCTAGGACAATATATTGAAGTATTCACTCCCTAACCTAACCTTTGCTAGTACCTCTGAGTTAAAAAGAAAGAATTAGCAAATAGTCCAATCACTTTCAATCATATTTTAAAGCCATTGGTATGCGGACAGAAATAAGAACACTTCTGGCTCACGAAATTTGACCATCGTGCCATGCACAGTCTCACACATAAAACCCACAGGACATAAACTACAAGATGACCTGTAGGATTTTATGAACTAGGGGAACCAACCCAATTTAAAATTGCAACATTCTTTCTTTTTAAAAACAAGATGGCGAAAGCACTTTTCTCTATACTGCATCTTAGGCCTTGACTTGGCCTAGGACAATATATTGAAGTCTTCACTCCCTAACCTAACCTTTGCTAGTACCTCTGAGTTAAAAAGAAAGAATTAGCAAATAGTCCAATCACTTTCAATCATATTTTAAAGCCATTGGTATGCGGCCAGAAATAAGAACACTTCTGGCTCACGAAATTTGACCATCGTGCCATGCACAGTCTCACACATAAAACCCACAGGACATAAACTACAAGATGACCTGTAGGATTTTATGAACTAGGGGAACCAACCCAATTTAAAATTGCAACATTCTTTCTTTTTAAAAACAAGATGAGGAAAGCACTCTATACTGCATCTTAGGCCTTGACTTGGCCTAGGACAATATATTGAAGTCTTCACTCCCTACCCTAACCTTTGCTAGTACCTCTGAGTTAAAAAGAAAGAATTAGCAAATAGTCCAATCACTTTCAATCATATTTTAAAGCCATTGGTATGCGGCCAGAAATAAGAACACTTCTGGCTCACGACATTTGACCATCGTGCCATGCACAGTCTCACACATAAAACCCACAGGACATAAACTACAAGATGACCTGTAGGATTTTATGAACTAGGGGAACCAACCCAATTTAAAATTGCAACATTCTTTCTTTTTAAAAACAAGATGGCGAAAGCACTTTTCTCTATACTGCATCTTAGGCCTTGACTTGGCCTAGGACAATATATTGAAGTCTTCACTCCCTAACCTAACCTTTGCTAGTACCTCTGAGTTAAAAAGAAAGAATTAGCAAATAGTCCAATCACTTTCAATCATATTTTAAAGCCATTGGTATGCGGCCAGAAATAAGAACACTTCTGGCTCACGAAATTTGACCATCGTGCCATGCACAGTCTCACACATAAAACCCACAGGACATAAACTACAAGTTGACCTGTAGGATTTTATGAACTAGGGGAACCAACCCAATTTAAAATTGCAACATTCTTTCTTTTTAAAAACAAGATGGCGAAAGCACTTTTCTCTATATTGCATCTTAGGCTTTGACTTGGCCTAGGACAATATATTGAAGTCTTCACTCCCTAACCTAACCTTTGCTAGTACCTCTGAGTTAAAAAGAAAGAATTAGCAAATAGTCCAATCACTTTCAATCATATTTTAAAGCCATTGGTATGCGGCCAGAAATAAGAACACTTCTGGCTCACGAAATTTGACCATCGTGCCATGCACAGTCTCACACATAAAACCCACAGGACATAAACTACAAGATGACCTGTAGGATTTTATGAACTAGGGGAACCAACCCAATTTAAAATTGCAACATTCTTTCTTTTTAAAAACAAGATGAGGAAAGCACTCTATACTGCATCTTAGGCCTTGACTTGGCCTAGGACAATATATTGAAGTCTTCACTCCCTACCCTAACCTTTGCTAGTACCTCTGAGTTAAAAAGAAAGAATTAGCAAATAGTCCAATCACTTTCAATCATATTTTAAAGCCATTGGTATGCGGCCAGAAATAAGAACACTTCTGGCTCACGACATTTGACCATCGTGCCATGCACAGTCTCACACATAAAACCCACAGGACATAAACTACAAGATGACCTGTAGGATTTTATGAACTAGGGGAACCAACCCAATTTAAAATTGCAACATTCTTTCTTTTTAAAATCAAGATGGCGAAAGCACTTTTCTCTATACTGCATCTTAGGCCTTGACTTGGCCTAGGACAATATATTGAAGTCTTCACTCCCTAACCTAACCTTTGCTAGTACCTCTGAGTTAAAAAGAAAGAATTAGCAAATAGTCCAATCACTTTCAATCATATTTTAAAGCCATTGGTATGCGGCCAGAAATAAGAACACTTCTGGCTCACGAAATTTGACCATCGTGCCATGCACAGTCTCACACATAAAACCCACAGGACATAAACTACAAGATGACCTGTAGGATTTTATGAACTAGGGGAACCAACCCAATTTAAAATTGCAACATTCTTTCTTTTTAAAAACAAGATGGCGAAAGCACTTTTCTCTATACTGCATCTTAGGCCTTGACTTGGCCTAGGACAATATATTGAAGTCTTCACTCCCTAACCTAACCTTTGCTAGTACCTCTGAGTTAAAAAGAAAGAATTAGCAAATAGTCCAATCACTTTCAATCATATTTTAAAGCCATTGGTATGCGGCCAGAAATAAGAACACTTCTGGCTCACGAAATTTGACCATCGTGCCATGCACAGTCTCACACATAAAACCCACAGGACATAAACTACAAGATGACCTGTAGGATTTTATGAACTAGGGGAACCAACCCAATTTAAAATTGCAACATTCTTTCTTTTTAAAAACATGATGAGGAAAGCACTTTTCTCTATACTGCATCTTAGGCCTTGACTTGGCCTAGGACAATATATTGAAGTTTTCACTCCCTACCCTAACCTTTGCTAGTACCTCTGAGTTAAAAAGAAAGAATTAGCAAATAGTCCAATCACTTTCAATCATATTTTAAAGCCATTGGTATGCGGCCAGAAATAAGAACACTTCTGGCTCATGACATTTGACCATCGTGCCATGCACAGTCTCACACATAAAACCCACAGGACATAAACTACAAGATGACCTGTAGGATTTTATGAACTAGGGGAACCAACCCAATTTAAAATTGCAACATTCTTTCTTTTTAAAAACAAGATGGCGAAAGCACTTTTCTCTATACTGCATCTTAGGCCTTGACTTGGCCTAATACAATATATTGAAGTCTTCACTCCCTAACCTAACCTTTGCTAGTACCTCTGAGTTAAAAAGAAAGAATTAGCAAATAGTCCTATCACTTTCAATCATATTTTAAAGCCATTGGTATGCGGCCAGAAATAAGAACACTTCTGGCTCACGAAATTTGACCATCGTGCCATGCACAGTCTCACACATAAAACCCACAGGACATAAACTACAAGATGACCTGTAGGATTTTATGAACTAGGGGAACCAACCCAATTTAAAATTGCAACATTCTTTCTTTTTAAAAACAAGATGGCGAAAGCACTTTTCTCTATACTGCATCTTAGGCCTTGACTTGGCCTAGGACAATATATTGAAGTCTTCACTCCCTAACCTAACCTTTGCTAGTACCTCTGAGTTAAAAAGAAAGAATTAGCAAATAGTCCAATCACTTTCAATCATATTTTAAAGCCATTGGTATGCGGCCAGAAATAAGAACACTTCTGGCTCACGAAATTTGACCATCGTGCCATGCACAGTCTCACACATAAAACCCACAGGACATAAACTACAAGATGACCTGTAGGATTTTATGAACTAGGGGAACCAACCCAATTTAAAATTGCAACATTCTTTCTTTTTAAAAACAAGATGGCGAAAGCACTTTTCTCTATACTGCATCTTAGGCCTTGACTTGGCCTAGGACAATATATTGAAGTCTTCACTCTCTAACCTAACCTTTGCTAGTACCTCTGAGTTAAAAAGAAAGAATTAGCAAATAGTCCAATCACTTTCAATCATATTTTAAAGCCATTGGTATGCGGCCAGAAATAAGAACACTTCTGGCTCACGAAATTTGACCATCGTGCCATGCACAGTCTCACACATAAAACCCACAGGACATAAACAACAAGATGACCTGTAGGATTTTATGAACTAGGGGAACCAACCCAATTTAAAATTGCAACATTCTTTCTTTTTAAAAACAAGATGAGGAAAGCACTTTTCTCTATACTGCATCTTAGGCCTTGACTTGGCCTAGGACAATATATTGAAGTCTTCACTCCCTACCCTAACCTTTGCTAGTACCTCTGAGTTAAAAAGAAAGAATTAGCAAATAGTCCAATCACTTTCAATCATATTTTAAAGCCATTGGTATGCGGCCAGAAATAAGAACACTTCTGGCTCACGACATTTGACCATCGTGCCATGCACAGTCTCACACATAAAACCCACAGGACATAAACTACAAGATGACCTGTAGGATTTTATGAACTAGGGGAACCAACCCAATTTAAAATTGCAACATTCTTTCTTTTTAAAAACAAGATGGCGAAAGCACTTTTCTCTATACTGCATCTTAGGCCTTGACTTGGCCTAGGACAATATATTGAAGTCTTCACTCCCTAACCTAACCTTTGCTAGTACCTCTGAGTTAAAAAGAAAGAATTAGCAAATAGTCCAATCACTTTCAATCATATTTTAAAGCCATTGGTATGCGGCCAGAAATAAGAACACTTCTGGCTCACGAAATTTGACCATCGTGCCATGCACAGTCTCACACATAAAACCCACAGGACATAAACTACAAGATGACCTGTAGGATTTTATGAACTAGGGGAACCAACCCAATTTAAAATTGCAACATTCTTTCTTTTTAAAAACAAGATGGCGAAAGCACTTTTCTCTATACTGCATCTTAGGCCTTGACTTGGCCTAGGACAATATATTGAAGTCTTCACTCCCTAACCTAACCTTTGCTAGTACCTCTGAGTTAAAAAGAAAGAATTAGCAAATAGTCCAATCACTTTCAATCATATTTTAAAGCCATTGGTATGCGGCCAGAAATAAGAACACTTTTGGCTCACGAAATTTGACCATCGTGCCATGCACAGTCTCACACATAAAACCCACAGGACATAAACTACAAGATGACCTGTAGGATTTTATGAACTAGGGGAACCAACCCAATTTAAAATTGCAACATTCTTTCTTTTTAAAAACAAGATGAGGAAAGCACTTTTCTCTATACTGCATCTTAGGCCTTGACTTGGCCTAGGACAATATATTGAAGTCTTCACTCCCTACCCTAACCTTTGCTAGTACCTCTGAGTTAAAATGAAAGAATTAGCAAATAGTCCAATCACTTTCAATCATATTTTAAAGCCATTGGTATGCGGCCAGAAATAAGAACACTTCTGGCTCACGACATTTGACCATCGTGCCATGCACAGTCTCACACATAAAACCCACAGGACATAAACTACAAGATGACCTGTAGGATTTTATGAACTAGGGGAACCAACCCAATTTAAAATTGCAACATTCTTTCTTTTTAAAAACAAGATGGCGAAAGCACTTTTCTCTATACTGCATCTTAGGCCTTGACTTGGCCTAGGACAATATATTGAAGTCTTCACTCCCTAACCTAACCTTTGCTAGTACCTCTGAGTTAAAAAGAAAGAATTAGCAAATAGTCCAATCACTTTCAATCATATTTTAAAGCCATTGGTATGCGGCCAGAAATAAGAACACTTCTGGCTCACGAAATTTGACCATCGTGCCATGCACAGTCTCACACATAAAACCCACAGGACATAAACTACAAGATGACCTGTAGGATTTTATGAACTAGGGGAACCAACCCAATTTAAAATTGCAACATTCTTTCTTTTTAAAAACAAGATGGCGAAAGCACTTTTCTCTATACTGCATCTTAGGCCTTGACTTGGCCTAGGACAATATATTGAAGTCTTCACTCCCTAACCTAACCTTTGCTAGTACCTCTGAGTTAAAAAGAAAGAATTAGCAAATAGTCCAATCACTTTCAATCATATTTTAAAGCCATTGGTATGCGGCCAGAAATAAGAACACTTCTGGCTCACGACATTTGACCATCGTGCCATGCACAGTCTCACACATAAAACCCACAGGACATAAACTACAAGATGACCTGTAGGATTTTATGAACTAGGGGAACCAACCCAATTTAAAATTGCAACATTCTTTCTTTTTAAAAACAAGATGGCGAAAGCACTTTTCTCTATACTGCATCTTAGGCCTTGACTTGGCCTAGGACAATATATTGAAGTCTTCACTCCCTAACCTAACCTTTGCTAGTACCTCTGAGTTAAAAAGAAAGAATTAGCAAATAGTCCAATCACTTTCAATCATATTTTAAAGCCATTGGTATGCGGCCAGAAATAAGAACACTTCTGGCTCACGACATTTGACCATCGTGCCATGCACAGTCTCACACATAAAACCCACAGGACATAAACTACAAGATGACCTGTAGGATTTTATGAACTAGGGGAACCAACCCAATTTAAAATTGCAACATTCTTTCTTTTTAAAATCAAGATGGCGAAAGCACTTTTCTCTATACTGCATCTTAGGCCTTGACTTGGCCTAGGACAATATATTGAAGTCTTCACTCCCTAACCTAACCTTTGCTAGTACCTCTGAGTTAAAAAGAAAGAATTAGCAAATAGTCCAATCACTTTCAGTCATATTTTAAAGCCATTGGTATGCGGCCAGAAATAAGAACACTTCTGGCTCACGACATTTGACCATCGTGCCATGCACAGTCTCACACATAAAACCCACAGGACATAAACTACAAGATGACCTGTAGGATTTTATGAACTAGGGGAACCAACCCAATTTAAAATTGCAACATTCTTTCTTTTTAAAAACAAGATGGCGAAAGCACTTTTCTCTATACTGCATCTTAGGCCTTGACTTGGCCTAGGACAATATATTGAAGTCTTCACTCCCTAACCTAACCTTTGCTAGTACCTCTGAGTTAAAAAGAAAGAATTAGCAAATAGTCCAATCACTTTCAATCATATTTTAAAGCCATTGGTATGCGGCCAGAAATAAGAACACTTCTGGCTCACGACATTTGACCATCGTGCCATGCACAGTCTCACACATAAAACCCACAGGACATAAACTACAAGATGACCTGTAGGATTTTATGAACTAGGGGAACCAACCCAATTTAAAATTGCAACATTCTTTCTTTTTAAAAACAAGATGGCGAAAGCACTTTTCCCTATACTGCATCTTAGGCCTTGACTTGGCCTAGGACAATATATTGAAGTCTTCACTCCCTAACCTAACCTTTGCTAGTACCTCTGAGTTAAAAAGAAAGAATTAGCAAATAGTCCAATCACTTTCAATCATATTTTAAAGCCATTGGTATGCGGACAGAAATAAGAACACTTCTGGCTCACGAAATTTGACCATCGTGCCATGCACAGTCTCACACATAAAACCCACAGGACATAAACTACAAGATGACCTGTAGGATTTTATGAACTAGGGGAACCAACCCAATTTAAAATTGCAACATTCTTTCTTTTTAAAAACAAGATGGCGAAAGCACTTTTCTCTATACTGCATCTTAGGCCTTGACTTGGCCTAGGACAATATATTGAAGTCTTCACTCCCTAACCTAACCTTTGCTAGTACCTCTGAGTTAAAAAGAAAGAATTAGCAAATAGTCCAATCACTTTCAATCATATTTTAAAGCCATTGGTATGCGGCCAGAAATAAGAACACTTCTGGCTCACGAAATTTGACCATCGTGCCATGCACAGTCTCACACATAAAACCCACAGGACATAAACTACAAGATGACCTGTAGGATTTTATGAACTAGGGGAACCAACCCAATTTAAAATTGCAACATTCTTTCTTTTTAAAAACAAGATGAGGAAAGCACTCTATACTGCATCTTAGGCCTTGACTTGGCCTAGGACAATATATTGAAGTCTTCACTCCCTACCCTAACCTTTGCTAGTACCTCTGAGTTAAAAAGAAAGAATTAGCAAATAGTCCAATCACTTTCAATCATATTTTAAAGCCATTGGTATGCGGCCAGAAATAAGAACACTTCTGGCTCACGACATTTGACCATCGTGCCATGCACAGTCTCACACATAAAACCCACAGGACATAAACTACAAGATGACCTGTAGGATTTTATGAACTAGGGGAACCAACCCAATTTAAAATTGCAACATTCTTTCTTTTTAAAAACAAGATGGCGAAAGCACTTTTCTCTATACTGCATCTTAGGCCTTGACTTGGCCTAGGACAATATATTGAAGTCTTCACTCCCTAACCTAACCTTTGCTAGTACCTCTGAGTTAAAAAGAAAGAATTAGCAAATAGTCCAATCACTTTCAATCATATTTTAAAGCCATTGGTATGCGGCCAGAAATAAGAACACTTCTGGCTCACGAAATTTGACCATCGTGCCATGCACAGTCTCACACATAAAACCCACAGGACATAAACTACAAGTTGACCTGTAGGATTTTATGAACTAGGGGAACCAACCCAATTTAAAATTGCAACATTCTTTCTTTTTAAAAACAAGATGGCGAAAGCACTTTTCTCTATATTGCATCTTAGGCTTTGACTTGGCCTAGGACAATATATTGAAGTCTTCACTCCCTAACCTAACCTTTGCTAGTACCTCTGAGTTAAAAAGAAAGAATTAGCAAATAGTCCAATCACTTTCAATCATATTTTAAAGCCATTGGTATGCGGCCAGAAATAAGAACACTTCTGGCTCACGAAATTTGACCATCGTGCCATGCACAGTCTCACACATAAAACCCACAGGACATAAACTACAAGATGACCTGTAGGATTTTATGAACTAGGGGAACCAACCCAATTTAAAATTGCAACATTCTTTCTTTTTAAAAACAAGATGAGGAAAGCACTCTATACTGCATCTTAGGCCTTGACTTGGCCTAGGACAATATATTGAAGTCTTCACTCCCTACCCTAACCTTTGCTAGTACCTCTGAGTTAAAAAGAAAGAATTAGCAAATAGTCCAATCACTTTCAATCATATTTTAAAGCCATTGGTATGCGGCCAGAAATAAGAACACTTCTGGCTCACGACATTTGACCATCGTGCCATGCACAGTCTCACACATAAAACCCACAGGACATAAACTACAAGATGACCTGTAGGATTTTATGAACTAGGGGAACCAACCCAATTTAAAATTGCAACATTCTTTCTTTTTAAAATCAAGATGGCGAAAGCACTTTTCTCTATACTGCATCTTAGGCCTTGACTTGGCCTAGGACAATATATTGAAGTCTTCACTCCCTAACCTAACCTTTGCTAGTACCTCTGAGTTAAAAAGAAAGAATTAGCAAATAGTCCAATCACTTTCAATCATATTTTAAAGCTATTGGTATGCGGCCAGAAATAAGAACACTTCTGGCTCACGAAATTTGACCATCGTGCCATGCACAGTCTCACACATAAAACCCACAGGACATAAACTACAAGATGACCTGTAGGATTTTATGAACTAGGGGAACCAACCCAATTTAAAATTGCAACATTCTTTCTTTTTAAAAACAAGATGGCGAAAGCACTTTTCTCTATACTGCATCTTAGGCCTTGACTTGGCCTAGGACAATATATTGAAGTCTTCACTCCCTAACCTAACCTTTGCTAGTACCTCTGAGTTAAAAAGAAAGAATTAGCAAATAGTCCAATCACTTTCAATCATATTTTAAAGCCATTGGTATGCGGCCAGAAATAAGAACACTTCTGGCTCACGAAATTTGACCATCGTGCCATGCACAGTCTCACACATAAAACCCACAGGACATAAACTACAAGATGACCTGTAGGATTTTATGAACTAGGGGAACCAACCCAATTTAAAATTGCAACATTCTTTCTTTTTAAAAACATGATGAGGAAAGCACTTTTCTCTATACTGCATCTTAGGCCTTGACTTGGCCTAGGACAATATATTGAAGTCTTCACTCCCTACCCTAACCTTTGCTAGTACCTCTGAGTTAAAAAGAAAGAATTAGCAAATAGTCCAATCACTTTCAATCATATTTTAAAGCCATTGGTATGCGGCCAGAAATAAGAACACTTCTGGCTCATGACATTTGACCATCGTGCCATGCACAGTCTCACACATAAAACCCACAGGACATAAACTACAAGATGACCTGTAGGATTTTATGAACTAGGGGAACCAACCCAATTTAAAATTGCAACATTCTTTCTTTTTAAAAACAAGATGGCGAAAGCACTTTTCTCTATACTGCATCTTAGGCCTTGACTTGGCCTAATACAATATATTGAAGTCTTCACTCCCTAACCTAACCTTTGCTAGTACCTCTGAGTTAAAAAGAAAGAATTAGCAAATAGTCCTATCACTTTCAATCATATTTTAAAGCCATTGGTATGCGGCCAGAAATAAGAACACTTCTGGCTCACGAAATTTGACCATCGTGCCATGCACAGTCTCACACATAAAACCCACAGGACATAAACTACAAGATGACCTGTAGGATTTTATGAACTAGGGGAACCAACCCAATTTAAAATTGCAACATTCTTTCTTTTTAAAAACAAGATGGCGAAAGCACTTTTCTCTATACTGCATCTTAGGCCTTGACTTGGCCTAGGACAATATATTGAAGTCTTCACTCCCTAACCTAACCTTTGCTAGTACCTCTGAGTTAAAAAGAAAGAATTAGCAAATAGTCCAATCACTTTCAATCATATTTTAAAGCCATTGGTATGCGGCCAGAAATAAGAACACTTCTGGCTCACGAAATTTGACCATCGTGCCATGCACAGTCTCACACATAAAACCCACAGGACATAAACTACAAGATGACCTGTAGGATTTTATGAACTAGGGGAACCAACCCAATTTAAAATTGCAACATTCTTTCTTTTTAAAAACAAGATGGCGAAAGCACTTTTCTCTATACTGCATCTTAGGCCTTGACTTGGCCTAGGACAATATATTGAAGTCTTCACTCTCTAACCTAACCTTTGCTAGTACCTCTGAGTTAAAAAGAAAGAATTAGCAAATAGTCCAATCACTTTCAATCATATTTTAAAGCCATTGGTATGCGGCCAGAAATAAGAACACTTCTGGCTCACGAAATTTGACCATCGTGCCATGCACAGTCTCACACATAAAACCCACAGGACATAAACAACAAGATGACCTGTAGGATTTTATGAACTAGGGGAACCAACCCAATTTAAAATTGCAACATTCTTTCTTTTTAAAAACAAGATGAGGAAAGCACTTTTCTCTATACTGCATCTTAGGCCTTGACTTGGCCTAGGACAATATATTGAAGTCTTCACTCCCTACCCTAACCTTTGCTAGTACCTCTGAGTTAAAAAGAAAGAATTAGCAAATAGTCCAATCACTTTCAATCATATTTTAAAGCCATTGGTATGCGGCCAGAAATAAGAACACTTCTGGCTCACGACATTTGACCATCGTGCCATGCACAGTCTCACACATAAAACCCACAGGACATAAACTACAAGATGACCTGTAGGATTTTATGAACTAGGGGAACCAACCCAATTTAAAATTGCAACATTCTTTCTTTTTAAAAACAAGATGGCGAAAGCACTTTTCTCTATACTGCATCTTAGGCCTTGACTTGGCCTAGGACAATATATTGAAGTCTTCACTCCCTAACCTAACCTTTGCTAGTACCTCTGAGTTAAAAAGAAAGAATTAGCAAATAGTCCAATCACTTTCAATCATATTTTAAAGCCATTGGTATGCGGCCAGAAATAAGAACACTTCTGGCTCACGAAATTTGACCATCGTGCCATGCACAGTCTCACACATAAAACCCACAGGACATAAACTACAAGATGACCTGTAGGATTTTATGAACTAGGGGAACCAACCCAATTTAAAATTGCAACATTCTTTCTTTTTAAAAACAAGATGGCGAAAGCACTTTTCTCTATACTGCATCTTAGGCCTTGACTTGGCCTAGGACAATATATTGAAGTCTTCACTCCCTAACCTAACCTTTGCTAGTACCTCTGAGTTAAAAAGAAAGAATTAGCAAATAGTCCAATCACTTTCAATCATATTTTAAAGCCATTGGTATGCGGCCAGAAATAAGAACACTTTTGGCTCACGAAATTTGACCATCGTGCCATGCACAGTCTCACACATAAAACCCACAGGACATAAACTACAAGATGACCTGTAGGATTTTATGAACTAGGGGAACCAACCCAATTTAAAATTGCAACATTCTTTCTTTTTAAAAACAAGATGAGGAAAGCACTTTTCTCTATACTGCATCTTAGGCCTTGACTTGGCCTAGGACAATATATTGAAGTCTTCACTCCCTACCCTAACCTTTGCTAGTACCTCTGAGTTAAAATGAAAGAATTAGCAAATAGTCCAATCACTTTCAATCATATTTTAAAGCCATTGGTATGCGGCCAGAAATAAGAACACTTCTGGCTCACGACATTTGACCATCGTGCCATGCACAGTCTCACACATAAAACCCACAGGACATAAACTACAAGATGACCTGTAGGATTTTATGAACTAGGGGAACCAACCCAATTTAAAATTGCAACATTCTTTCTTTTTAAAAACAAGATGGCGAAAGCACTTTTCTCTATACTGCATCTTAGGCCTTGACTTGGCCTAGGACAATATATTGAAGTCTTCACTCCCTAACCTAACCTTTGCTAGTACCTCTGAGTTAAAAAGAAAGAATTAGCAAATAGTCCAATCACTTTCAATCATATTTTAAAGCCATTGGTATGCGGCCAGAAATAAGAACACTTCTGGCTCACGAAATTTGACCATCGTGCCATGCACAGTCTCACACATAAAACCCACAGGACATAAACTACAAGATGACCTGTAGGATTTTATGAACTAGGGGAACCAACCCAATTTAAAATTGCAACATTCTTTCTTTTTAAAAACAAGATGGCGAAAGCACTTTTCTCTATACTGCATCTTAGGCCTTGACTTGGCCTAGGACAATATATTGAAGTCTTCACTCCCTAACCTAACCTTTGCTAGTACCTCTGAGTTAAAAAGAAAGAATTAGCAAATAGTCCAATCACTTTCAATCATATTTTAAAGCCATTGGTATGCGGCCAGAAATAAGAACACTTCTGGCTCACGACATTTGACCATCGTGCCATGCACAGTCTCACACATAAAACCCACAGGACATAAACTACAAGATGACCTGTAGGATTTTATGAACTAGGGGAACCAACCCAATTTAAAATTGCAACATTCTTTCTTTTTAAAAACAAGATGGCGAAAGCACTTTTCTCTATACTGCATCTTAGGCCTTGACTTGGCCTAGGACAATATATTGAAGTCTTCACTCCCTAACCTAACCTTTGCTAGTACCTCTGAGTTAAAAAGAAAGAATTAGCAAATAGTCCAATCACTTTCAATCATATTTTAAAGCCATTGGTATGCGGCCAGAAATAAGAACACTTCTGGCTCACGACATTTGACCATCGTGCCATGCACAGTCTCACACATAAAACCCACAGGACATAAACTACAAGATGACCTGTAGGATTTTATGAACTAGGGGAACCAACCCAATTTAAAATTGCAACATTCTTTCTTTTTAAAAACAAGATGGCGAAAGCACTTTTCTCTATACTGCATCTTAGGCCTTGACTTGGCCTAGGACAATATATTGAAGTCTTCACTCCCTAACCTAACCTTTGCTATAACCTCTGAGTTAAAAAGAAAGAATTAGCAAATAGTCCAATCACTTTCAATCATATTTTAAAGCCATTGGTATGCGGCCAGAAATAAGAACACTTCTGGCTCACGACATTTGACCATCGTGCCATGCACAGTCTCACACATAAAACCCACAGGACATAAACTACAAGATGACCTGTAGGATTTTATGAACTAGGGGAACCAACCCAATTTAAAATTGCAACATTCTTTCTTTTTAAAAACAAGATGGCGAAAGCACTTTTCTCTATACTGCATCTTAGGCCTTGACTTGGCCTAGGACAATATATTGAAGTCTTCACTCCCTAACCTAACCTTTGCTAGTACCTCTGAGTTAAAAAGAAAGAATTAGCAAATAGTCCAATCACTTTCAATCATATTTTAAAGCCATTGGTATGCGGCCAGAAATAAGAACACTTCTGGCTCACGAAATTTGACCATCGTGCCATGCACAGTCTCACACATAAAACCCACAGGACATAAACTACAAGATGACCTGTAGGATTTTATGAACTAGGGGAACCAACCCAATTTAAAATTGCAACATTCTTTCTTTTTAAAAACAAGATGAGGAAAGCACTTTTCTCTATACTGCATCTTAGGCCTTGACTTGGCCTAGGACAATATATTGAAGTCTTCACTCCCTACCCTAACCTTTGCTAGTACCTCTGAGTTAAAAAGAAAGAATTAGCAAATAGTCCAATCACTTTCAATCATATTTTAAAGCCATTGGTATGCGGCCAGAAATAAGAACACTTCTGGCTCACGAAATTTGACCATCGTGCCATGCACAGTCTCACACATAAAACCCACAGGACATAAACTACAAGATGACCTGTAGGATTTTATGAACTAGGGGAACCAACCCAATTTAAAATTGCAACATTCTTTCTTTTTAAAAACAAGATGGCGAAAGCACTTTTCTCTATACTGCATCTTAGGCTTTGACTTGGCCTAGGACAATATATTGAAGTCTTCACTCCCTAACCTAACCTTTGCTAGTACCTCTGAGTTAAAAAGAAAGAATTAGCAAATAGTCCAATCACTTTCAATCATATTTTAAAGCCATTGGTATGCGGCCAGAAATAAGAACACTTCTGGCTCACGACATTTGACCATCGTGCCATGCACAGTCTCACACAAAAAACCCACAGGACATAAACTACAAGATGACCTGTAGGATTTTATGAACTAGGGGAACCAACCCAATTTAAAATTGCAACATTCTTTCTTTTTAAAAACAAGATGGCGAAAGCACTTTTCTCTATACTGCATCTTAGGCCTTGACTTGGCCTAGGACAATATATTGAAGTCTTCACTCCCTAACCTAACCTTTGCTAGTACCTCTGAGTTAAAAAGAAAGAATTAGCAAATAGTCCAATCACTTTCAATCATATTTTAAAGCCATTGGTATGCGGCCAGAAATAAGAACACTTCTGGCTCACGACATTTGACCATCGTGCCATGCACAGTCTCACACATAAAACCCACAGGACATAAACTACAAGATGACCTGTAGGATTTTATGAACTAGGGGAACCAACCCAATTTAAAATTGCAACATTCTTTCTTTTTAAAAACAAGATGGCGAAAGCACTTTTCTCTATACTGCATCTTAGGCCTTGACTTGGCCTAGGACAATATATTGAAGTCTTCACTCCCTAACCTAACCTTTGCTAGTACCTCTGAGTTAAAAAGAAAGAATTAGCAAATAGTCCAATCACTTTCAATCATATTTTAAAGCCATTGGTATGCGGCCAGAAATAAGAACACTTCTGGCTCACGACATTTGACCATCGTGCCATGCACAGTCTCACACATAAAACCCACAGGACATAAACTACAAGATGACCTGTAGGATTTTATGAACTAGGGGAACCAACCCAATTTAAAATTGCAACATTCTTTCTTTTTAAAAACAAGATGGCGAAAGCACTTTTCTCTATACTGCATCTTAGGCCTTGACTTGGCCTAGGACAATATATTGAAGTCTTCACTCCCTAACCTAACCTTTGCTAGTACCTCTGAGTTAAAAAGAAAGAATCAGCAAATAGTCCAATCACTTTCAATCATATTTTAAAGCCATTGGTATGCGGCCAGAAATAAGAACACTTCTGGCTCACGAAATTTGACCATCGTGCCATGCACAGTCTCACACATAAAACCCACAGGACATAAACTACAAGATGACCTGTAGGATTTTATGAACTAGGGGAACCAACCCAATTTAAAATTGCAACATTCTTTCTTTTTAAAAACAAGATGGCGAAAGCACTTTTCTCTATACTGCATCTTAGGCTTTGACTTGGCCTAGGACAATATATTGAAGTCTTCACTCCCTAACCTAACCTTTGCTAGTACCTCTGAGTTAAAAAGAAAGAATTAGCAAATAGTCCAATCACTTTCAATCATATTTTAAAGCCATTGGTATGCGGCCAGAAATAAGAACACTTCTGGCTCACGAAATTTGACCATCGTGCCATGCACAGTCTCACACATAAAACCCACAGGACATAAACTACAAGATGACCTGTAGGATTTTATGAACTAGGGGAACCAACCCAATTTAAAATTGCAACATTCTTTCTTTTTAAAAACAAGATGGCGAAAGCACTTTTCTCTATACTGCATCTTAGGCTTTGACTTGGCCTAGGACAATATATTGAAGTCTTCACTCCCTAACCTAACCTTTGCTAGTACCTCTGAGTTAAAAAGAAAGAATTAGCAAATAGTCCAATCACTTTCAATCATATTTTAAAGCCATTGGTATGCGGCCAGAAATAAGAACACTTCTGGCTCACGACATTTGACCATCGTGCCATGCACAGTCTCACACATAAAACCCACAGGACATAAACTACAAGATGACCTGTAGGATTTTATGAACTAGGGGAACCAACCCAATTTAAAATTGCAACATTCTTTCTTTTTAAAAACAAGATGGCGAAAGCACTTGTCTCTATATTGCATCTTAGGCCTTGACTTGGCCTAGGACAATATATTGAAGTCTTCACTCCCTAACCTAACCTTTGCTAGTACCTCTGAGTTAAAAAGAAAGAATTAGCAAATAGTCCAATCACTTTCAATCATATTTTAAAGCCATTGGTATGCGGCCAGAAATAAGAACACTTCTGGCTCACGACATTTGACCATCGTGCCATGCACAGTCTCACACATAAAACCCACAGGACATAAACTACAAGATGACCTGTAGGATTTTATGAACTAGGGGAACCAACCCAATTTAAAATTGCAACTTTCTTTCTTTTTAAAAACAATATGGCGAAAGCACTTTTCTCTATACTGCATCTTAGGCCTTGACTTGGCCTAGGACAATATATTGAAGTCTTCACTCCCTAACCTAACCTTTGCTAGTACCTCTGAGTTAAAAAGAAAGAATCAGCAAATAGTCCAATCACTTTCAATCATATTTTAAAGCCATTGGTATGCGGCCAGAAATAAGAACACTTCTGGCTCACGAAATTTGACCATCGTGCCATGCACAGTCTCACACATAAAACCCACAGGACATAAACTACAAGATGACCTGTAGGATTTTATGAACTAGGGGAACCAACCCAATTTAAAATTGCAACATTCTTTCTTTTTAAAAACAAGATGGCGAAAGCACTTTTCTCTATACTGCATCTTAGGCTTTGACTTGGCCTAGGACAATATATTGAAGTCTTCACTCCCTAACCTAACCTTTGCTAGTACCTCTGAGTTAAAAAGAAAGAATTAGCAAATAGTCCAATCACTTTCAATCATATTTTAAAGCCATTGGTATGCGGCCAGAAATAAGAACACTTCTGGCTCACGACATTTGACCATCGTGCCATGCACAGTCTCACACATAAAACCCACAGGACATAAACTACAAGATGACCTGTAGGATTTTATGAACTAGGGGAACCAACCCAATTTAAAATTGCAACATTCTTTCTTTTTAAAAACAAGATGGCGAAAGCACTTTTCTCTATACTGCATCTTAGGCCTTGACTTGGCCTAGGACAATATATTGAAGTCTTCACTCCCTAACCTAACCTTTGCTAGTACCTCTGAGTTAAAAAGAAAGAATTAGCAAATAGTCCAATCACTTTCAATCATATTTTAAAGCCATTGGTATGCAGCCAGAAATAAGAACACTTCTGGCTCACGAAATTTGACCATCGTGCCATGCACAGTCTCACACATAAAACCCACAGGACATAAACTACAAGATGACCTGTAGGATTTTATGAACTAGGGGAACCAACCCAATTTAAAATTGCAACATTCTTTCTTTTTAAAAACAAGATGGCGAAAGCACTTTTCTCTATACTGCATCTTAGGCCTTGACTTGGCCTAGGACAATATATTGAAGTCTTCACTCCCTAACCTAACCTTTGCTAGTACCTCTGAGTTAAAAAGAAAGAATTAGCAAATAGTCCAATCACTTTCAATCATATTTTAAAGCCATTGGTATGCGGCCAGAAATAAGAACACTTCTGGCTCACGAAATTTGACCATCGTGCCATGCACAGTCTCACACATAAAACCCACAGGACATAAACTACAAGATGACCTGTAGGATTTTATGAACTAGGGGAACCAACCCAATTTAAAATTGCAACATTCTTTCTTTTTAAAAACAAGATGAGGAAAGCACTCTATACTGCATCTTAGGCCTTGACTTGGCCTAGGACAATATATTGAAGTCTTCACTCCCTACCCTACCCTAACCTTTGCTAGTACCTCTGAGTTAAAAAGAAAGAATTAGCAAATAGTCCAATCACTTTCAATCATATTTTAAAGCCATTGGTATGCGGCCAGAAATAAGAACACTTCTGGCTCACGACATTTGACCATCGTGCCATGCACAGTCTCACACATAAAACCCACAGGACATAAACTACAAGATGACCTGTAGGATTTTATGAACTAGGGGAACCAACCCAATTTAAAATTGCAACATTCTTTCTTTTTAAAAACAAGATGGCGAAAGCACTTTTCTCTATACTGCATCTTAGGCCTTGACTTGGCCTAGGACAATATATTGAAGTCTTCACTCCCTAACCTAACCTTTGCTAGTACCTCTGAGTTAAAAAGAAAGAATCAGCAAATAGTCCAATCACTTTCAATCATATTTTAAAGCCATTGGTATGCGGCCAGAAATAAGAACACTTCTGGCTCACGAAATTTGACCATCGTGCCATGCACAGTCTCACACATAAAACCCACAGGACATAAACTACAAGATGACCTGTAGGATTTTATGAACTAGGGGAACCAACCCAATTTAAAATTGCAACATTCTTTCTTTTTAAAAACAAGATGGCGAAAGCACTTTTCTCTATACTGCATCTTAGGCTTTGACTTGGCCTAGGACAATATATTGAAGTCTTCACTCCCTAACCTAACCTTTGCTAGTACCTCTGAGTTAAAAAGAAAGAATTAGCAAATAGTCCAATCACTTTCAATCATATTTTAAAGCCATTGGTATGCGGCCAGAAATAAGAACACTTCTGGCTCACGAAATTTGACCATCGTGCCATGCACAGTCTCACACATAAAACCCACAGGACATAAACTACAAGATGACCTGTAGGATTTTATGAACTAGGGGAACCAACCCAATTTAAAATTGCAACATTCTTTCTTTTTAAAAACAAGATGGCGAAAGCACTTTTCTCTATACTGCATCTTAGGCTTTGACTTGGCCTAGGACAATATATTGAAGTCTTCACTCCCTAACCTAACCTTTGCTAGTACCTCTGAGTTAAAAAGAAAGAATTAGCAAATAGTCCAATCACTTTCAATCATATTTTAAAGCCATTGGTATGCGGCCAGAAATAAGAACACTTCTGGCTCACGACATTTGACCATCGTGCCATGCACAGTCTCACACATAAAACCCACAGGACATAAACTACAAGATGACCTGTAGGATTTTATGAACTAGGGGAACCAACCCAATTTAAAATTGCAACATTCTTTCTTTTTAAAAACAAGATGGCGAAAGCACTTGTCTCTATATTGCATCTTAGGCCTTGACTTGGCCTAGGACAATATATTGAAGTCTTCACTCCCTAACCTAACCTTTGCTAGTACCTCTGAGTTAAAAAGAAAGAATTAGCAAATAGTCCAATCACTTTCAATCATATTTTAAAGCCATTGGTATGCGGCCAGAAATAAGAACACTTCTGGCTCACGACATTTGACCATCGTGCCATGCACAGTCTCACACATAAAACCCACAGGACATAAACTACAAGATGACCTGTAGGATTTTATGAACTAGGGGAACCAACCCAATTTAAAATTGCAACTTTCTTTCTTTTTAAAAACAATATGGCGAAAGCACTTTTCTCTATACTGCATCTTAGGCCTTGACTTGGCCTAGGACAATATATTGAAGTCTTCACTCCCTAACCTAACCTTTGCTAGTACCTCTGAGTTAAAAAGAAAGAATCAGCAAATAGTCCAATCACTTTCAATCATATTTTAAAGCCATTGGTATGCGGCCAGAAATAAGAACACTTCTGGCTCACGAAATTTGACCATCGTGCCATGCACAGTCTCACACATAAAACCCACAGGACATAAACTACAAGATGACCTGTAGGATTTTATGAACTAGGGGAACCAACCCAATTTAAAATTGCAACATTCTTTCTTTTTAAAAACAAGATGGCGAAAGCACTTTTCTCTATACTGCATCTTAGGCTTTGACTTGGCCTAGGACAATATATTGAAGTCTTCACTCCCTAACCTAACCTTTGCTAGTACCTCTGAGTTAAAAAGAAAGAATTAGCAAATAGTCCAATCACTTTCAATCATATTTTAAAGCCATTGGTATGCGGCCAGAAATAAGAACACTTCTGGCTCACGACATTTGACCATCGTGCCATGCACAGTCTCACACATAAAACCCACAGGACATAAACTACAAGATGACCTGTAGGATTTTATGAACTAGGGGAACCAACCCAATTTAAAATTGCAACATTCTTTCTTTTTAAAAACAAGATGGCGAAAGCACTTTTCTCTATACTGCATCTTAGGCCTTGACTTGGCCTAGGACAATATATTGAAGTCTTCACTCCCTAACCTAACCTTTGCTAGTACCTCTGAGTTAAAAAGAAAGAATTAGCAAATAGTCCAATCACTTTCAATCATATTTTAAAGCCATTGGTATGCGGCCAGAAATAAGAACACTTCTGGCTCACGACATTTGACCATCGTGCCATGCACAGTCTCACACATAAAACCCACAGGACATAAACTACAAGATGACCTGTAGGATTTTATGAACTAGGGGAACCAACCCAATTTAAAATTGCAACATTCTTTCTTTTTAAAAACAAGATGGCGAAAGCACTTTTCTCTATACTGCATCTTAGGCCTTGACTTGGCCTAGGACAATATATTGAAGTCTTCACTCCCTAACCTAACCTTTGCTAGTACCTCTGAGTTAAAAAGAAAGAATTAGCAAATAGTCCAATCACTTTCAATCATATTTTAAAGCCATTGGTATGCGGCCAGAAATAAGAACACTTCTGGCTCACGACATTTGACCATCGTGCCATGCACAGTCTCACACATAAAACCCACAGGACATAAACTACAAGATGACCTGTAGGATTTTATGAACTAGGGGAACCAACCCAATTTAAAATTGCAACATTCTTTCTTTTTAAAAACAAGATGGCGAAAGCAATTTTCTCTATACTGCATCTTAGGCCTTGACTTGGCCTAGGACAATATATTGAAGTCTTCACTCCCTAACCTAACCTTTGCTAGTACCTCTGAGTTAAAAAGAAAGAATTAGCAAATAGTCCAATCACTTTCAATCATATTTTAAAGCCATTGGTATGCAGCCAGAAATAAGAACACTTCTGGCTCACGAAATTTGACCATCGTGCCATGCACAGTCTCACACATAAAACCCACAGGACATAAACTACAAGATGACCTGTAGGATTTTATGAACTAGGGGAACCAACCCAATTTAAAATTGCAACATTCTTTCTTTTTAAAAACAAGATGGCGAAAGCACTTTTCTCTATACTGCATCTTAGGCCTTGACTTGGCCTAGGACAATATATTGAAGTCTTCACTCCCTAACCTAACCTTTGCTAGTACCTCTGAGTTAAAAAGAAAGAATTAGCAAATAGTCCAATCACTTTCAATCATATTTTAAAGCCATTGGTATGCGGCCAGAAATAAGAACACTTCTGGCTCACGAAATTTGACCATCGTGCCATGCACAGTCTCACACATAAAACCCACAGGACATAAACTACAAGATGACCTGTAGGATTTTATGAACTAGGGGAACCAACCCAATTTAAAATTACAACATTCTTTCTTTTTAAAAACAAGACGAGGAAAGCACTCTATACTGCATCTTAGGCCTTGACTTGGCCTAGGACAATATATTGAAGTCTTCACTCCCTACCCTAACCTTTGCTAGTACCTCTGAGTTAAAAAGAAAGAATTAGCAAATAGTCCAATCACTTTCAATCATATTTTAAAGCCATTGGTATGCGGCCAGAAATAAGAACACTTCTGGCTCACGACATTTGACCATCGTGCCATGCACAGTCTCACACATAAAACCCACAGGACATAAACTACAAGATGACCTGTAGGATTTTATGAACTAGGGGAACCAACCCAATTTAAAATTGCAACATTCTTTCTTTTTAAAATCAAGATGGCGAAAGCACTTTTCTCTATACTGCATCTTAGGCCTTGACTTGGCCTAGGACAATATATTGAAGTCTTCACTCCCTAACCTAACCTTTGCTAGTACCTCTGAGTTAAAAAGAAAGAATTAGCAAATAGTCCAATCACTTTCAGTCATATTTTAAAGCCATTGGTATGCGGCCAGAAATAAGAACACTTCTGGCTCACGACATTTGACCATCGTGCCATGCACAGTCTCACACATAAAACCCACAGGACATAAACTACAAGATGACCTGTAGGATTTTATGAACTAGGGGAACCAACCCAATTTAAAATTGCAACATTCTTTCTTTTTAAAATCAAGATGGCGAAAGCACTTTTCTCTATACTGCATCTTAGGCCTTGACTTGGCCTAGGACAATATATTGAAGTCTTCACTCCCTAACCTAACCTTTGCTAGTACCTCTGAGTTAAAAAGAAAGAATTAGCAAATAGTCCAATCACTTTCAGTCATATTTTAAAGCCATTGGTATGCGGCCAGAAATAAGAACACTTCTGGCTCACGACATTTGACCATCGTGCCATGCACAGTCTCACACATAAAACCCACAGGACATAAACTACAAGATGACCTGTAGGATTTTATGAACTAGGGGAACCAACCCAATTTAAAATTGCAACATTCTTTCTTTTTAAAAACAAGATGAGGAAAGCACTCTATACTGCATCTTAGGCCTTGACTTGGCCTAGGACAATATATTGAAGTCTTCACTCCCTACCCTAACCTTTGCTAGTACCTCTGAGTTAAAAAGAAAGAATTAGCAAATAGTCCAATCACTTTCAATCATATTTTAAAGCCATTGGTATGCGGCCAGAAATAAGAACACTTCTGGCTCACGACATTTGACCATCGTGCCATGCACAGTCTCACACATAAAACCCACAGGACATAAACTACAAGATGACCTGTAGGATTTTATGAACTAGGGGAACCAACCCAATTTAAAATTGCAACATTCTTTCTTTTTAAAAACAAGATGGCGAAAGCACTTTTCTCTATACTGCATCTTAGGCCTTGACTTGGCCTAGGACAATATATTGAAGTCTTCACTCCCTAACCTAACCTTTGCTAGTACCTCTGAGTTAAAAAGAAAGAATTAGCAAATAGTCCAATCACTTTCAATCATATTTTAAAGCCATTGGTATGCGGCCAGAAATAAGAACACTTCTGGCTCACGAAATTTGACCATCGTGCCATGCACAGTCTCACACATAAAACCCACAGGACATAAACTACAAGTTGACCTGTAGGATTTTATGAACTAGGGGAACCAACCCAATTTAAAATTGCAACATTCTTTCTTTTTAAAAACAAGATGGCGAAAGCACTTTTCTCTATATTGCATCTTAGGCTTTGACCTGGCCTAGGACAATATATTGAAGTCTTCACTCCCTAACCTAACCTTTGCTAGTACCTCTGAGTTAAAAAGAAAGAATTAGCAAATAGTCCAATCACTTTCAATCATATTTTAAAGCCATTGGTATGCGGCCAGAAATAAGAACACTTCTGGCTCACGAAATTTGACCATCGTGCCATGCACAGTCTCACACATAAAACCCACAGGACATAAACTACAAGATGACCTGTAGGATTTTATGAACTAGGGGAACCAACCCAATTTAAAATTGCAACATTCTTTCTTTTTAAAAACAAGATGAGGAAAGCACTCTATACTGCATCTTAGGCCTTGACTTGGCCTAGGACAATATATTGAAGTCTTCACTCCCTACCCTAACCTTTGCTAGTACCTCTGAGTTAAAAAGAAAGAATTAGCAAATAGTCCAATCACTTTCAATCATATTTTAAAGCCATTGGTATGCGGCCAGAAATAAGAACACTTCTGGCTCACGACATTTGACCATCGTGCCATGCACAGTCTCACACATAAAACCCACAGGACATAAACTACAAGATGACCTGTAGGATTTTATGAACTAGGGGAACCAACCCAATTTAAAATTGCAACATTCTTTCTTTTTAAAATCAAGATGGCGAAAGCACTTTTCTCTATACTGCATCTTAGGCCTTGACTTGGCCTAGGACAATATATTGAAGTCTTCACTCCCTAACCTAACCTTTGCTAGTACCTCTGAGTTAAAAAGAAAGAATTAGCAAATAGTCCAATCACTTTCAATCATATTTTAAAGCCATTGGTATGCGGCCAGAAATAAGAACACTTCTGGCTCACGAAATTTGACCATCGTGCCATGCACAGTCTCACACATAAAACCCACAGGACATAAACTACAAGATGACCTGTAGGATTTTATGAACTAGGGGAACCAACCCAATTTAAAATTGCAACATTCTTTCTTTTTAAAAACAAGATGGCGAAAGCACTTTTCTCTATACTGCATCTTAGGCCTTGACTTGGCCTAGGACAATATATTGAAGTCTTCACTCCCTAACCTAACCTTTGCTAGTACCTCTGAGTTAAAAAGAAAGAATTAGCAAATAGTCCAATCACTTTCAATCATATTTTAAAGCCATTGGTATGCGGCCAGAAATAAGAACACTTCTGGCTCACGAAATTTGACCATCGTGCCATGCACAGTCTCACACATAAAACCCACAGGACATAAACTACAAGATGACCTGTAGGATTTTATGAACTAGGGGAACCAACCCAATTTAAAATTGCAACATTCTTTCTTTTTAAAAACATGATGAGGAAAGCACTTTTCTCTATACTGCATCTTAGGCCTTGACTTGGCCTAGGACAATATATTGAAGTCTTCACTCCCTACCCTAACCTTTGCTAGTACCTCTGAGTTAAAAAGAAAGAATTAGCAAATAGTCCAATCACTTTCAATCATATTTTAAAGCCATTGGTATGCGGCCAGAAATAAGAACACTTCTGGCTCACGAAATTTGACCATCGTGCCATGCACAGTCTCACACATAAAACCCACAGGACATAAACTACAAGATGACCTGTAGGATTTTATGAACTAGGGGAACCAACCCAATTTAAAATTGCAACATTCTTTCTTTTTAAAAACAAGATGGCGAAAGCACTTTTCTCTATACTGCATCTTAGGCCTTGACTTGGCCTAATACAATATATTGAAGTCTTCACTCCCTAACCTAACCTTTGCTAGTACCTCTGAGTTAAAAAGAAAGAATTAGCAAATAGTCCTATCACTTTCAATCATATTTTAAAGCCATTGGTATGCGGCCAGAAATAAGAACACTTCTGGCTCACGAAATTTGACCATCGTGCCATGCACAGTCTCACACATAAAACCCACAGGACATAAACTACAAGATGACCTGTAGGATTTTATGAACTAGGGGAACCAACCCAATTTAAAATTGCAACATTCTTTCTTTTTAAAAACAAGATGGCGAAAGCACTTTTCTCTATACTGCATCTTAGGCCTTGACTTGGCCTAGGACAATATATTGAAGTCTTCACTCCCTAACCTAACCTTTGCTAGTACCTCTGAGTTAAAAAGAAAGAATTAGCAAATAGTCCAATCACTTTCAATCATATTTTAAAGCCATTGGTATGCGGCCAGAAATAAGAACACTTCTGGCTCACGAAATTTGACCATCGTGCCATGCACAGTCTCACACATAAAACCCACAGGACATAAACTACAAGATGACCTGTAGGATTTTATGAACTAGGGGAACCAACCCAATTTAAAATTGCAACATTCTTTCTTTTTAAAAACAAGATGGCGAAAGCACTTTTCTCTATACTGCATCTTAGGCCTTGACTTGGCCTAGGACAATATATTGAAGTCTTCACTCCCTAACCTAACCTTTGCTAGTACCTCTGAGTTAAAAAGAAAGAATTAGCAAATAGTCCAATCACTTTCAATCATATTTTAAAGCCATTGGTATGCGGCCAGAAATAAGAACACTTCTGGCTCACGAAATTTGACCATCGTGCCATGCACAGTCTCACACATAAAACCCACAGGACATAAACTACAAGATGACCTGTAGGATTTTATGAACTAGGGGAACCAACCCAATTTAAAATTGCAACATTCTTTCTTTTTAAAAACAAGATGGCGAAAGCACTTTTCTCTATACTGCATCTTAGGCCTTGACTTGGCCTAGGACAATATATTGAAGTCTTCACTCCCTAACCTAACCTTTGCTAGTACCTCTGAGTTAAAAAGAAAGAATTAGCAAATAGTCCAATCACTTTCAATCATATTTTAAAGCCATTGGTATGCGGCCAGAAATAAGAACACTTCTGGCTCACGACATTTGACCATCGTGCCATGCACAGTCTCACACATAAAACCCACAGGACATAAACTACAAGATGACCTGTAGGATTTTATGAACTAGGGGAACCAACCCAATTTAAAATTGCAACATTCTTTCTTTTTAAAAACAAGATGGCGAAAGCACTTTTCTCTATACTGCATCTTAGGCCTTGACTTGGCCTAGGACAATATATTGAAGTCTTCACTCCCTAACCTAACCTTTGCTAGTACCTCTGAGTTAAAAAGAAAGAATTAGCAAATAGTCCAATCACTTTCAATCATATTTTAAAGCCATTGGTATGCGGCCAGAAATAAGAACACTTTTGGCTCACGAAATTTGACCATCGTGCCATGCACAGTCTCACACATAAAACCCACAGGACATAAACTACAAGATGACCTGTAGGATTTTATGAACTAGGGGAACCAACCCAATTTAAAATTGCAACATTCTTTCTTTTTAAAAACAAGATGAGGAAAGCACTTTTCTCTATACTGCATCTTAGGCCTTGACTTGGCCTAGGACAATATATTGAAGTCTTCACTCCCTACCCTAACCTTTGCTAGTACCTCTGAGTTAAAATGAAAGAATTAGCAAATAGTCCAATCACTTTCAATCATATTTTAAAGCCATTGGTATGCGGCCAGAAATAAGAACACTTCTGGCTCACGACATTTGACCATCGTGCCATGCACAGTCTCACACATAAAACCCACAGGACATAAACTACAAGATGACCTGTAGGATTTTATGAACTAGGGGAACCAACCCAATTTAAAATTGCAACATTCTTTCTTTTTAAAAACAAGATGGCGAAAGCACTTTTCTCTATACTGCATCTTAGGCCTTGACTTGGCCTAGGACAATATATTGAAGTCTTCACTCCCTAACCTAACCTTTGCTAGTACCTCTGAGTTAAAAAGAAAGAATTAGCAAATAGTCCAATCACTTTCAATCATATTTTAAAGCCATTGGTATGCGGCCAGAAATAAGAACACTTCTGGCTCACGAAATTTGACCATCGTGCCATGCACAGTCTCACACATAAAACCCACAGGACATAAACTACAAGATGACCTGTAGGATTTTATGAACTAGGGGAACCAACCCAATTTAAAATTGCAACATTCTTTCTTTTTAAAAACAAGATGGCGAAAGCACTTTTCTCTATACTGCATCTTAGGCCTTGACTTGGCCTAGGACAATATATTGAAGTCTTCACTCCCTAACCTAACCTTTGCTAGTACCTCTGAGTTAAAAAGAAAGAATTAGCAAATAGTCCAATCACTTTCAATCATATTTTAAAGCCATTGGTATGCGGCCAGAAATAAGAACACTTCTGGCTCACGACATTTGACCATCGTGCCATGCACAGTCTCACACATAAAACCCACAGGACATAAACTACAAGATGACCTGTAGGATTTTATGAACTAGGGGAACCAACCCAATTTAAAATTGCAACATTCTTTCTTTTTAAAAACAAGATGGCGAAAGCACTTTTCTCTATACTGCATCTTAGGCCTTGACTTGGCCTAGGACAATATATTGAAGTCTTCACTCCCTAACCTAACCTTTGCTAGTACCTCTGAGTTAAAAAGAAAGAATTAGCAAATAGTCCAATCACTTTCAATCATATTTTAAAGCCATTGGTATGCGGCCAGAAATAAGAACACTTCTGGCTCACGACATTTGACCATCGTGCCATGCACAGTCTCACACATAAAACCCACAGGACATAAACTACAAGATGACCTGTAGGATTTTATGAACTAGGGGAACCAACCCAATTTAAAATTGCAACATTCTTTCTTTTTAAAAACAAGATGGCGAAAGCACTTTTCTCTATACTGCATCTTAGGCCTTGACTTGGCCTAGGACAATATATTGAAGTCTTCACTCCCTAACCTAACCTTTGCTAGTACCTCTGAGTTAAAAAGAAAGAATTAGCAAATAGTCCAATCACTTTCAATCATATTTTAAAGCCATTGGTATGCGGCCAGAAATAAGAACACTTCTGGCTCACGAAATTTGACCATCGTGCCATGCACAGTCTCACACATAAAACCCACAGGACATAAACTACAAGATGACCTGTAGGATTTTATGAACTAGGGGAACCAACCCAATTTAAAATTGCAACATTCTTTCTTTTTAAAAACAAGATGGCGAAAGCACTTTTCTCTATACTGCATCTTAGGCCTTGACTTGGCCTAGGACAATATATTGAAGTCTTCACTCCCTAACCTAACCTTTGCTAGTACCTCTGAGTTAAAAAGAAAGAATTAGCAAATAGTCCAATCACTTTCAATCATATTTTAAAGCCATTGGTATGCGGCCAGAAATAAGAACACTTCTGGCTCACGACATTTGACCATCGTGCCATGCACAGTCTCACACATAAAACCCACAGGACATAAACTACAAGATGACCTGTAGGATTTTATGAACTAGGGGAACCAACCCAATTTAAAATTGCAACATTCTTTCTTTTTAAAAACAAGATGGCGAAAGCACTTTTCTCTATACTGCATCTTAGGCCTTGACTTGGCCTAGGACAATATATTGAAGTCTTCACTCCCTAACCTAACCTTTGCTAGTACCTCTGAGTTAAAAAGAAAGAATTAGCAAATAGTCCAATCACTTTCAATCATATTTTAAAGCCATTGGTATGCGGCCAGAAATAAGAACACTTCTGGCTCACGACATTTGACCATCGTGCCATGCACAGTCTCACACATAAAACCCACAGGACATAAACTACAAGATGACCTGTAGGATTTTATGAACTAGGGGAACCAACCCAATTTAAAATTGCAACATTCTTTCTTTTTAAAAACAAGATGGCGAAAGCACTTTTCTCTATACTGCATCTTAGGCCTTGACTTGGCCTAGGACAATATATTGAAGTCTTCACTCCCTAACCTAACCTTTGCTAGTACCTCTGAGTTAAAAAGAAAGAATTAGCAAATAGTCCAATCACTTTCAATCATATTTTAAAGCCATTGGTATGCGGCCAGAAATAAGAACACTTCTGGCTCACGACATTTGACCATCGTGCCATGCACAGTCTCACACATAAAACCCACAGGACATAAACTACAAGATGACCTGTAGGATTTTATGAACTAGGGGAACCAACCCAATTTAAAATTGCAACATTCTTTCTTTTTAAAAACAAGATGGCGAAAGCACTTTTCTCTATACTGCATCTTAGGCCTTGACTTGGCCTAGGACAATATATTGAAGTCTTCACTCCCTAACCTAACCTTTGCTAGTACCTCTGAGTTAAAAAGAAAGAATTAGCAAATAGTCCAATCACTTTCAATCATATTTTAAAGCCATTGGTATGCGGCCAGAAATAAGAACACTTCTGGCTCACGACATTTGACCATCGTGCCATGCACAGTCTCACACAAAAAACCCACAGGACATAAACTACAAGATGACCTGTAGGATTTTATGAACTAGGGGAACCAACCCAATTTAAAATTGCAACATTCTTTCTTTTTAAAAACAAGATGGCGAAAGCACTTTTCTCTATACTGCATCTTAGGCCTTGACTTGGCCTAGGACAATATATTGAAGTCTTCACTCCCTAACCTAACCTTTGCTAGTACCTCTGAGTTAAAAAGAAAGAATTAGCAAATAGTCCAATCACTTTCAATCATATTTTAAAGCCATTGGTATGCGGCCAGAAATAAGAACACTTCTGGCTCACGACATTTGACCATCGTGCCATGCACAGTCTCACACATAAAACCCACAGGACATAAACTACAAGATGACCTGTAGGATTTTATGAACTAGGGGAACCAACCCAATTTAAAATTGCAACATTCTTTCTTTTTAAAAACAAGATGGCGAAAGCACTTTTCTCTATACTGCATCTTAGGCCTTGACTTGGCCTAGGACAATATATTGAAGTCTTCACTCCCTAACCTAACCTTTGCTAGTACCTCTGAGTTAAAAAGAAAGAATTAGCAAATAGTCCAATCACTTTCAATCATATTTTAAAGCCATTGGTATGCGGCCAGAAATAAGAACACTTCTGGCTCACGAAATTTGACCATCGTGCCATGCACAGTCTCACACATAAAACCCACAGGACATAAACTACAAGATGACCTGTAGGATTTTATGAACTAGGGGAACCAACCCAATTTAAAATTGCAACATTCTTTCTTTTTAAAAACAAGATGAGGAAAGCACTTTTCTCTATACTGCATCTTAGGCCTTGACTTGGCCTAGGACAATATATTGAAGTCTTCACTCCCTACCCTAACCTTTGCTAGTACCTCTGAGTTAAAAAGAAAGAATTAGCAAATAGTCCAATCACTTTCAATCATATTTTAAAGCCATTGGTATGCGGCCAGAAATAAGAACACTTCTGGCTCACGACATTTGACCATCGTGCCATGCACAGTCTCACACATAAAACCCACAGGACATAAACTACAAGATGACCTGTAGGATTTTATGAACTAGGGGAACCAACCCAATTTAAAATTGCAACATTCTTTCTTTTTAAAAACAAGATGGCGAAAGCACTTTTCTCTATACTGCATCTTAGGCCTTGACTTGGCCTAGGACAATATATTGAAGTCTTCACTCCCTAACCTAACCTTTGCTAGTACCTCTGAGTTAAAAAGAAAGAATCAGCAAATAGTCCAATCACTTTCAATCATATTTTAAAGCCATTGGTATGCGGCCAGAAATAAGAACACTTCTGGCTCACGAAATTTGACCATCGTGCCATGCACAGTCTCACACATAAAACCCACAGGACATAAACTACAAGATGACCTGTAGGATTTTATGAACTAGGGGAACCAACCCAATTTAAAATTGCAACATTCTTTCTTTTTAAAAACAAGATGGCGAAAGCACTTTTCTCTATACTGCATCTTAGGCTTTGACTTGGCCTAGGACAATATATTGAAGTCTTCACTCCCTAACCTAACCTTTGCTAGTACCTCTGAGTTAAAAAGAAAGAATTAGCAAATAGTCCAATCACTTTCAATCATATTTTAAAGCCATTGGTATGCAGCCAGAAATAAGAACACTTCTGGCTCACGAAATTTGACCATCGTGCCATGCACAGTCTCACACATAAAACCCACAGGACATAAACTACAAGATGACCTGTAGGATTTTATGAACTAGGGGAACCAACCCAATTTAAAATTGCAACATTCTTTCTTTTTAAAAACAAGATGGCGAAAGCACTTTTCTCTATACTGCATCTTAGGCTTTGACTTGGCCTAGGACAATATATTGAAGTCTTCACTCCCTAACCTAACCTTTGCTAGTACCTCTGAGTTAAAAAGAAAGAATTAGCAAATAGTCCAATCACTTTCAATCATATTTTAAAGCCATTGGTATGCGGCCAGAAATAAGAACACTTCTGGCTCACGACATTTGACCATCGTGCCATGCACAGTCTCACACATAAAACCCACAGGACATAAACTACAAGATGACCTGTAGGATTTTATGAACTAGGGGAACCAACCCAATTTAAAATTGCAACATTCTTTCTTTTTAAAAACAAGATGGCGAAAGCACTTGTCTCTATATTGCATCTTAGGCCTTGACTTGGCCTAGGACAATATATTGAAGTCTTCACTCCCTAACCTAACCTTTGCTAGTACCTCTGAGTTAAAAAGAAAGAATTAGCAAATAGTCCAATCACTTTCAATCATATTTTAAAGCCATTGGTATGCGGCCAGAAATAAGAACACTTCTGGCTCACGACATTTGACCATCGTGCCATGCACAGTCTCACACATAAAACCCACAGGACATAAACTACAAGATGACCTGTAGGATTTTATGAACTAGGGGAACCAGTACAATTTAAAATTGCAACTTTCTTTCTTTTTAAAAACAAGATGGCGAAAGCACTTTTCTCTATACTGCATCTTAGGCCTTGACTTGGCCTAGGACAATATATTGAAGTCTTCACTCCCTAACCTAACCTTTGCTAGTACCTCTGAGTTAAAAAGAAAGAATTAGCAAATAGTCCAATCACTTTCAATCATATTTTAAAGCCATTGGTATGCGGCCAGAAATAAGAACACTTCTGGCTCACGAAATTTGACCATCGTGCCATGCACAGTCTCACACATAAAACCCACAGGACATAAACAACAAGAAGACCTGTAGAATTTTATGAACTAGGGGAACCAACCCAATTTAAAATTGCAACATTCTTTCTTTTTAAAAACAAGATGAGGAAAGCACTTTTCTCTATACTGCATCTTAGGCCTTGACTTGGCCTAGGACAATATATTGAAGTCTTCACTCCCTACCCTAACCTTTGCTAGTACCTCTGAGTTAAAAAGAAAGAATTAGCAAATAGTCCAATCACTTTCAATCATATTTTAAAGCCATTGGTATGCGGCCAGAAATAAGAACACTTCTGGCTCACGACATTTGACCATCGTGCCATGCACAGTCTCACACATAAAACCCACAGGACATAAACTACAAGATGACCTGTAGGATTTTATGAACTAGGGGAACCAACCCAATTTAAAATTGCAACATTCTTTCTTTTTAAAAACAAGATGGCGAAAGCACTTTTCTCTATACTGCATCTTAGGCCTTGACTTGGCCTAGGACAATATATTGAAGTCTTCACTCCCTAACCTAACCTTTGCTAGTACCTCTGAGTTAAAAAGAAAGAATTAGCAAATAGTCCAATCACTTTCAATCATATTTTAAAGCCATTGGTATGCGGCCAGAAATAAGAACACTTCTGGCTCACGAAATTTGACCATCGTGCCATGCACAGTCTCACACATAAAACCCACAGGACATAAACAACAAGATGACCTGTAGGATTTTATGAACTAGGGGAACCAACCCAATTTAAAATTGCAACATTCTTTCTTTTTAAAAACAAGATGAGGAAAGCACTTTTCTCTATACTGCATCTTAGGCCTTGACTTGGCCTAGGACAATATATTGAAGTCTTCACTCCCTACCCTAACCTTTGCTAGTACCTCTGAGTTAAAAAGAAAGAATTAGCAAATAGTCCAATCACTTTCAATCATATTTTAAAGCCATTGGTATGCGGCCAGAAATAAGAACACTTCTGGCTCACGACATTTGACCATCGTGCCATGCACAGTCTCACACATAAAACCCACAGGACATAAACTACAAGATGACCTGTAGGATTTTATGAACTAGGGGAACCAACCCAATTTAAAATTGCAACATTCTTTCTTTTTAAAAACAAGATGGCGAAAGCACTTTTCTCTATACTGCATCTTAGGCCTTGACTTGGCCTAGGACAATATATTGAAGTCTTCACTCCCTAACCTAACCTTTGCTAGTACCTCTGAGTTAAAAAGAAAGAATTAGCAAATAGTCCAATCACTTTCAATCATATTTTAAAGCCATTGGTATGCGGCCAGAAATAAGAACACTTCTGGCTCACGAAATTTGACCATCGTGCCATGCACAGTCTCACACATAAAACCCACAGGACATAAACTACAAGATGACCTGTAGGATTTTATGAACTAGGGGAACCAACCCAATTTAAAATTGCAACATTCTTTCTTTTTAAAAACAAGATGGCGAAAGCACTTTTCTCTATACTGCATCTTAGGCCTTGACTTGGCCTAGGACAATATATTGAAGTCTTCACTCCCTAACCTAACCTTTGCTAGTACCTCTGAGTTAAAAAGAAAGAATTAGCAAATAGTCCAATCACTTTCAATCATATTTTAAAGCCATTGGTATGCGGCCAGAAATAAGAACACTTCTGGCTCACGACATTTGACCATCGTGCCATGCACAGTCTCACACATAAAACCCACAGGACATAAACTACAAGATGACCTGTAGGATTTTATGAACTAGGGGAACCAACCCAATTTAAAATTGCAACATTCTTTCTTTTTAAAAACAAGATGGCGAAAGCACTTTTCTCTATACTGCATCTTAGGCCTTGACTTGGCCTAGGACAATATATTGAAGTCTTCACTCCCTAACCTAACCTTTGCTAGTACCTCTGAGTTAAAAAGAAAGAATTAGCAAATAGTCCAATCACTTTCAATCATATTTTAAAGCCATTGGTATGCGGCCAGAAATAAGAACACTTCTGGCTCACGACATTTGACCATCGTGCCATGCACAGTCTCACACATAAAACCCACAGGACATAAACTACAAGATGACCTGTAGGATTTTATGAACTAGGGGAACCAACCCAATTTAAAATTGCAACATTCTTTCTTTTTAAAAACAAGATGGCGAAAGCACTTTTCTCTATACTGCATCTTAGGCCTTGACTTGGCCTAGGACAATATATTGAAGTCTTCACTCCCTAACCTAACCTTTGCTAGTACCTCTGAGTTAAAAAGAAAGAATTAGCAAATAGTCCAATCACTTTCAATCATATTTTAAAGCCATTGGTATGCGGCCAGAAATAAGAACACTTCTGGCTCACGAAATTTGACCATCGTGCCATGCACAGTCTCACACATAAAACCCACAGGACATAAACTACAAGATGACCTGTAGGATTTTATGAACTAGGGGAACCAACCCAATTTAAAATTGCAACATTCTTTCTTTTTAAAAACAAGATGAGGAAAGCACTTTTCTCTATACTGCATCTTAGGCCTTGACTTGGCCTAGGACAATATATTGAAGTCTTCACTCCCTACCCTAACCTTTGCTAGTACCTCTGAGTTAAAAAGAAAGAATTAGCAAATAGTCCAATCACTTTCAATCATATTTTAAAGCCATTGGTATGCGGCCAGAAATAAGAACACTTCTGGCTCACGAAATTTGACCATCGTGCCATGCACAGTCTCACACATAAAACCCACAGGACATAAACTACAAGATGACCTGTAGGATTTTATGAACTAGGGGAACCAACCCAATTTAAAATTGCAACATTCTTTCTTTTTAAAAACAAGATGGCGAAAGCACTTTTCTCTATACTGCATCTTAGGCTTTGACTTGGCCTAGGACAATATATTGAAGTCTTCACTCCCTAACCTAACCTTTGCTAGTACCTCTGAGTTAAAAAGAAAGAATTAGCAAATAGTCCAATCACTTTCAATCATATTTTAAAGCCATTGGTATGCGGCCAGAAATAAGAACACTTCTGGCTCACGACATTTGACCATCGTGCCATGCACAGTCTCACACAAAAAACCCACAGGACATAAACTACAAGATGACCTGTAGGATTTTATGAACTAGGGGAACCAACCCAATTTAAAATTGCAACATTCTTTCTTTTTAAAAACAAGATGGCGAAAGCACTTTTCTCTATACTGCATCTTAGGCCTTGACTTGGCCTAGGACAATATATTGAAGTCTTCACTCCCTAACCTAACCTTTGCTAGTACCTCTGAGTTAAAAAGAAAGAATTAGCAAATAGTCCAATCACTTTCAATCATATTTTAAAGCCATTGGTATGCGGCCAGAAATAAGAACACTTCTGGCTCACGACATTTGACCATCGTGCCATGCACAGTCTCACACATAAAACCCACAGGACATAAACTACAAGATGACCTGTAGGATTTTATGAACTAGGGGAACCAACCCAATTTAAAATTGCAACATTCTTTCTTTTTAAAAACAAGATGGCGAAAGCACTTTTCTCTATACTGCATCTTAGGCCTTGACTTGGCCTAGGACAATATATTGAAGTCTTCACTCCCTAACCTAACCTTTGCTAGTACCTCTGAGTTAAAAAGAAAGAATTAGCAAATAGTCCAATCACTTTCAATCATATTTTAAAGCCATTGGTATGCGGCCAGAAATAAGAACACTTCTGGCTCACGAAATTTGACCATCGTGCCATGCACAGTCTCACACATAAAACCCACAGGACATAAACTACAAGATGACCTGTAGGATTTTATGAACTAGGGGAACCAACCCAATTTAAAATTGCAACATTCTTTCTTTTTAAAAACAAGATGAGGAAAGCACTTTTCTCTATACTGCATCTTAGGCCTTGACTTGGCCTAGGACAATATATTGAAGTCTTCACTCCCTACCCTAACCTTTGCTAGTACCTCTGAGTTAAAAAGAAAGAATTAGCAAATAGTCCAATCACTTTCAATCATATTTTAAAGCCATTGGTATGCGGCCAGAAATAAGAACACTTCTGGCTCACGACATTTGACCATCGTGCCATGCACAGTCTCACACATAAAACCCACAGGACATAAACTACAAGATGACCTGTAGGATTTTATGAACTAGGGGAACCAACCCAATTTAAAATTGCAACATTCTTTCTTTTTAAAAACAAGATGGCGAAAGCACTTTTCTCTATACTGCATCTTAGGCCTTGACTTGGCCTAGGACAATATATTGAAGTCTTCACTCCCTAACCTAACCTTTGCTAGTACCTCTGAGTTAAAAAGAAAGAATCAGCAAATAGTCCAATCACTTTCAATCATATTTTAAAGCCATTGGTATGCGGCCAGAAATAAGAACACTTCTGGCTCACGAAATTTGACCATCGTGCCATGCACAGTCTCACACATAAAACCCACAGGACATAAACTACAAGATGACCTGTAGGATTTTATGAACTAGGGGAACCAACCCAATTTAAAATTGCAACATTCTTTCTTTTTAAAAACAAGATGGCGAAAGCACTTTTCTCTATACTGCATCTTAGGCTTTGACTTGGCCTAGGACAATATATTGAAGTCTTCACTCCCTAACCTAACCTTTGCTAGTACCTCTGAGTTAAAAAGAAAGAATTAGCAAATAGTCCAATCACTTTCAATCATATTTTAAAGCCATTGGTATGCAGCCAGAAATAAGAACACTTCTGGCTCACGAAATTTGACCATCGTGCCATGCACAGTCTCACACATAAAACCCACAGGACATAAACTACAAGATGACCTGTAGGATTTTATGAACTAGGGGAACCAACCCAATTTAAAATTGCAACATTCTTTCTTTTTAAAAACAAGATGGCGAAAGCACTTTTCTCTATACTGCATCTTAGGCTTTGACTTGGCCTAGGACAATATATTGAAGTCTTCACTCCCTAACCTAACCTTTGCTAGTACCTCTGAGTTAAAAAGAAAGAATTAGCAAATAGTCCAATCACTTTCAATCATATTTTAAAGCCATTGGTATGCGGCCAGAAATAAGAACACTTCTGGCTCACGACATTTGACCATCGTGCCATGCACAGTCTCACACATAAAACCCACAGGACATAAACTACAAGATGACCTGTAGGATTTTATGAACTAGGGGAACCAACCCAATTTAAAATTGCAACATTCTTTCTTTTTAAAAACAAGATGGCGAAAGCACTTGTCTCTATATTGCATCTTAGGCCTTGACTTGGCCTAGGACAATATATTGAAGTCTTCACTCCCTAACCTAACCTTTGCTAGTACCTCTGAGTTAAAAAGAAAGAATTAGCAAATAGTCCAATCACTTTCAATCATATTTTAAAGCCATTGGTATGCGGCCAGAAATAAGAACACTTCTGGCTCACGACATTTGACCATCGTGCCATGCACAGTCTCACACATAAAACCCACAGGACATAAACTACAAGATGACCTGTAGGATTTTATGAACTAGGGGAACCAGTACAATTTAAAATTGCAACTTTCTTTCTTTTTAAAAACAAGATGGCGAAAGCACTTTTCTCTATACTGCATCTTAGGCCTTGACTTGGCCTAGGACAATATATTGAAGTCTTCACTCCCTAACCTAACCTTTGCTAGTACCTCTGAGTTAAAAAGAAAGAATTAGCAAATAGTCCAATCACTTTCAATCATATTTTAAAGCCATTGGTATGCGGCCAGAAATAAGAACACTTCTGGCTCACGAAATTTGACCATCGTGCCATGCACAGTCTCACACATAAAACCCACAGGACATAAACAACAAGATGACCTGTAGGATTTTATGAACTAGGGGAACCAACCCAATTTAAAATTGCAACATTCTTTCTTTTTAAAAACAAGATGAGGAAAGCACTTTTCTCTATACTGCATCTTAGGCCTTGACTTGGCCTAGGACAATATATTGAAGTCTTCACTCCCTACCCTAACCTTTGCTAGTACCTCTGAGTTAAAAAGAAAGAATTAGCAAATAGTCCAATCACTTTCAATCATATTTTAAAGCCATTGGTATGCGGCCAGAAATAAGAACACTTCTGGCTCACGACATTTGACCATCGTGCCATGCACAGTCTCACACATAAAACCCACAGGACATAAACTACAAGATGACCTGTAGGATTTTATGAACTAGGGGAACCAACCCAATTTAAAATTGCAACATTCTTTCTTTTTAAAAACAAGATGGCGAAAGCACTTTTCTCTATACTGCATCTTAGGCCTTGACTTGGCCTAGGACAATATATTGAAGTCTTCACTCCCTAACCTAACCTTTGCTAGTACCTCTGAGTTAAAAAGAAAGAATTAGCAAATAGTCCAATCACTTTCAATCATATTTTAAAGCCATTGGTATGCGGCCAGAAATAAGAACACTTCTGGCTCACGACATTTGACCATCGTGCCATGCACAGTCTCACACATAAAACCCACAGGACATAAACTACAAGATGACCTGTAGGATTTTATGAACTAGGGGAACCAACCCAATTTAAAATTGCAACATTCTTTCTTTTTAAAAACAAGATGGCGAAAGCACTTTTCTCTATACTGCATCTTAGGCCTTGACTTGGCCTAGGACAATATATTGAAGTCTTCACTCCCTAACCTAACCTTTGCTAGTACCTCTGAGTTAAAAAGAAAGAATTAGCAAATAGTCCAATCACTTTCAATCATATTTTAAAGCCATTGGTATGCGGCCAGAAATAAGAACACTTCTGGCTCACGAAATTTGACCATCGTGCCATGCACAGTCTCACACATAAAACCCACAGGACATAAACTACAAGATGACCTGTAGGATTTTATGAACTAGGGGAACCAACCCAATTTAAAATTGCAACATTCTTTCTTTTTAAAAACAAGATGGCGAAAGCACTTTTCTCTATACTGCATCTTAGGCCTTGACTTGGCCTAGGACAATATATTGAAGTCTTCACTCCCTAACCTAACCTTTGCTAGTACCTCTGAGTTAAAAAGAAAGAATTAGCAAATAGTCCAATCACTTTCAATCATATTTTAAAGCCATTGGTATGCGGCCAGAAATAAGAACACTTCTGGCTCACGACATTTGACCATCGTGCCATGCACAGTCTCACACATAAAACCCACAGGACATAAACTACAAGATGACCTGTAGGATTTTATGAACTAGGGGAACCAACCCAATTTAAAATTGCAACATTCTTTCTTTTTAAAAACAAGATGGCGAAAGCACTTTTCTCTATACTGCATCTTAGGCCTTGACTTGGCCTAGGACAATATATTGAAGTCTTCACTCCCTAACCTAACCTTTGCTAGTACCTCTGAGTTAAAAAGAAAGAATTAGCAAATAGTCCAATCACTTTCAATCATATTTTAAAGCCATTGGTATGCGGCCAGAAATAAGAACACTTTTGGCTCACGAAATTTGACCATCGTGCCATGCACAGTCTCACACATAAAACCCACAGGACATAAACTACAAGATGACCTGTAGGATTTTATGAACTAGGGGAACCAACCCAATTTAAAATTGCAACATTCTTTCTTTTTAAAAACAAGATGAGGAAAGCACTTTTCTCTATACTGCATCTTAGGCCTTGACTTGGCCTAGGACAATATATTGAAGTCTTCACTCCCTACCCTAACCTTTGCTAGTACCTCTGAGTTAAAATGAAAGAATTAGCAAATAGTCCAATCACTTTCAATCATATTTTAAAGCCATTGGTATGCGGCCAGAAATAAGAACACTTCTGGCTCACGACATTTGACCATCGTGCCATGCACAGTCTCACACATAAAACCCACAGGACATAAACTACAAGATGACCTGTAGGATTTTATGAACTAGGGGAACCAACCCAATTTAAAATTGCAACATTCTTTCTTTTTAAAAACAAGATGGCGAAAGCACTTTTCTCTATACTGCATCTTAGGCCTTGACTTGGCCTAGGACAATATATTGAAGTCTTCACTCCCTAACCTAACCTTTGCTAGTACCTCTGAGTTAAAAAGAAAGAATTAGCAAATAGTCCAATCACTTTCAATCATATTTTAAAGCCATTGGTATGCGGCCAGAAATAAGAACACTTCTGGCTCACGAAATTTGACCATCGTGCCATGCACAGTCTCACACATAAAACCCACAGGACATAAACTACAAGATGACCTGTAGGATTTTATGAACTAGGGGAACCAACCCAATTTAAAATTGCAACATTCTTTCTTTTTAAAAACAAGATGGCGAAAGCACTTTTCTCTATACTGCATCTTAGGCCTTGACTTGGCCTAGGACAATATATTGAAGTCTTCACTCCCTAACCTAACCTTTGCTAGTACCTCTGAGTTAAAAAGAAAGAATTAGCAAATAGTCCAATCACTTTCAATCATATTTTAAAGCCATTGGTATGCGGCCAGAAATAAGAACACTTCTGGCTCACGACATTTGACCATCGTGCCATGCACAGTCTCACACATAAAACCCACAGGACATAAACTACAAGATGACCTGTAGGATTTTATGAACTAGGGGAACCAACCCAATTTAAAATTGCAACATTCTTTCTTTTTAAAAACAAGATGGCGAAAGCACTTTTCTCTATACTGCATCTTAGGCCTTGACTTGGCCTAGGACAATATATTGAAGTCTTCACTCCCTAACCTAACCTTTGCTAGTACCTCTGAGTTAAAAAGAAAGAATTAGCAAATAGTCCAATCACTTTCAATCATATTTTAAAGCCATTGGTATGCGGCCAGAAATAAGAACACTTCTGGCTCACGACATTTGACCATCGTGCCATGCACAGTCTCACACATAAAACCCACAGGACATAAACTACAAGATGACCTGTAGGATTTTATGAACTAGGGGAACCAACCCAATTTAAAATTGCAACATTCTTTCTTTTTAAAAACAAGATGGCGAAAGCACTTTTCTCTATACTGCATCTTAGGCCTTGACTTGGCCTAGGACAATATATTGAAGTCTTCACTCCCTAACCTAACCTTTGCTAGTACCTCTGAGTTAAAAAGAAAGAATTAGCAAATAGTCCAATCACTTTCAATCATATTTTAAAGCCATTGGTATGCGGCCAGAAATAAGAACACTTCTGGCTCACGAAATTTGACCATCGTGCCATGCACAGTCTCACACATAAAACCCACAGGACATAAACTACAAGATGACCTGTAGGATTTTATGAACTAGGGGAACCAACCCAATTTAAAATTGCAACATTCTTTCTTTTTAAAAACAAGATGGCGAAAGCACTTTTCTCTATACTGCATCTTAGGCCTTGACTTGGCCTAGGACAATATATTGAAGTCTTCACTCCCTAACCTAACCTTTGCTAGTACCTCTGAGTTAAAAAGAAAGAATTAGCAAATAGTCCAATCACTTTCAATCATATTTTAAAGCCATTGGTATGCGGCCAGAAATAAGAACACTTCTGGCTCACGACATTTGACCATCGTGCCATGCACAGTCTCACACATAAAACCCACAGGACATAAACTACAAGATGACCTGTAGGATTTTATGAACTAGGGGAACCAACCCAATTTAAAATTGCAACATTCTTTCTTTTTAAAAACAAGATGGCGAAAGCACTTTTCTCTATACTGCATCTTAGGCCTTGACTTGGCCTAGGACAATATATTGAAGTCTTCACTCCCTAACCTAACCTTTGCTAGTACCTCTGAGTTAAAAAGAAAGAATTAGCAAATAGTCCAATCACTTTCAATCATATTTTAAAGCCATTGGTATGCGGCCAGAAATAAGAACACTTCTGGCTCACGACATTTGACCATCGTGCCATGCACAGTCTCACACATAAAACCCACAGGACATAAACTACAAGATGACCTGTAGGATTTTATGAACTAGGGGAACCAACCCAATTTAAAATTGCAACATTCTTTCTTTTTAAAAACAAGATGGCGAAAGCACTTTTCTCTATACTGCATCTTAGGCCTTGACTTGGCCTAGGACAATATATTGAAGTCTTCACTCCCTAACCTAACCTTTGCTAGTACCTCTGAGTTAAAAAGAAAGAATTAGCAAATAGTCCAATCACTTTCAATCATATTTTAAAGCCATTGGTATGCGGCCAGAAATAAGAACACTTCTGGCTCACGACATTTGACCATCGTGCCATGCACAGTCTCACACATAAAACCCACAGGACATAAACTACAAGATGACCTGTAGGATTTTATGAACTAGGGGAACCAACCCAATTTAAAATTGCAACATTCTTTCTTTTTAAAAACAAGATGGCGAAAGCACTTTTCTCTATACTGCATCTTAGGCCTTGACTTGGCCTAGGACAATATATTGAAGTCTTCACTCCCTAACCTAACCTTTGCTAGTACCTCTGAGTTAAAAAGAAAGAATTAGCAAATAGTCCAATCACTTTCAATCATATTTTAAAGCCATTGGTATGCGGCCAGAAATAAGAACACTTCTGGCTCACGAAATTTGACCATCGTGCCATGCACAGTCTCACACATAAAACCCACAGGACATAAACTACAAGATGACCTGTAGGATTTTATGAACTAGGGGAACCAACCCAATTTAAAATTGCAACATTCTTTCTTTTTAAAAACAAGATGAGGAAAGCACTTTTCTCTATACTGCATCTTAGGCCTTGACTTGGCCTAGGACAATATATTGAAGTCTTCACTCCCTACCCTAACCTTTGCTAGTACCTCTGAGTTAAAAAGAAAGAATTAGCAAATAGTCCAATCACTTTCAATCATATTTTAAAGCCATTGGTATGCGGCCAGAAATAAGAACACTTCTGGCTCACGAAATTTGACCATCGTGCCATGCACAGTCTCACACATAAAACCCACAGGACATAAACTACAAGATGACCTGTAGGATTTTATGAACTAGGGGAACCAACCCAATTTAAAATTGCAACATTCTTTCTTTTTAAAAACAAGATGGCGAAAGCACTTTTCTCTATACTGCATCTTAGGCTTTGACTTGGCCTAGGACAATATATTGAAGTCTTCACTCCCTAACCTAACCTTTGCTAGTACCTCTGAGTTAAAAAGAAAGAATTAGCAAATAGTCCAATCACTTTCAATCATATTTTAAAGCCATTGGTATGCGGCCAGAAATAAGAACACTTCTGGCTCACGACATTTGACCATCGTGCCATGCACAGTCTCACACAAAAAACCCACAGGACATAAACTACAAGATGACCTGTAGGATTTTATGAACTAGGGGAACCAACCCAATTTAAAATTGCAACATTCTTTCTTTTTAAAAACAAGATGGCGAAAGCACTTTTCTCTATACTGCATCTTAGGCCTTGACTTGGCCTAGGACAATATATTGAAGTCTTCACTCCCTAACCTAACCTTTGCTAGTACCTCTGAGTTAAAAAGAAAGAATTAGCAAATAGTCCAATCACTTTCAATCATATTTTAAAGCCATTGGTATGCGGCCAGAAATAAGAACACTTCTGGCTCACGACATTTGACCATCGTGCCATGCACAGTCTCACACATAAAACCCACAGGACATAAACTACAAGATGACCTGTAGGATTTTATGAACTAGGGGAACCAACCCAATTTAAAATTGCAACATTCTTTCTTTTTAAAAACAAGATGGCGAAAGCACTTTTCTCTATACTGCATCTTAGGCCTTGACTTGGCCTAGGACAATATATTGAAGTCTTCACTCCCTAACCTAACCTTTGCTAGTACCTCTGAGTTAAAAAGAAAGAATTAGCAAATAGTCCAATCACTTTCAATCATATTTTAAAGCCATTGGTATGCGGCCAGAAATAAGAACACTTCTGGCTCACGAAATTTGACCATCGTGCCATGCACAGTCTCACACATAAAACCCACAGGACATAAACTACAAGATGACCTGTAGGATTTTATGAACTAGGGGAACCAACCCAATTTAAAATTGCAACATTCTTTCTTTTTAAAAACAAGATGAGGAAAGCACTTTTCTCTATACTGCATCTTAGGCCTTGACTTGGCCTAGGACAATATATTGAAGTCTTCACTCCCTACCCTAACCTTTGCTAGTACCTCTGAGTTAAAAAGAAAGAATTAGCAAATAGTCCAATCACTTTCAATCATATTTTAAAGCCATTGGTATGCGGCCAGAAATAAGAACACTTCTGGCTCACGACATTTGACCATCGTGCCATGCACAGTCTCACACATAAAACCCACAGGACATAAACTACAAGATGACCTGTAGGATTTTATGAACTAGGGGAACCAACCCAATTTAAAATTGCAACATTCTTTCTTTTTAAAAACAAGATGGCGAAAGCACTTTTCTCTATACTGCATCTTAGGCCTTGACTTGGCCTAGGACAATATATTGAAGTCTTCACTCCCTAACCTAACCTTTGCTAGTACCTCTGAGTTAAAAAGAAAGAATCAGCAAATAGTCCAATCACTTTCAATCATATTTTAAAGCCATTGGTATGCGGCCAGAAATAAGAACACTTCTGGCTCACGAAATTTGACCATCGTGCCATGCACAGTCTCACACATAAAACCCACAGGACATAAACTACAAGATGACCTGTAGGATTTTATGAACTAGGGGAACCAACCCAATTTAAAATTGCAACATTCTTTCTTTTTAAAAACAAGATGGCGAAAGCACTTTTCTCTATACTGCATCTTAGGCTTTGACTTGGCCTAGGACAATATATTGAAGTCTTCACTCCCTAACCTAACCTTTGCTAGTACCTCTGAGTTAAAAAGAAAGAATTAGCAAATAGTCCAATCACTTTCAATCATATTTTAAAGCCATTGGTATGCAGCCAGAAATAAGAACACTTCTGGCTCACGAAATTTGACCATCGTGCCATGCACAGTCTCACACATAAAACCCACAGGACATAAACTACAAGATGACCTGTAGGATTTTATGAACTAGGGGAACCAACCCAATTTAAAATTGCAACATTCTTTCTTTTTAAAAACAAGATGGCGAAAGCACTTTTCTCTATACTGCATCTTAGGCTTTGACTTGGCCTAGGACAATATATTGAAGTCTTCACTCCCTAACCTAACCTTTGCTAGTACCTCTGAGTTAAAAAGAAAGAATTAGCAAATAGTCCAATCACTTTCAATCATATTTTAAAGCCATTGGTATGCGGCCAGAAATAAGAACACTTCTGGCTCACGACATTTGACCATCGTGCCATGCACAGTCTCACACATAAAACCCACAGGACATAAACTACAAGATGACCTGTAGGATTTTATGAACTAGGGGAACCAACCCAATTTAAAATTGCAACATTCTTTCTTTTTAAAAACAAGATGGCGAAAGCACTTGTCTCTATATTGCATCTTAGGCCTTGACTTGGCCTAGGACAATATATTGAAGTCTTCACTCCCTAACCTAACCTTTGCTAGTACCTCTGAGTTAAAAAGAAAGAATTAGCAAATAGTCCAATCACTTTCAATCATATTTTAAAGCCATTGGTATGCGGCCAGAAATAAGAACACTTCTGGCTCACGACATTTGACCATCGTGCCATGCACAGTCTCACACATAAAACCCACAGGACATAAACTACAAGATGACCTGTAGGATTTTATGAACTAGGGGAACCAGTACAATTTAAAATTGCAACTTTCTTTCTTTTTAAAAACAATATGGCGAAAGCACTTTTCTCTATACTGCATCTTAGGCCTTGACTTGGCCTAGGACAATATATTGAAGTCTTCACTCCCTAACCTAACCTTTGCTAGTACCTCTGAGTTAAAAAGAAAGAATCAGCAAATAGTCCAATCACTTTCAATCATATTTTAAAGCCATTGGTATGCGGCCAGAAATAAGAACACTTCTGGCTCACGAAATTTGACCATCGTGCCATGCACAGTCTCACACATAAAACCCACAGGACATAAACTACAAGATGACCTGTAGGATTTTATGAACTAGGGGAACCAACCCAATTTAAAATTGCAACATTCTTTCTTTTTAAAAACAAGATGGCGAAAGCACTTTTCTCTATACTGCATCTTAGGCTTTGACTTGGCCTAGGACAATATATTGAAGTCTTCACTCCCTAACCTAACCTTTGCTAGTACCTCTGAGTTAAAAAGAAAGAATTAGCAAATAGTCCAATCACTTTCAATCATATTTTAAAGCCATTGGTATGCGGCCAGAAATAAGAACACTTCTGGCTCACGACATTTGACCATCGTGCCATGCACAGTCTCACACATAAAACCCACAGGACATAAACTACAAGATGACCTGTAGGATTTTATGAACTAGGGGAACCAACCCAATTTAAAATTGCAACATTCTTTCTTTTTAAAAACAAGATGGCGAAAGCACTTTTCTCTATACTGCATCTTAGGCCTTGACTTGGCCTAGGACAATATATTGAAGTCTTCACTCCCTAACCTAACCTTTGCTAGTACCTCTGAGTTAAAAAGAAAGAATTAGCAAATAGTCCAATCACTTTCAATCATATTTTAAAGCCATTGGTATGCAGCCAGAAATAAGAACACTTCTGGCTCACGAAATTTGACCATCGTGCCATGCACAGTCTCACACATAAAACCCACAGGACATAAACTACAAGATGACCTGTAGGATTTTATGAACTAGGGGAACCAACCCAATTTAAAATTGCAACATTCTTTCTTTTTAAAAACAAGATGGCGAAAGCACTTTTCTCTATACTGCATCTTAGGCCTTGACTTGGCCTAGGACAATATATTGAAGTCTTCACTCCCTAACCTAACCTTTGCTAGTACCTCTGAGTTAAAAAGAAAGAATTAGCAAATAGTCCAATCACTTTCAATCATATTTTAAAGCCATTGGTATGCGGCCAGAAATAAGAACACTTCTGGCTCACGAAATTTGACCATCGTGCCATGCACAGTCTCACACATAAAACCCACAGGACATAAACTACAAGATGACCTGTAGGATTTTATGAACTAGGGGAACCAACCCAATTTAAAATTGCAACATTCTTTCTTTTTAAAAACAAGATGAGGAAAGCACTTTTCTCTATACTGCATCTTAGGCCTTGACTTGGCCTAGGACAATATATTGAAGTCTTCACTCCCTACCCTAACCTTTGCTAGTACCTCTGAGTTAAAAAGAAAGAATTAGCAAATAGTCCAATCACTTTCAATCATATTTTAAAGCCATTGGTATGCGGCCAGAAATAAGAACACTTCTGGCTCACGACATTTGACCATCGTGCCATGCACAGTCTCACACATAAAACCCACAGGACATAAACTACAAGATGACCTGTAGGATTTTATGAACTAGGGGAACCAACCCAATTTAAAATTGCAACATTCTTTCTTTTTAAAAACAAGATGGCGAAAGCACTTTTCTCTATACTGCATCTTAGGCCTTGACTTGGCCTAGGACAATATATTGAAGTCTTCACTCCCTAACCTAACCTTTGCTAGTACCTCTGAGTTAAAAAGAAAGAATCAGCAAATAGTCCAATCACTTTCAATCATATTTTAAAGCCATTGGTATGCGGCCAGAAATAAGAACACTTCTGGCTCACGAAATTTGACCATCGTGCCATGCACAGTCTCACACATAAAACCCACAGGACATAAACTACAAGATGACCTGTAGGATTTTATGAACTAGGGGAACCAGTACAATTTAAAATTGCAACTTTCTTTCTTTTTAAAAACAATATGGCGAAAGCACTTTTCTCTATACTGCATCTTAGGCCTTGACTTGGCCTAGGACAATATATTGAAGTCTTCACTCCCTAACCTAACCTTTGCTAGTACCTCTGAGTTAAAAAGAAAGAATCAGCAAATAGTCCAATCACTTTCAATCATATTTTAAAGCCATTGGTATGCGGCCAGAAATAAGAACACTTCTGGCTCACGAAATTTGACCATCGTGCCATGCACAGTCTCACACATAAAACCCACAGGACATAAACTACAAGATGACCTGTAGGATTTTATGAACTAGGGGAACCAACCCAATTTAAAATTGCAACATTCTTTCTTTTTAAAAACAAGATGGCGAAAGCACTTTTCTCTATACTGCATCTTAGGCTTTGACTTGGCCTAGGACAATATATTGAAGTCTTCACTCCCTAACCTAACCTTTGCTAGTACCTCTGAGTTAAAAAGAAAGAATTAGCAAATAGTCCAATCACTTTCAATCATATTTTAAAGCCATTGGTATGCGGCCAGAAATAAGAACACTTCTGGCTCACGACATTTGACCATCGTGCCATGCACAGTCTCACACATAAAACCCACAGGACATAAACTACAAGATGACCTGTAGGATTTTATGAACTAGGGGAACCAACCCAATTTAAAATTGCAACATTCTTTCTTTTTAAAAACAAGATGGCGAAAGCACTTTTCTCTATACTGCATCTTAGGCCTTGACTTGGCCTAGGACAATATATTGAAGTCTTCACTCCCTAACCTAACCTTTGCTAGTACCTCTGAGTTAAAAAGAAAGAATTAGCAAATAGTCCAATCACTTTCAATCATATTTTAAAGCCATTGGTATGCAGCCAGAAATAAGAACACTTCTGGCTCACGAAATTTGACCATCGTGCCATGCACAGTCTCACACATAAAACCCACAGGACATAAACTACAAGATGACCTGTAGGATTTTATGAACTAGGGGAACCAACCCAATTTAAAATTGCAACATTCTTTCTTTTTAAAAACAAGATGGCGAAAGCACTTTTCTCTATACTGCATCTTAGGCCTTGACTTGGCCTAGGACAATATATTGAAGTCTTCACTCCCTAACCTAACCTTTGCTAGTACCTCTGAGTTAAAAAGAAAGAATTAGCAAATAGTCCAATCACTTTCAATCATATTTTAAAGCCATTGGTATGCGGCCAGAAATAAGAACACTTCTGGCTCACGAAATTTGACCATCGTGCCATGCACAGTCTCACACATAAAACCCACAGGACATAAACTACAAGATGACCTGTAGGATTTTATGAACTAGGGGAACCAACCCAATTTAAAATTGCAACATTCTTTCTTTTTAAAAACAAGATGAGGAAAGCACTTTTCTCTATACTGCATCTTAGGCCTTGACTTGGCCTAGGACAATATATTGAAGTCTTCACTCCCTACCCTAACCTTTGCTAGTACCTCTGAGTTAAAAAGAAAGAATTAGCAAATAGTCCAATCACTTTCAATCATATTTTAAAGCCATTGGTATGCGGCCAGAAATAAGAACACTTCTGGCTCACGACATTTGACCATCGTGCCATGCACAGTCTCACACATAAAACCCACAGGACATAAACTACAAGATGACCTGTAGGATTTTATGAACTAGGGGAACCAACCCAATTTAAAATTGCAACATTCTTTCTTTTTAAAAACAAGATGGCGAAAGCACTTTTCTCTATACTGCATCTTAGGCCTTGACTTGGCCTAGGACAATATATTGAAGTCTTCACTCCCTAACCTAACCTTTGCTAGTACCTCTGAGTTAAAAAGAAAGAATCAGCAAATAGTCCAATCACTTTCAATCATATTTTAAAGCCATTGGTATGCGGCCAGAAATAAGAACACTTCTGGCTCACGAAATTTGACCATCGTGCCATGCACAGTCTCACACATAAAACCCACAGGACATAAACTACAAGATGACCTGTAGGATTTTATGAACTAGGGGAACCAACCCAATTTAAAATTGCAACATTCTTTCTTTTTAAAAACAAGATGGCGAAAGCACTTTTCTCTATACTGCATCTTAGGCTTTGACTTGGCCTAGGACAATATATTGAAGTCTTCACTCCCTAACCTAACCTTTGCTAGTACCTCTGAGTTAAAAAGAAAGAATTAGCAAATAGTCCAATCACTTTCAATCATATTTTAAAGCCATTGGTATGCGGCCAGAAATAAGAACACTTCTGGCTCACGAAATTTGACCATCGTGCCATGCACAGTCTCACACATAAAACCCACAGGACATAAACTACAAGATGACCTGTAGGATTTTATGAACTAGGGGAACCAACCCAATTTAAAATTGCAACATTCTTTCTTTTTAAAAACAAGATGGCGAAAGCACTTTTCTCTATACTGCATCTTAGGCTTTGACTTGGCCTAGGACAATATATTGAAGTCTTCACTCCCTAACCTAACCTTTGCTAGTACCTCTGAGTTAAAAAGAAAGAATTAGCAAATAGTCCAATCACTTTCAATCATATTTTAAAGCCATTGGTATGCGGCCAGAAATAAGAACACTTCTGGCTCACGAAATTTGACCATCGTGCCATGCACAGTCTCACACATAAAACCCACAGGACATAAACTACAAGATGACCTGTAGGATTTTATGAACTAGGGGAACCAACCCAATTTAAAATTGCAACATTCTTTCTTTTTAAAAACAAGATGGCGAAAGCACTTTTCTCTATACTGCATCTTAGGCCTTGACTTGGCCTAGGACAATATATTGAAGTCTTCACTCCCTAACCTAACCTTTGCTAGTACCTCTGAGTTAAAAAGAAAGAATCAGCAAATAGTCCAATCACTTTCAATCATATTTTAAAGCCATTGGTATGCGGCCAGAAATAAGAACACTTCTGGCTCACGAAATTTGACCATCGTGCCATGCACAGTCTCACACATAAAACCCACAGGACATAAACTACAAGATGACCTGTAGGATTTTATGAACTAGGGGAACCAACCCAATTTAAAATTGCAACATTCTTTCTTTTTAAAAACAAGATGGCGAAAGCACTTTTCTCTATACTGCATCTTAGGCCTTGACTTGGCCTAGGACAATATATTGAAGTCTTCACTCCCTAACCTAACCTTTGCTAGTACCTCTGAGTTAAAAAGAAAGAATTAGCAAATAGTCCAATCACTTTCAATCATATTTTAAAGCCATTGGTATGCGGCCAGAAATAAGAACACTTCTGGCTCACGAAATTTGACCATCGTGCCATGCACAGTCTCACACATAAAACCCACAGGACATAAACTACAAGATGACCTGTAGGATTTTATGAACTAGGGGAACCAACCCAATTTAAAATTGCAACATTCTTTCTTTTTAAAAACAAGATGGCGAAAGCACTTTTCTCTATACTGCATCTTAGGCTTTGACTTGGCCTAGGACAATATATTGAAGTCTTCACTCCCTAACCTAACCTTTGCTAGTACCTCTGAGTTAAAAAGAAAGAATTAGCAAATAGTCCAATCACTTTCAATCATATTTTAAAGCCATTGGTATGCGGCCAGAAATAAGAACACTTCTGGCTCACGAAATTTGACCATCGTGCCATGCACAGTCTCACACATAAAACCCACAGGACATAAACTACAAGATGACCTGTAGGATTTTATGAACTAGGGGAACCAACCCAATTTAAAATTGCAACATTCTTTCTTTTTAAAAACAAGATGAGGAAAGCACTCTATACTGCATCTTAGGCCTTGACTTGGCCTAGGACAATATATTGAAGTCTTCACTCCCTACCCTAACCTTTGCTAGTACCTCTGAGTTAAAAAGAAAGAATTAGCAAATAGTCCAATCACTTTCAATCATATTTTAAAGCCATTGGTATGCGGCCAGAAATAAGAACACTTCTGGCTCACGACATTTGACCATCGTGCCATGCACAGTCTCACACATAAAACCCACAGGACATAAACTACAAGATGACCTGTAGGATTTTATGAACTAGGGGAACCAACCCAATTTAAAATTGCAACATTCTTTCTTTTTAAAATCAAGATGGCGAAAGCACTTTTCTCTATACTGCATCTTAGGCCTTGACTTGGCCTAGGACAATATATTGAAGTCTTCACTCCCTAACCTAACCTTTGCTAGTACCTCTGAGTTAAAAAGAAAGAATTAGCAAATAGTCCAATCACTTTCAGTCATATTTTAAAGCCATTGGTATGCGGCCAGAAATAAGAACACTTCTGGCTCACGACATTTGACCATCGTGCCATGCACAGTCTCACACATAAAACCCACAGGACATAAACTACAAGATGACCTGTAGGATTTTATGAACTAGGGGAACCAACCCAATTTAAAATTGCAACATTCTTTCTTTTTAAAAACAAGATGGCGAAAGCACTTTTCTCTATACTGCATCTTAGGCCTTGACTTGGCCTAGGACAATATATTGAAGTCTTCACTCCCTAACCTAACCTTTGCTAGTACCTCTGAGTTAAAAAGAAAGAATTAGCAAATAGTCCAATCACTTTCAATCATATTTTAAAGCCATTGGTATGCGGCCAGAAATAAGAACACTTCTGGCTCACGACATTTGACCATCGTGCCATGCACAGTCTCACACATAAAACCCACAGGACATAAACTACAAGATGACCTGTAGGATTTTATGAACTAGGGGAACCAACCCAATTTAAAATTGCAACATTCTTTCTTTTTAAAAACAAGATGGCGAAAGCACTTTTCCCTATACTGCATCTTAGGCCTTGACTTGGCCTAGGACAATATATTGAAGTCTTCACTCCCTAACCTAACCTTTGCTAGTACCTCTGAGTTAAAAAGAAAGAATTAGCAAATAGTCCAATCACTTTCAATCATATTTTAAAGCCATTGGTATGCGGACAGAAATAAGAACACTTCTGGCTCACGAAATTTGACCATCGTGCCATGCACAGTCTCACACATAAAACCCACAGGACATAAACTACAAGATGACCTGTAGGATTTTATGAACTAGGGGAACCAACCCAATTTAAAATTGCAACATTCTTTCTTTTTAAAAACAAGATGGCGAAAGCACTTTTCTCTATACTGCATCTTAGGCCTTGACTTGGCCTAGGACAATATATTGAAGTCTTCACTCCCTAACCTAACCTTTGCTAGTACCTCTGAGTTAAAAAGAAAGAATTAGCAAATAGTCCAATCACTTTCAATCATATTTTAAAGCCATTGGTATGCGGCCAGAAATAAGAACACTTCTGGCTCACGAAATTTGACCATCGTGCCATGCACAGTCTCAAACATAAAACCCACAGGACATAAACTACAAGATGACCTGTAGGATTTTATGAACTAGGGGAACCAACCCAATTTAAAATTGCAACATTCTTTCTTTTTAAAAACAAGATGAGGAAAGCACTCTATACTGCATCTTAGGCCTTGACTTGGCCTAGGACAATATATTGAAGTCTTCACTCCCTACCCTAACCTTTGCTAGTACCTCTGAGTTAAAAAGAAAGAATTAGCAAATAGTCCAATCACTTTCAATCATATTTTAAAGCCATTGGTATGCGGCCAGAAATAAGAACACTTCTGGCTCACGACATTTGACCATCGTGCCATGCACAGTCTCACACATAAAACCCACAGGACATAAACTACAAGATGACCTGTAGGATTTTATGAACTAGGGGAACCAACCCAATTTAAAATTGCAACATTCTTTCTTTTTAAAAACAAGATGGCGAAAGCACTTTTCTCTATACTGCATCTTAGGCCTTGACTTGGCCTAGGACAATATATTGAAGTCTTCACTCCCTAACCTAACCTTTGCTAGTACCTCTGAGTTAAAAAGAAAGAATTAGCAAATAGTCCAATCACTTTCAATCATATTTTAAAGCCATTGGTATGCGGCCAGAAATAAGAACACTTCTGGCTCACGAAATTTGACCATCGTGCCATGCACAGTCTCACACATAAAACCCACAGGACATAAACTACAAGTTGACCTGTAGGATTTTATGAACTAGGGGAACCAACCCAATTTAAAATTGCAACATTCTTTCTTTTTAAAAACAAGATGGCGAAAGCACTTTTCTCTATATTGCATCTTAGGCTTTGACTTGGCCTAGGACAATATATTGAAGTCTTCACTCCCTAACCTAACCTTTGCTAGTACCTCTGAGTTAAAAAGAAAGAATTAGCAAATAGTCCAATCACTTTCAATCATATTTTAAAGCCATTGGTATGCGGCCAGAAATAAGAACACTTCTGGCTCACGAAATTTGACCATCGTGCCATGCACAGTCTCACACATAAAACCCACAGGACATAAACTACAAGATGACCTGTAGGATTTTATGAACTAGGGGAACCAACCCAATTTAAAATTGCAACATTCTTTCTTTTTAAAAACAAGATGAGGAAAGCACTCTATACTGCATCTTAGGCCTTGACTTGGCCTAGGACAATATATTGAAGTCTTCACTCCCTACCCTAACCTTTGCTAGTACCTCTGAGTTAAAAAGAAAGAATTAGCAAATAGTCCAATCACTTTCAATCATATTTTAAAGCCATTGGTATGCGGCCAGAAATAAGAACACTTCTGGCTCACGAAATTTGACCATCGTGCCATGCACAGTCTCACACATAAAACCCACAGGACATAAACTACAAGATGACCTGTAGGATTTTATGAACTAGGGGAACCAACCCAATTTAAAATTGCAACATTCTTTCTTTTTAAAAACATGATGAGGAAAGCACTTTTCTCTATACTGCATCTTAGGCCTTGACTTGGCCTAGGACAATATATTGAAGTCTTCACTCCCTACCCTAACCTTTGCTAGTACCTCTGAGTTAAAAAGAAAGAATTAGCAAATAGTCCAATCACTTTCAATCATATTTTAAAGCCATTGGTATGCGGCCAGAAATAAGAACACTTCTGGCTCATGACATTTGACCATCGTGCCATGCACAGTCTCACACATAAAACCCACAGGACATAAACTACAAGATGACCTGTAGGATTTTATGAACTAGGGGAACCAACCCAATTTAAAATTGCAACATTCTTTCTTTTTAAAAACAAGATGGCGAAAGCACTTTTCTCTATACTGCATCTTAGGCCTTGACTTGGCCTAATACAATATATTGAAGTCTTCACTCCCTAACCTAACCTTTGCTAGTACCTCTGAGTTAAAAAGAAAGAATTAGCAAATAGTCCTATCACTTTCAATCATATTTTAAAGCCATTGGTATGCGGCCAGAAATAAGAACACTTCTGGCTCACGAAATTTGACCATCGTGCCATGCACAGTCTCACACATAAAACCCACAGGACATAAACTACAAGATGACCTGTAGGATTTTATGAACTAGGGGAACCAACCCAATTTAAAATTGCAACATTCTTTCTTTTTAAAAACAAGATGGCGAAAGCACTTTTCTCTATACTGCATCTTAGGCCTTGACTTGGCCTAGGACAATATATTGAAGTCTTCACTCCCTAACCTAACCTTTGCTAGTACCTCTGAGTTAAAAAGAAAGAATTAGCAAATAGTCCAATCACTTTCAATCATATTTTAAAGCCATTGGTATGCGGCCAGAAATAAGAACACTTCTGGCTCACGAAATTTGACCATCGTGCCATGCACAGTCTCACACATAAAACCCACAGGACATAAACTACAAGATGACCTGTAGGATTTTATGAACTAGGGGAACCAACCCAATTTAAAATTGCAACATTCTTTCTTTTTAAAAACAAGATGGCGAAAGCACTTTTCTCTATACTGCATCTTAGGCCTTGACTTGGCCTAGGACAATATATTGAAGTCTTCACTCCCTAACCTAACCTTTGCTAGTACCTCTGAGTTAAAAAGAAAGAATTAGCAAATAGTCCAATCACTTTCAATCATATTTTAAAGCCATTGGTATGCGGCCAGAAATAAGAACACTTCTGGCTCACGAAATTTGACCATCGTGCCATGCACAGTCTCACACATAAAACCCACAGGACATAAACTACAAGATGACCTGTAGGATTTTATGAACTAGGGGAACCAACCCAATTTAAAATTGCAACATTCTTTCTTTTTAAAAACATGATGAGGAAAGCACTTTTCTCTATACTGCATCTTAGGCCTTGACTTGGCCTAGGACAATATATTGAAGTCTTCACTCCCTACCCTAACCTTTGCTAGTACCTCTGAGTTAAAAAGAAAGAATTAGCAAATAGTCCAATCACTTTCAATCATATTTTAAAGCCATTGGTATGCGGCCAGAAATAAGAACACTTCTGGCTCATGACATTTGACCATCGTGCCATGCACAGTCTCACACATAAAACCCACAGGACATAAACTACAAGATGACCTGTAGGATTTTATGAACTAGGGGAACCAACCCAATTTAAAATTGCAACATTCTTTCTTTTTAAAAACAAGATGGCGAAAGCACTTTTCTCTATACTGCATCTTAGGCCTTGACTTGGCCTAATACAATATATTGAAGTCTTCACTCCCTAACCTAACCTTTGCTAGTACCTCTGAGTTAAAAAGAAAGAATTAGCAAATAGTCCTATCACTTTCAATCATATTTTAAAGCCATTGGTATGCGGCCAGAAATAAGAACACTTCTGGCTCACGAAATTTGACCATCGTGCCATGCACAGTCTCACACATAAAACCCACAGGACATAAACTACAAGATGACCTGTAGGATTTTATGAACTAGGGGAACCAACCCAATTTAAAATTGCAACATTCTTTCTTTTTAAAAACAAGATGGCGAAAGCACTTTTCTCTATACTGCATCTTAGGCCTTGACTTGGCCTAGGACAATATATTGAAGTCTTCACTCCCTAACCTAACCTTTGCTAGTACCTCTGAGTTAAAAAGAAAGAATTAGCAAATAGTCCAATCACTTTCAATCATATTTTAAAGCCATTGGTATGCGGCCAGAAATAAGAACACTTCTGGCTCACGAAATTTGACCATCGTGCCATGCACAGTCTCACACATAAAACCCACAGGACATAAACTACAAGATGACCTGTAGGATTTTATGAACTAGGGGAACCAACCCAATTTAAAATTGCAACATTCTTTCTTTTTAAAAACAAGATGGCGAAAGCACTTTTCTCTATACTGCATCTTAGGCCTTGACTTGGCCTAGGACAATATATTGAAGTCTTCACTCCCTAACCTAACCTTTGCTAGTACCTCTGAGTTAAAAAGAAAGAATTAGCAAATAGTCCAATCACTTTCAATCATATTTTAAAGCCATTGGTATGCGGCCAGAAATAAGAACACTTCTGGCTCACGAAATTTGACCATCGTGCCATGCACAGTCTCACACATAAAACCCACAGGACATAAACAACAAGATGACCTGTAGGATTTTATGAACTAGGGGAACCAACCCAATTTAAAATTGCAACATTCTTTCTTTTTAAAAACAAGATGAGGAAAGCACTTTTCTCTATACTGCATCTTAGGCCTTGACTTGGCCTAGGACAATATATTGAAGTCTTCACTCCCTACCCTAACCTTTGCTAGTACCTCTGAGTTAAAAAGAAAGAATTAGCAAATAGTCCAATCACTTTCAATCATATTTTAAAGCCATTGGTATGCGGCCAGAAATAAGAACACTTCTGGCTCACGACATTTGACCATCGTGCCATGCACAGTCTCACACATAAAACCCACAGGACATAAACTACAAGATGACCTGTAGGATTTTATGAACTAGGGGAACCAACCCAATTTAAAATTGCAACATTCTTTCTTTTTAAAAACAAGATGGCGAAAGCACTTTTCTCTATACTGCATCTTAGGCCTTGACTTGGCCTAGGACAATATATTGAAGTCTTCACTCCCTAACCTAACCTTTGCTAGTACCTCTGAGTTAAAAAGAAAGAATTAGCAAATAGTCCTATCACTTTCAATCATATTTTAAAGCCATTGGTATGCGGCCAGAAATAAGAACACTTCTGGCTCACGAAATTTGACCATCGTGCCATGCACAGTCTCACACATAAAACCCACAGGACATAAACTACAAGATGACCTGTAGGATTTTATGAACTAGGGGAACCAACCCAATTTAAAATTGCAACATTCTTTCTTTTTAAAAACAAGATGGCGAAAGCACTTTTCTCTATACTGCATCTTAGGCCTTGACTTGGCCTAGGACAATATATTGAAGTCTTCACTCCCTAACCTAACCTTTGCTAGTACCTCTGAGTTAAAAAGAAAGAATTAGCAAATAGTCCAATCACTTTCAATCATATTTTAAAGCCATTGGTATGCGGCCAGAAATAAGAACACTTCTGGCTCACGAAATTTGACCATCGTGCCATGCACAGTCTCACACATAAAACCCACAGGACATAAACTACAAGATGACCTGTAGGATTTTATGAACTAGGGGAACCAACCCAATTTAAAATTGCAACATTCTTTCTTTTTAAAAACAAGATGGCGAAAGCACTTTTCTCTATACTGCATCTTAGGCCTTGACTTGGCCTAGGACAATATATTGAAGTCTTCACTCCCTAACCTAACCTTTGCTAGTACCTCTGAGTTAAAAAGAAAGAATTAGCAAATAGTCCAATCACTTTCAATCATATTTTAAAGCCATTGGTATGCGGCCAGAAATAAGAACACTTCTGGCTCACGAAATTTGACCATCGTGCCATGCACAGTCTCACACATAAAACCCACAGGACATAAACAACAAGATGACCTGTAGGATTTTATGAACTAGGGGAACCAACCCAATTTAAAATTGCAACATTCTTTCTTTTTAAAAACAAGATGAGGAAAGCACTTTTCTCTATACTGCATCTTAGGCCTTGACTTGGCCTAGGACAATATATTGAAGTCTTCACTCCCTACCCTAACCTTTGCTAGTACCTCTGAGTTAAAAAGAAAGAATTAGCAAATAGTCCAATCACTTTCAATCATATTTTAAAGCCATTGGTATGCGGCCAGAAATAAGAACACTTCTGGCTCACGACATTTGACCATCGTGCCATGCACAGTCTCACACATAAAACCCACAGGACATAAACTACAAGATGACCTGTAGGATTTTATGAACTAGGGGAACCAACCCAATTTAAAATTGCAACATTCTTTCTTTTTAAAAACAAGATGGCGAAAGCACTTTTCTCTATACTGCATCTTAGGCCTTGACTTGGCCTAGGACAATATATTGAAGTCTTCACTCCCTAACCTAACCTTTGCTAGTACCTCTGAGTTAAAAAGAAAGAATTAGCAAATAGTCCAATCACTTTCAATCATATTTTAAAGCCATTGGTATGCGGCCAGAAATAAGAACACTTCTGGCTCACGAAATTTGACCATCGTGCCATGCACAGTCTCACACATAAAACCCACAGGACATAAACTACAAGATGACCTGTAGGATTTTATGAACTAGGGGAACCAACCCAATTTAAAATTGCAACATTCTTTCTTTTTAAAAACAAGATGGCGAAAGCACTTTTCTCTATACTGCATCTTAGGCCTTGACTTGGCCTAGGACAATATATTGAAGTCTTCACTCCCTAACCTAACCTTTGCTAGTACCTCTGAGTTAAAAAGAAAGAATTAGCAAATAGTCCAATCACTTTCAATCATATTTTAAAGCCATTGGTATGCGGCCAGAAATAAGAACACTTCTGGCTCACGACATTTGACCATCGTGCCATGCACAGTCTCACACATAAAACCCACAGGACATAAACTACAAGATGACCTGTAGGATTTTATGAACTAGGGGAACCAACCCAATTTAAAATTGCAACATTCTTTCTTTTTAAAAACAAGATGGCGAAAGCACTTTTCTCTATACTGCATCTTAGGCCTTGACTTGGCCTAGGACAATATATTGAAGTCTTCACTCCCTAACCTAACCTTTGCTAGTACCTCTGAGTTAAAAAGAAAGAATTAGCAAATAGTCCAATCACTTTCAATCATATTTTAAAGCCATTGGTATGCGGCCAGAAATAAGAACACTTTTGGCTCACGAAATTTGACCATCGTGCCATGCACAGTCTCACACATAAAACCCACAGGACATAAACTACAAGATGACCTGTAGGATTTTATGAACTAGGGGAACCAACCCAATTTAAAATTGCAACATTCTTTCTTTTTAAAAACAAGATGAGGAAAGCACTTTTCTCTATACTGCATCTTAGGCCTTGACTTGGCCTAGGACAATATATTGAAGTCTTCACTCCCTACCCTAACCTTTGCTAGTACCTCTGAGTTAAAATGAAAGAATTAGCAAATAGTCCAATCACTTTCAATCATATTTTAAAGCCATTGGTATGCGGCCAGAAATAAGAACACTTCTGGCTCACGACATTTGACCATCGTGCCATGCACAGTCTCACACATAAAACCCACAGGACATAAACTACAAGATGACCTGTAGGATTTTATGAACTAGGGGAACCAACCCAATTTAAAATTGCAACATTCTTTCTTTTTAAAAACAAGATGGCGAAAGCACTTTTCTCTATACTGCATCTTAGGCCTTGACTTGGCCTAGGACAATATATTGAAGTCTTCACTCCCTAACCTAACCTTTGCTAGTACCTCTGAGTTAAAAAGAAAGAATTAGCAAATAGTCCAATCACTTTCAATCATATTTTAAAGCCATTGGTATGCGGCCAGAAATAAGAACACTTCTGGCTCACGAAATTTGACCATCGTGCCATGCACAGTCTCACACATAAAACCCACAGGACATAAACTACAAGATGACCTGTAGGATTTTATGAACTAGGGGAACCAACCCAATTTAAAATTGCAACATTCTTTCTTTTTAAAAACAAGATGGCGAAAGCACTTTTCTCTATACTGCATCTTAGGCCTTGACTTGGCCTAGGACAATATATTGAAGTCTTCACTCCCTAACCTAACCTTTGCTAGTACCTCTGAGTTAAAAAGAAAGAATTAGCAAATAGTCCAATCACTTTCAATCATATTTTAAAGCCATTGGTATGCGGCCAGAAATAAGAACACTTCTGGCTCACGACATTTGACCATCGTGCCATGCACAGTCTCACACATAAAACCCACAGGACATAAACTACAAGATGACCTGTAGGATTTTATGAACTAGGGGAACCAACCCAATTTAAAATTGCAACATTCTTTCTTTTTAAAAACAAGATGGCGAAAGCACTTTTCTCTATACTGCATCTTAGGCCTTGACTTGGCCTAGGACAATATATTGAAGTCTTCACTCCCTAACCTAACCTTTGCTAGTACCTCTGAGTTAAAAAGAAAGAATTAGCAAATAGTCCAATCACTTTCAATCATATTTTAAAGCCATTGGTATGCGGCCAGAAATAAGAACACTTCTGGCTCACGACATTTGACCATCGTGCCATGCACAGTCTCACACATAAAACCCACAGGACATAAACTACAAGATGACCTGTAGGATTTTATGAACTAGGGGAACCAACCCAATTTAAAATTGCAACATTCTTTCTTTTTAAAAACAAGATGGCGAAAGCACTTTTCTCTATACTGCATCTTAGGCCTTGACTTGGCCTAGGACAATATATTGAAGTCTTCACTCCCTAACCTAACCTTTGCTAGTACCTCTGAGTTAAAAAGAAAGAATTAGCAAATAGTCCAATCACTTTCAATCATATTTTAAAGCCATTGGTATGCGGCCAGAAATAAGAACACTTCTGGCTCACGAAATTTGACCATCGTGCCATGCACAGTCTCACACATAAAACCCACAGGACATAAACTACAAGATGACCTGTAGGATTTTATGAACTAGGGGAACCAACCCAATTTAAAATTGCAACATTCTTTCTTTTTAAAAACAAGATGGCGAAAGCACTTTTCTCTATACTGCATCTTAGGCTTTGACTTGGCCTAGGACAATATATTGAAGTCTTCACTCCCTAACCTAACCTTTGCTAGTACCTCTGAGTTAAAAAGAAAGAATTAGCAAATAGTCCAATCACTTTCAATCATATTTTAAAGCCATTGGTATGCGGCCAGAAATAAGAACACTTCTGGCTCACGAAATTTGACCATCGTGCCATGCACAGTCTCACACATAAAACCCACAGGACATAAACTACAAGATGACCTGTAGGATTTTATGAACTAGGGGAACCAACCCAATTTAAAATTGCAACATTCTTTCTTTTTAAAAACAAGATGAGGAAAGCACTCTATACTGCATCTTAGGCCTTGACTTGGCCTAGGACAATATATTGAAGTCTTCACTCCCTACCCTAACCTTTGCTAGTACCTCTGAGTTAAAAAGAAAGAATTAGCAAATAGTCCAATCACTTTCAATCATATTTTAAAGCCATTGGTATGCGGCCAGAAATAAGAACACTTCTGGCTCACGACATTTGACCATCGTGCCATGCACAGTCTCACACATAAAACCCACAGGACATAAACTACAAGATGACCTGTAGGATTTTATGAACTAGGGGAACCAACCCAATTTAAAATTGCAACATTCTTTCTTTTTAAAATCAAGATGGCGAAAGCACTTTTCTCTATACTGCATCTTAGGCCTTGACTTGGCCTAGGACAATATATTGAAGTCTTCACTCCCTAACCTAACCTTTGCTAGTACCTCTGAGTTAAAAAGAAAGAATTAGCAAATAGTCCAATCACTTTCAGTCATATTTTAAAGCCATTGGTATGCGGCCAGAAATAAGAACACTTCTGGCTCACGACATTTGACCATCGTGCCATGCACAGTCTCACACATAAAACCCACAGGACATAAACTACAAGATGACCTGTAGGATTTTATGAACTAGGGGAACCAACCCAATTTAAAATTGCAACATTCTTTCTTTTTAAAAACAAGATGGCGAAAGCACTTTTCTCTATACTGCATCTTAGGCCTTGACTTGGCCTAGGACAATATATTGAAGTCTTCACTCCCTAACCTAACCTTTGCTAGTACCTCTGAGTTAAAAAGAAAGAATTAGCAAATAGTCCAATCACTTTCAATCATATTTTAAAGCCATTGGTATGCGGCCAGAAATAAGAACACTTCTGGCTCACGACATTTGACCATCGTGCCATGCACAGTCTCACACATAAAACCCACAGGACATAAACTACAAGATGACCTGTAGGATTTTATGAACTAGGGGAACCAACCCAATTTAAAATTGCAACATTCTTTCTTTTTAAAAACAAGATGGCGAAAGCACTTTTCCCTATACTGCATCTTAGGCCTTGACTTGGCCTAGGACAATATATTGAAGTCTTCACTCCCTAACCTAACCTTTGCTAGTACCTCTGAGTTAAAAAGAAAGAATTAGCAAATAGTCCAATCACTTTCAATCATATTTTAAAGCCATTGGTATGCGGACAGAAATAAGAACACTTCTGGCTCACGAAATTTGACCATCGTGCCATGCACAGTCTCACACATAAAACCCACAGGACATAAACTACAAGATGACCTGTAGGATTTTATGAACTAGGGGAACCAACCCAATTTAAAATTGCAACATTCTTTCTTTTTAAAAACAAGATGGCGAAAGCACTTTTCTCTATACTGCATCTTAGGCCTTGACTTGGCCTAGGACAATATATTGAAGTCTTCACTCCCTAACCTAACCTTTGCTAGTACCTCTGAGTTAAAAAGAAAGAATTAGCAAATAGTCCAATCACTTTCAATCATATTTTAAAGCCATTGGTATGCGGCCAGAAATAAGAACACTTCTGGCTCACGAAATTTGACCATCGTGCCATGCACAGTCTCACACATAAAACCCACAGGACATAAACTACAAGATGACCTGTAGGATTTTATGAACTAGGGGAACCAACCCAATTTAAAATTGCAACATTCTTTCTTTTTAAAAACATGATGAGGAAAGCACTTTTCTCTATACTGCATCTTAGGCCTTGACTTGGCCTAGGACAATATATTGAAGTCTTCACTCCCTACCCTAACCTTTGCTAGTACCTCTGAGTTAAAAAGAAAGAATTAGCAAATAGTCCAATCACTTTCAATCATATTTTAAAGCCATTGGTATGCGGCCAGAAATAAGAACACTTCTGGCTCATGACATTTGACCATCGTGCCATGCACAGTCTCACACATAAAACCCACAGGACATAAACTACAAGATGACCTGTAGGATTTTATGAACTAGGGGAACCAACCCAATTTAAAATTGCAACATTCTTTCTTTTTAAAAACAAGATGGCGAAAGCACTTTTCTCTATACTGCATCTTAGGCCTTGACTTGGCCTAATACAATATATTGAAGTCTTCACTCCCTAACCTAACCTTTGCTAGTACCTCTGAGTTAAAAAGAAAGAATTAGCAAATAGTCCTATCACTTTCAATCATATTTTAAAGCCATTGGTATGCGGCCAGAAATAAGAACACTTCTGGCTCACGAAATTTGACCATCGTGCCATGCACAGTCTCACACATAAAACCCACAGGACATAAACTACAAGATGACCTGTAGGATTTTATGAACTAGGGGAACCAACCCAATTTAAAATTGCAACATTCTTTCTTTTTAAAAACAAGATGGCGAAAGCACTTTTCTCTATACTGCATCTTAGGCCTTGACTTGGCCTAGGACAATATATTGAAGTCTTCACTCCCTAACCTAACCTTTGCTAGTACCTCTGAGTTAAAAAGAAAGAATTAGCAAATAGTCCAATCACTTTCAATCATATTTTAAAGCCATTGGTATGCGGCCAGAAATAAGAACACTTCTGGCTCACGAAATTTGACCATCGTGCCATGCACAGTCTCACACATAAAACCCACAGGACATAAACTACAAGATGACCTGTAGGATTTTATGAACTAGGGGAACCAACCCAATTTAAAATTGCAACATTCTTTCTTTTTAAAAACAAGATGGCGAAAGCACTTTTCTCTATACTGCATCTTAGGCCTTGACTTGGCCTAGGACAATATATTGAAGTCTTCACTCCCTAACCTAACCTTTGCTAGTACCTCTGAGTTAAAAAGAAAGAATTAGCAAATAGTCCAATCACTTTCAATCATATTTTAAAGCCATTGGTATGCGGCCAGAAATAAGAACACTTCTGGCTCACGAAATTTGACCATCGTGCCATGCACAGTCTCACACATAAAACCCACAGGACATAAACAACAAGATGACCTGTAGGATTTTATGAACTAGGGGAACCAACCCAATTTAAAATTGCAACATTCTTTCTTTTTAAAAACAAGATGAGGAAAGCACTTTTCTCTATACTGCATCTTAGGCCTTGACTTGGCCTAGGACAATATATTGAAGTCTTCACTCCCTACCCTAACCTTTGCTAGTACCTCTGAGTTAAAAAGAAAGAATTAGCAAATAGTCCAATCACTTTCAATCATATTTTAAAGCCATTGGTATGCGGCCAGAAATAAGAACACTTCTGGCTCACGACATTTGACCATCGTGCCATGCACAGTCTCACACATAAAACCCACAGGACATAAACTACAAGATGACCTGTAGGATTTTATGAACTAGGGGAACCAACCCAATTTAAAATTGCAACATTCTTTCTTTTTAAAAACAAGATGGCGAAAGCACTTTTCTCTATACTGCATCTTAGGCCTTGACTTGGCCTAGGACAATATATTGAAGTCTTCACTCCCTAACCTAACCTTTGCTAGTACCTCTGAGTTAAAAAGAAAGAATTAGCAAATAGTCCAATCACTTTCAATCATATTTTAAAGCCATTGGTATGCGGCCAGAAATAAGAACACTTCTGGCTCACGAAATTTGACCATCGTGCCATGCACAGTCTCACACATAAAACCCACAGGACATAAACTACAAGATGACCTGTAGGATTTTATGAACTAGGGGAACCAACCCAATTTAAAATTGCAACATTCTTTCTTTTTAAAAACAAGATGGCGAAAGCACTTTTCTCTATACTGCATCTTAGGCCTTGACTTGGCCTAGGACAATATATTGAAGTCTTCACTCCCTAACCTAACCTTTGCTAGTACCTCTGAGTTAAAAAGAAAGAATTAGCAAATAGTCCAATCACTTTCAATCATATTTTAAAGCCATTGGTATGCGGCCAGAAATAAGAACACTTCTGGCTCACGACATTTGACCATCGTGCCATGCACAGTCTCACACATAAAACCCACAGGACATAAACTACAAGATGACCTGTAGGATTTTATGAACTAGGGGAACCAACCCAATTTAAAATTGCAACATTCTTTCTTTTTAAAAACAAGATGGCGAAAGCACTTTTCTCTATACTGCATCTTAGGCCTTGACTTGGCCTAGGACAATATATTGAAGTCTTCACTCCCTAACCTAACCTTTGCTAGTACCTCTGAGTTAAAAAGAAAGAATTAGCAAATAGTCCAATCACTTTCAATCATATTTTAAAGCCATTGGTATGCGGCCAGAAATAAGAACACTTTTGGCTCACGAAATTTGACCATCGTGCCATGCACAGTCTCACACATAAAACCCACAGGACATAAACTACAAGATGACCTGTAGGATTTTATGAACTAGGGGAACCAACCCAATTTAAAATTGCAACATTCTTTCTTTTTAAAAACAAGATGAGGAAAGCACTTTTCTCTATACTGCATCTTAGGCCTTGACTTGGCCTAGGACAATATATTGAAGTCTTCACTCCCTACCCTAACCTTTGCTAGTACCTCTGAGTTAAAATGAAAGAAGTAGCAAATAGTCCAATCACTTTCAATCATATTTTAAAGCCATTGGTATGCGGCCAGAAATAAGAACACTTCTGGCTCACGACATTTGACCATCGTGCCATGCACAGTCTCACACATAAAACCCACAGGACATAAACTACAAGATGACCTGTAGGATTTTATGAACTAGGGGAACCAACCCAATTTAAAATTGCAACATTCTTTCTTTTTAAAAACAAGATGGCGAAAGCACTTTTCTCTATACTGCATCTTAGGCCTTGACTTGGCCTAGGACAATATATTGAAGTCTTCACTCCCTAACCTAACCTTTGCTAGTACCTCTGAGTTAAAAAGAAAGAATTAGCAAATAGTCCAATCACTTTCAATCATATTTTAAAGCCATTGGTATGCGGCCAGAAATAAGAACACTTCTGGCTCACGAAATTTGACCATCGTGCCATGCACAGTCTCACACATAAAACCCACAGGACATAAACTACAAGATGACCTGTAGGATTTTATGAACTAGGGGAACCAACCCAATTTAAAATTGCAACATTCTTTCTTTTTAAAAACAAGATGGCGAAAGCACTTTTCTCTATACTGCATCTTAGGCCTTGACTTGGCCTAGGACAATATATTGAAGTCTTCACTCCCTAACCTAACCTTTGCTAGTACCTCTGAGTTAAAAAGAAAGAATTAGCAAATAGTCCAATCACTTTCAATCATATTTTAAAGCCATTGGTATGCGGCCAGAAATAAGAACACTTCTGGCTCACGACATTTGACCATCGTGCCATGCACAGTCTCACACATAAAACCCACAGGACATAAACTACAAGATGACCTGTAGGATTTTATGAACTAGGGGAACCAACCCAATTTAAAATTGCAACATTCTTTCTTTTTAAAATCAAGATGGCGAAAGCACTTTTCTCTATACTGCATCTTAGGCCTTGACTTGGCCTAGGACAATATATTGAAGTCTTCACTCCCTAACCTAACCTTTGCTAGTACCTCTGAGTTAAAAAGAAAGAATTAGCAAATAGTCCAATCACTTTCAGTCATATTTTAAAGCCATTGGTATGCGGCCAGAAATAAGAACACTTCTGGCTCACGACATTTGACCATCGTGCCATGCACAGTCTCACACATAAAACCCACAGGACATAAACTACAAGATGACCTGTAGGATTTTATGAACTAGGGGAACCAACCCAATTTAAAATTGCAACATTCTTTCTTTTTAAAAACAAGATGGCGAAAGCACTTTTCTCTATACTGCATCTTAGGCCTTGACTTGGCCTAGGACAATATATTGAAGTCTTCACTCCCTAACCTAACCTTTGCTAGTACCTCTGAGTTAAAAAGAAAGAATTAGCAAATAGTCCAATCACTTTCAATCATATTTTAAAGCCATTGGTATGCGGCCAGAAATAAGAACACTTCTGGCTCACGACATTTGACCATCGTGCCATGCACAGTCTCACACATAAAACCCACAGGACATAAACTACAAGATGACCTGTAGGATTTTATGAACTAGGGGAACCAACCCAATTTAAAATTGCAACATTCTTTCTTTTTAAAAACAAGATGGCGAAAGCACTTTTCCCTATACTGCATCTTAGGCCTTGACTTGGCCTAGGACAATATATTGAAGTCTTCACTCCCTAACCTAACCTTTGCTAGTACCTCTGAGTTAAAAAGAAAGAATTAGCAAATAGTCCAATCACTTTCAATCATATTTTAAAGCCATTGGTATGCGGACAGAAATAAGAACACTTCTGGCTCACGAAATTTGACCATCGTGCCATGCACAGTCTCACACATAAAACCCACAGGACATAAACTACAAGATGACCTGTAGGATTTTATGAACTAGGGGAACCAACCCAATTTAAAATTGCAACATTCTTTCTTTTTAAAAACAAGATGGCGAAAGCACTTTTCTCTATACTGCATCTTAGGCCTTGACTTGGCCTAGGACAATATATTGAAGTCTTCACTCCCTAACCTAACCTTTGCTAGTACCTCTGAGTTAAAAAGAAAGAATTAGCAAATAGTCCAATCACTTTCAATCATATTTTAAAGCCATTGGTATGCGGCCAGAAATAAGAACACTTCTGGCTCACGAAATTTGACCATCGTGCCATGCACAGTCTCACACATAAAACCCACAGGACATAAACTACAAGATGACCTGTAGGATTTTATGAACTAGGGGAACCAACCCAATTTAAAATTGCAACATTCTTTCTTTTTAAAAACAAGATGAGGAAAGCACTCTATACTGCATCTTAGGCCTTGACTTGGCCTAGGACAATATATTGAAGTCTTCACTCCCTACCCTAACCTTTGCTAGTACCTCTGAGTTAAAAAGAAAGAATTAGCAAATAGTCCAATCACTTTCAATCATATTTTAAAGCCATTGGTATGCGGCCAGAAATAAGAACACTTCTGGCTCACGACATTTGACCATCGTGCCATGCACAGTCTCACACATAAAACCCACAGGACATAAACTACAAGATGACCTGTAGGATTTTATGAACTAGGGGAACCAACCCAATTTAAAATTGCAACATTCTTTCTTTTTAAAAACAAGATGGCGAAAGCACTTTTCTCTATACTGCATCTTAGGCCTTGACTTGGCCTAGGACAATATATTGAAGTCTTCACTCCCTAACCTAACCTTTGCTAGTACCTCTGAGTTAAAAAGAAAGAATTAGCAAATAGTCCAATCACTTTCAATCATATTTTAAAGCCATTGGTATGCGGCCAGAAATAAGAACACTTCTGGCTCACGAAATTTGACCATCGTGCCATGCACAGTCTCACACATAAAACCCACAGGACATAAACTACAAGTTGACCTGTAGGATTTTATGAACTAGGGGAACCAACCCAATTTAAAATTGCAACATTCTTTCTTTTTAAAAACAAGATGGCGAAAGCACTTTTCTCTATATTGCATCTTAGGCTTTGACTTGGCCTAGGACAATATATTGAAGTCTTCACTCCCTAACCTAACCTTTGCTAGTACCTCTGAGTTAAAAAGAAAGAATTAGCAAATAGTCCAATCACTTTCAATCATATTTTAAAGCCATTGGTATGCGGCCAGAAATAAGAACACTTCTGGCTCACGAAATTTGACCATCGTGCCATGCACAGTCTCACACATAAAACCCACAGGACATAAACTACAAGATGACCTGTAGGATTTTATGAACTAGGGGAACCAACCCAATTTAAAATTGCAACATTCTTTCTTTTTAAAAACAAGATGAGGAAAGCACTCTATACTGCATCTTAGGCCTTGACTTGGCCTAGGACAATATATTGAAGTCTTCACTCCCTAACCTAACCTTTGCTAGTACCTCTGAGTTAAAAAGAAAGAATTAGCAAATAGTCCAATCACTTTCAATCATATTTTAAAGCCATTGGTATGCGGCCAGAAATAAGAACACTTCTGGCTCACGAAATTTGACCATCGTGCCATGCACAGTCTCACACATAAAACCCACAGGACATAAACTACAAGATGACCTGTAGGATTTTATGAACTAGGGGAACCAACCCAATTTAAAATTGCAACATTCTTTCTTTTTAAAAACATGATGAGGAAAGCACTTTTCTCTATACTGCATCTTAGGCCTTGACTTGGCCTAGGACAATATATTGAAGTCTTCACTCCCTACCCTAACCTTTGCTAGTACCTCTGAGTTAAAAAGAAAGAATTAGCAAATAGTCCAATCACTTTCAATCATATTTTAAAGCCATTGGTATGCGGCCAGAAATAAGAACACTTCTGGCTCATGACATTTGACCATCGTGCCATGCACAGTCTCACACATAAAACCCACAGGACATAAACTACAAGATGACCTGTAGGATTTTATGAACTAGGGGAACCAACCCAATTTAAAATTGCAACATTCTTTCTTTTTAAAAACAAGATGGCGAAAGCACTTTTCTCTATACTGCATCTTAGGCCTTGACTTGGCCTAATACAATATATTGAAGTCTTCACTCCCTAACCTAACCTTTGCTAGTACCTCTGAGTTAAAAAGAAAGAATTAGCAAATAGTCCTATCACTTTCAATCATATTTTAAAGCCATTGGTATGCGGCCAGAAATAAGAACACTTCTGGCTCACGAAATTTGACCATCGTGCCATGCACAGTCTCACACATAAAACCCACAGGACATAAACTACAAGATGACCTGTAGGATTTTATGAACTAGGGGAACCAACCCAATTTAAAATTGCAACATTCTTTCTTTTTAAAAACAAGATGGCGAAAGCACTTTTCTCTATACTGCATCTTAGGCCTTGACTTGGCCTAGGACAATATATTGAAGTCTTCACTCCCTAACCTAACCTTTGCTAGTACCTCTGAGTTAAAAAGAAAGAATTAGCAAATAGTCCAATCACTTTCAATCATATTTTAAAGCCATTGGTATGCGGCCAGAAATAAGAACACTTCTGGCTCACGAAATTTGACCATCGTGCCATGCACAGTCTCACACATAAAACCCACAGGACATAAACTACAAGATGACCTGTAGGATTTTATGAACTAGGGGAACCAACCCAATTTAAAATTGCAACATTCTTTCTTTTTAAAAACAAGATGGCGAAAGCACTTTTCTCTATACTGCATCTTAGGCCTTGACTTGGCCTAGGACAATATATTGAAGTCTTCACTCTCTAACCTAACCTTTGCTAGTACCTCTGAGTTAAAAAGAAAGAATTAGCAAATAGTCCAATCACTTTCAATCATATTTTAAAGCCATTGGTATGCGGCCAGAAATAAGAACACTTCTGGCTCACGAAATTTGACCATCGTGCCATGCACAGTCTCACACATAAAACCCACAGGACATAAACAACAAGATGACCTGTAGGATTTTATGAACTAGGGGAACCAACCCAATTTAAAATTGCAACATTCTTTCTTTTTAAAAACAAGATGAGGAAAGCACTTTTCTCTATACTGCATCTTAGGCCTTGACTTGGCCTAGGACAATATATTGAAGTCTTCACTCCCTACCCTAACCTTTGCTAGTACCTCTGAGTTAAAAAGAAAGAATTAGCAAATAGTCCAATCACTTTCAATCATATTTTAAAGCCATTGGTATGCGGCCAGAAATAAGAACACTTCTGGCTCACGACATTTGACCATCGTGCCATGCACAGTCTCACACATAAAACCCACAGGACATAAACTACAAGATGACCTGTAGGATTTTATGAACTAGGGGAACCAACCCAATTTAAAATTGCAACATTCTTTCTTTTTAAAAACAAGATGGCGAAAGCACTTTTCTCTATACTGCATCTTAGGCCTTGACTTGGCCTAGGACAATATATTGAAGTCTTCACTCCCTAACCTAACCTTTGCTAGTACCTCTGAGTTAAAAAGAAAGAATTAGCAAATAGTCCAATCACTTTCAATCATATTTTAAAGCCATTGGTATGCGGCCAGAAATAAGAACACTTCTGGCTCACGAAATTTGACCATCGTGCCATGCACAGTCTCACACATAAAACCCACAGGACATAAACTACAAGATGACCTGTAGGATTTTATGAACTAGGGGAACCAACCCAATTTAAAATTGCAACATTCTTTCTTTTTAAAAACAAGATGGCGAAAGCACTTTTCTCTATACTGCATCTTAGGCCTTGACTTGGCCTAGGACAATATATTGAAGTCTTCACTCCCTAACCTAACCTTTGCTAGTACCTCTGAGTTAAAAAGAAAGAATTAGCAAATAGTCCAATCACTTTCAATCATATTTTAAAGCCATTGGTATGCGGCCAGAAATAAGAACACTTTTGGCTCACGAAATTTGACCATCGTGCCATGCACAGTCTCACACATAAAACCCACAGGACATAAACTACAAGATGACCTGTAGGATTTTATGAACTAGGGGAACCAACCCAATTTAAAATTGCAACATTCTTTCTTTTTAAAAACAAGATGAGGAAAGCACTTTTCTCTATACTGCATCTTAGGCCTTGACTTGGCCTAGGACAATATATTGAAGTCTTCACTCCCTACCCTAACCTTTGCTAGTACCTCTGAGTTAAAATGAAAGAATTAGCAAATAGTCCAATCACTTTCAATCATATTTTAAAGCCATTGGTATGCGGCCAGAAATAAGAACACTTCTGGCTCACGACATTTGACCATCGTGCCATGCACAGTCTCACACATAAAACCCACAGGACATAAACTACAAGATGACCTGTAGGATTTTATGAACTAGGGGAACCAACCCAATTTAAAATTGCAACATTCTTTCTTTTTAAAAACAAGATGGCGAAAGCACTTTTCTCTATACTGCATCTTAGGCCTTGACTTGGCCTAGGACAATATATTGAAGTCTTCACTCCCTAACCTAACCTTTGCTAGTACCTCTGAGTTAAAAAGAAAGAATTAGCAAATAGTCCAATCACTTTCAATCATATTTTAAAGCCATTGGTATGCGGCCAGAAATAAGAACACTTCTGGCTCACGAAATTTGACCATCGTGCCATGCACAGTCTCACACATAAAACCCACAGGACATAAACTACAAGATGACCTGTAGGATTTTATGAACTAGGGGAACCAACCCAATTTAAAATTGCAACATTCTTTCTTTTTAAAAACAAGATGGCGAAAGCACTTTTCTCTATACTGCATCTTAGGCCTTGACTTGGCCTAGGACAATATATTGAAGTCTTCACTCCCTAACCTAACCTTTGCTAGTACCTCTGAGTTAAAAAGAAAGAATTAGCAAATAGTCCAATCACTTTCAATCATATTTTAAAGCCATTGGTATGCGGCCAGAAATAAGAACACTTCTGGCTCACGACATTTGACCATCGTGCCATGCACAGTCTCACACATAAAACCCACAGGACATAAACTACAAGATGACCTGTAGGATTTTATGAACTAGGGGAACCAACCCAATTTAAAATTGCAACATTCTTTCTTTTTAAAAACAAGATGGCGAAAGCACTTTTCTCTATACTGCATCTTAGGCCTTGACTTGGCCTAGGACAATATATTGAAGTCTTCACTCCCTAACCTAACCTTTGCTAGTACCTCTGAGTTAAAAAGAAAGAATTAGCAAATAGTCCAATCACTTTCAATCATATTTTAAAGCCATTGGTATGCGGCCAGAAATAAGAACACTTCTGGCTCACGACATTTGACCATCGTGCCATGCACAGTCTCACACATAAAACCCACAGGACATAAACTACAAGATGACCTGTAGGATTTTATGAACTAGGGGAACCAACCCAATTTAAAATTGCAACATTCTTTCTTTTTAAAAACAAGATGGCGAAAGCACTTTTCTCTATACTGCATCTTAGGCCTTGACTTGGCCTAGGACAATATATTGAAGTCTTCACTCCCTAACCTAACCTTTGCTAGTACCTCTGAGTTAAAAAGAAAGAATTAGCAAATAGTCCAATCACTTTCAATCATATTTTAAAGCCATTGGTATGCGGCCAGAAATAAGAACACTTCTGGCTCACGACATTTGACCATCGTGCCATGCACAGTCTCACACATAAAACCCACAGGACATAAACTACAAGATGACCTGTAGGATTTTATGAACTAGGGGAACCAACCCAATTTAAAATTGCAACATTCTTTCTTTTTAAAAACAAGATGGCGAAAGCACTTTTCTCTATACTGCATCTTAGGCCTTGACTTGGCCTAGGACAATATATTGAAGTCTTCACTCCCTAACCTAACCTTTGCTAGTACCTCTGAGTTAAAAAGAAAGAATTAGCAAATAGTCCAATCACTTTCAATCATATTTTAAAGCCATTGGTATGCGGCCAGAAATAAGAACACTTCTGGCTCACGAAATTTGACCATCGTGCCATGCACAGTCTCACACATAAAACCCACAGGACATAAACTACAAGATGACCTGTAGGATTTTATGAACTAGGGGAACCAACCCAATTTAAAATTGCAACATTCTTTCTTTTTAAAAACAAGATGAGGAAAGCACTTTTCTCTATACTGCATCTTAGGCCTTGACTTGGCCTAGGACAATATATTGAAGTCTTCACTCCCTACCCTAACCTTTGCTAGTACCTCTGAGTTAAAAAGAAAGAATTAGCAAATAGTCCAATCACTTTCAATCATATTTTAAAGCCATTGGTATGCGGCCAGAAATAAGAACACTTCTGGCTCACGAAATTTGACCATCGTGCCATGCACAGTCTCACACATAAAACCCACAGGACATAAACTACAAGATGACCTGTAGGATTTTATGAACTAGGGGAACCAACCCAATTTAAAATTGCAACATTCTTTCTTTTTAAAAACAAGATGGCGAAAGCACTTTTCTCTATACTGCATCTTAGGCTTTGACTTGGCCTAGGACAATATATTGAAGTCTTCACTCCCTAACCTAACCTTTGCTAGTACCTCTGAGTTAAAAAGAAAGAATTAGCAAATAGTCCAATCACTTTCAATCATATTTTAAAGCCATTGGTATGCGGCCAGAAATAAGAACACTTCTGGCTCACGACATTTGACCATCGTGCCATGCACAGTCTCACACAAAAAACCCACAGGACATAAACTACAAGATGACCTGTAGGATTTTATGAACTAGGGGAACCAACCCAATTTAAAATTGCAACATTCTTTCTTTTTAAAAACAAGATGGCGAAAGCACTTTTCTCTATACTGCATCTTAGGCCTTGACTTGGCCTAGGACAATATATTGAAGTCTTCACTCCCTAACCTAACCTTTGCTAGTACCTCTGAGTTAAAAAGAAAGAATTAGCAAATAGTCCAATCACTTTCAATCATATTTTAAAGCCATTGGTATGCGGCCAGAAATAAGAACACTTCTGGCTCACGACATTTGACCATCGTGCCATGCACAGTCTCACACATAAAACCCACAGGACATAAACTACAAGATGACCTGTAGGATTTTATGAACTAGGGGAACCAACCCAATTTAAAATTGCAACATTCTTTCTTTTTAAAAACAAGATGGCGAAAGCACTTTTCTCTATACTGCATCTTAGGCCTTGACTTGGCCTAGGACAATATATTGAAGTCTTCACTCCCTAACCTAACCTTTGCTAGTACCTCTGAGTTAAAAAGAAAGAATTAGCAAATAGTCCAATCACTTTCAATCATATTTTAAAGCCATTGGTATGCGGCCAGAAATAAGAACACTTCTGGCTCACGACATTTGACCATCGTGCCATGCACAGTCTCACACATAAAACCCACAGGACATAAACTACAAGATGACCTGTAGGATTTTATGAACTAGGGGAACCAACCCAATTTAAAATTGCAACATTCTTTCTTTTTAAAAACAAGATGGCGAAAGCACTTTTCTCTATACTGCATCTTAGGCCTTGACTTGGCCTAGGACAATATATTGAAGTCTTCACTCCCTAACCTAACCTTTGCTAGTACCTCTGAGTTAAAAAGAAAGAATCAGCAAATAGTCCAATCACTTTCAATCATATTTTAAAGCCATTGGTATGCGGCCAGAAATAAGAACACTTCTGGCTCACGAAATTTGACCATCGTGCCATGCACAGTCTCACACATAAAACCCACAGGACATAAACTACAAGATGACCTGTAGGATTTTATGAACTAGGGGAACCAACCCAATTTAAAATTGCAACATTCTTTCTTTTTAAAAACAAGATGGCGAAAGCACTTTTCTCTATACTGCATCTTAGGCTTTGACTTGGCCTAGGACAATATATTGAAGTCTTCACTCCCTAACCTAACCTTTGCTAGTACCTCTGAGTTAAAAAGAAAGAATTAGCAAATAGTCCAATCACTTTCAATCATATTTTAAAGCCATTGGTATGCGGCCAGAAATAAGAACACTTCTGGCTCACGAAATTTGACCATCGTGCCATGCACAGTCTCACACATAAAACCCACAGGACATAAACTACAAGATGACCTGTAGGATTTTATGAACTAGGGGAACCAACCCAATTTAAAATTGCAACATTCTTTCTTTTTAAAAACAAGATGGCGAAAGCACTTTTCTCTATACTGCATCTTAGGCTTTGACTTGGCCTAGGACAATATATTGAAGTCTTCACTCCCTAACCTAACCTTTGCTAGTACCTCTGAGTTAAAAAGAAAGAATTAGCAAATAGTCCAATCACTTTCAATCATATTTTAAAGCCATTGGTATGCGGCCAGAAATAAGAACACTTCTGGCTCACGACATTTGACCATCGTGCCATGCACAGTCTCACACATAAAACCCACAGGACATAAACTACAAGATGACCTGTAGGATTTTATGAACTAGGGGAACCAACCCAATTTAAAATTGCAACATTCTTTCTTTTTAAAAACAAGATGGCGAAAGCACTTGTCTCTATATTGCATCTTAGGCCTTGACTTGGCCTAGGACAATATATTGAAGTCTTCACTCCCTAACCTAACCTTTGCTAGTACCTCTGAGTTAAAAAGAAAGAATTAGCAAATAGTCCAATCACTTTCAATCATATTTTAAAGCCATTGGTATGCGGCCAGAAATAAGAACACTTCTGGCTCACGACATTTGACCATCGTGCCATGCACAGTCTCACACATAAAACCCACAGGACATAAACTACAAGATGACCTGTAGGATTTTATGAACTAGGGGAACCAACCCAATTTAAAATTGCAACTTTCTTTCTTTTTAAAAACAATATGGCGAAAGCACTTTTCTCTATACTGCATCTTAGGCCTTGACTTGGCCTAGGACAATATATTGAAGTCTTCACTCCCTAACCTAACCTTTGCTAGTACCTCTGAGTTAAAAAGAAAGAATCAGCAAATAGTCCAATCACTTTCAATCATATTTTAAAGCCATTGGTATGCGGCCAGAAATAAGAACACTTCTGGCTCACGAAATTTGACCATCGTGCCATGCACAGTCTCACACATAAAACCCACAGGACATAAACTACAAGATGACCTGTAGGATTTTATGAACTAGGGGAACCAACCCAATTTAAAATTGCAACATTCTTTCTTTTTAAAAACAAGATGGCGAAAGCACTTTTCCCTATACTGCATCTTAGGCCTTGACTTGGCCTAGGACAATATATTGAAGTCTTCACTCCCTAACCTAACCTTTGCTAGTACCTCTGAGTTAAAAAGAAAGAATTAGCAAATAGTCCAATCACTTTCAATCATATTTTAAAGCCATTGGTATGCGGACAGAAATAAGAACACTTCTGGCTCACGAAATTTGACCATCGTGCCATGCACAGTCTCACACATAAAACCCACAGGACATAAACTACAAGATGACCTGTAGGATTTTATGAACTAGGGGAACCAACCCAATTTAAAATTGCAACATTCTTTCTTTTTAAAAACAAGATGGCGAAAGCACTTTTCTCTATACTGCATCTTAGGCCTTGACTTGGCCTAGGACAATATATTGAAGTCTTCACTCCCTAACCTAACCTTTGCTAGTACCTCTGAGTTAAAAAGAAAGAATTAGCAAATAGTCCAATCACTTTCAATCATATTTTAAAGCCATTGGTATGCGGCCAGAAATAAGAACACTTCTGGCTCACGAAATTTGACCATCGTGCCATGCACAGTCTCACACATAAAACCCACAGGACATAAACTACAAGATGACCTGTAGGATTTTATGAACTAGGGGAACCAACCCAATTTAAAATTGCAACATTCTTTCTTTTTAAAAACAAGATGAGGAAAGCACTCTATACTGCATCTTAGGCCTTGACTTGGCCTAGGACAATATATTGAAGTCTTCACTCCCTACCCTAACCTTTGCTAGTACCTCTGAGTTAAAAAGAAAGAATTAGCAAATAGTCCAATCACTTTCAATCATATTTTAAAGCCATTGGTATGCGGCCAGAAATAAGAACACTTCTGGCTCACGACATTTGACCATCGTGCCATGCACAGTCTCACACATAAAACCCACAGGACATAAACTACAAGATGACCTGTAGGATTTTATGAACTAGGGGAACCAACCCAATTTAAAATTGCAACATTCTTTCTTTTTAAAATCAAGATGGCGAAAGCACTTTTCTCTATACTGCATCTTAGGCCTTGACTTGGCCTAGGACAATATATTGAAGTCTTCACTCCCTAACCTAACCTTTGCTAGTACCTCTGAGTTAAAAAGAAAGAATTAGCAAATAGTCCAATCACTTTCAATCATATTTTAAAGCCATTGGTATGCGGCCAGAAATAAGAACACTTCTGGCTCACGAAATTTGACCATCGTGCCATGCACAGTCTCACACATAAAACCCACAGGACATAAACTACAAGATGACCTGTAGGATTTTATGAACTAGGGGAACCAACCCAATTTAAAATTGCAACATTCTTTCTTTTTAAAAACAAGATGGCGAAAGCACTTTTCTCTATACTGCATCTTAGGCCTTGACTTGGCCTAGGACAATATATTGAAGTCTTCACTCCCTAACCTAACCTTTGCTAGTACCTCTGAGTTAAAAAGAAAGAATTAGCAAATAGTCCAATCACTTTCAATCATATTTTAAAGCCATTGGTATGCGGCCAGAAATAAGAACACTTCTGGCTCACGACATTTGACCATCGTGCCATGCACAGTCTCACACATAAAACCCACAGGACATAAACTACAAGATGACCTGTAGGATTTTATGAACTAGGGGAACCAACCCAATTTAAAATTGCAACATTCTTTCTTTTTAAAAACAAGATGGCGAAAGCACTTTTCTCTATACTGCATCTTAGGCCTTGACTTGGCCTAGGACAATATATTGAAGTCTTCACTCCCTAACCTAACCTTTGCTAGTACCTCTGAGTTAAAAAGAAAGAATTAGCAAATAGTCCAATCACTTTCAATCATATTTTAAAGCCATTGGTATGCGGCCAGAAATAAGAACACTTCTGGCTCACGACATTTGACCATCGTGCCATGCACAGTCTCACACATAAAACCCACAGGACATAAACTACAAGATGACCTGTAGGATTTTATGAACTAGGGGAACCAACCCAATTTAAAATTGCAACATTCTTTCTTTTTAAAAACAAGATGGCGAAAGCACTTTTCTCTATACTGCATCTTAGGCCTTGACTTGGCCTAGGACAATATATTGAAGTCTTCACTCCCTAACCTAACCTTTGCTAGTACCTCTGAGTTAAAAAGAAAGAATTAGCAAATAGTCCAATCACTTTCAATCATATTTTAAAGCCATTGGTATGCGGCCAGAAATAAGAACACTTCTGGCTCACGACATTTGACCATCGTGCCATGCACAGTCTCACACATAAAACCCACAGGACATAAACTACAAGATGACCTGTAGGATTTTATGAACTAGGGGAACCAACCCAATTTAAAATTGCAACATTCTTTCTTTTTAAAAACAAGATGGCGAAAGCACTTTTCTCTATACTGCATCTTAGGCCTTGACTTGGCCTAGGACAATATATTGAAGTCTTCACTCCCTAACCTAACCTTTGCTAGTACCTCTGAGTTAAAAAGAAAGAATTAGCAAATAGTCCAATCACTTTCAATCATATTTTAAAGCCATTGGTATGCGGCCAGAAATAAGAACACTTCTGGCTCACGAAATTTGACCATCGTGCCATGCACAGTCTCACACATAAAACCCACAGGACATAAACTACAAGATGACCTGTAGGATTTTATGAACTAGGGGAACCAACCCAATTTAAAATTGCAACATTCTTTCTTTTTAAAAACAAGATGAGGAAAGCACTTTTCTCTATACTGCATCTTAGGCCTTGACTTGGCCTAGGACAATATATTGAAGTCTTCACTCCCTACCCTAACCTTTGCTAGTACCTCTGAGTTAAAAAGAAAGAATTAGCAAATAGTCCAATCACTTTCAATCATATTTTAAAGCCATTGGTATGCGGCCAGAAATAAGAACACTTCTGGCTCACGAAATTTGACCATCGTGCCATGCACAGTCTCACACATAAAACCCACAGGACATAAACTACAAGATGACCTGTAGGATTTTATGAACTAGGGGAACCAACCCAATTTAAAATTGCAACATTCTTTCTTTTTAAAAACAAGATGGCGAAAGCACTTTTCTCTATACTGCATCTTAGGCTTTGACTTGGCCTAGGACAATATATTGAAGTCTTCACTCCCTAACCTAACCTTTGCTAGTACCTCTGAGTTAAAAAGAAAGAATTAGCAAATAGTCCAATCACTTTCAATCATATTTTAAAGCCATTGGTATGCGGCCAGAAATAAGAACACTTCTGGCTCACGACATTTGACCATCGTGCCATGCACAGTCTCACACAAAAAACCCACAGGACATAAACTACAAGATGACCTGTAGGATTTTATGAACTAGGGGAACCAACCCAATTTAAAATTGCAACATTCTTTCTTTTTAAAAACAAGATGGCGAAAGCACTTTTCTCTATACTGCATCTTAGGCCTTGACTTGGCCTAGGACAATATATTGAAGTCTTCACTCCCTAACCTAACCTTTGCTAGTACCTCTGAGTTAAAAAGAAAGAATTAGCAAATAGTCCAATCACTTTCAATCAAATTTTAAAGCCATTGGTATGCGGCCAGAAATAAGAACACTTCTGGCTCACGACATTTGACCATCGTGCCATGCACAGTCTCACACATAAAACCCACAGGACATAAACTACAAGATGACCTGTAGGATTTTATGAACTAGGGGAACCAACCCAATTTAAAATTGCAACATTCTTTCTTTTTAAAAACAAGATGGCGAAAGCACTTTTCTCTATACTGCATCTTAGGCCTTGACTTGGCCTAGGACAATATATTGAAGTCTTCACTCCCTAACCTAACCTTTGCTAGTACCTCTGAGTTAAAAAGAAAGAATTAGCAAATAGTCCAATCACTTTCAATCATATTTTAAAGCCATTGGTATGCGGCCAGAAATAAGAACACTTCTGGCTCACGAAATTTGACCATCGTGCCATGCACAGTCTCACACATAAAACCCACAGGACATAAACTACAAGTTGACCTGTAGGATTTTATGAACTAGGGGAACCAACCCAATTTAAAATTGCAACATTCTTTCTTTTTAAAAACAAGATGGCGAAAGCACTTTTCTCTATATTGCATCTTAGGCTTTGACTTGGCCTAGGACAATATATTGAAGTCTTCACTCCCTAACCTAACCTTTGCTAGTACCTCTGAGTTAAAAAGAAAGAATTAGCAAATAGTCCAATCACTTTCAATCATATTTTAAAGCCATTGGTATGCGGCCAGAAATAAGAACACTTCTGGCTCACGAAATTTGACCATCGTGCCATGCACAGTCTCACACATAAAACCCACAGGACATAAACTACAAGATGACCTGTAGGATTTTATGAACTAGGGGAACCAACCCAATTTAAAATTGCAACATTCTTTCTTTTTAAAAACAAGATGAGGAAAGCACTCTATACTGCATCTTAGGCCTTGACTTGGCCTAGGACAATATATTGAAGTCTTCACTCCCTACCCTAACCTTTGCTAGTACCTCTGAGTTAAAAAGAAAGAATTAGCAAATAGTCCAATCACTTTCAATCATATTTTAAAGCCATTGGTATGCGGCCAGAAATAAGAACACTTCTGGCTCACGACATTTGACCATCGTGCCATGCACAGTCTCACACATAAAACCCACAGGACATAAACTACAAGATGACCTGTAGGATTTTATGAACTAGGGGAACCAACCCAATTTAAAATTGCAACATTCTTTCTTTTTAAAATCAAGATGGCGAAAGCACTTTTCTCTATACTGCATCTTAGGCCTTGACTTGGCCTAGGACAATATATTGAAGTCTTCACTCCCTAACCTAACCTTTGCTAGTACCTCTGAGTTAAAAAGAAAGAATTAGCAAATAGTCCAATCACTTTCAATCATATTTTAAAGCCATTGGTATGCGGCCAGAAATAAGAACACTTCTGGCTCACGAAATTTGACCATCGTGCCATGCACAGTCTCACACATAAAACCCACAGGACATAAACTACAAGATGACCTGTAGGATTTTATGAACTAGGGGAACCAACCCAATTTAAAATTGCAACATTCTTTCTTTTTAAAAACAAGATGGCGAAAGCACTTTTCTCTATACTGCATCTTAGGCCTTGACTTGGCCTAGGACAATATATTGAAGTCTTCACTCCCTAACCTAACCTTTGCTAGTACCTCTGAGTTAAAAAGAAAGAATTAGCAAATAGTCCAATCACTTTCAATCATATTTTAAAGCCATTGGTATGCGGCCAGAAATAAGAACACTTCTGGCTCACGAAATTTGACCATCGTGCCATGCACAGTCTCACACATAAAACCCACAGGACATAAACTACAAGATGACCTGTAGGATTTTATGAACTAGGGGAACCAACCCAATTTAAAATTGCAACATTCTTTCTTTTTAAAAACATGATGAGGAAAGCACTTTTCTCTATACTGCATCTTAGGCCTTGACTTGGCCTAGGACAATATATTGAAGTCTTCACTCCCTACCCTAACCTTTGCTAGTACCTCTGAGTTAAAAAGAAAGAATTAGCAAATAGTCCAATCACTTTCAATCATATTTTAAAGCCATTGGTATGCGGCCAGAAATAAGAACACTTCTGGCTCATGACATTTGACCATCGTGCCATGCACAGTCTCACACATAAAACCCACAGGACATAAACTACAAGATGACCTGTAGGATTTTATGAACTAGGGGAACCAACCCAATTTAAAATTGCAACATTCTTTCTTTTTAAAAACAAGATGGCGAAAGCACTTTTCTCTATACTGCATCTTAGGCCTTGACTTGGCCTAATACAATATATTGAAGTCTTCACTCCCTAACCTAACCTTTGCTAGTACCTCTGAGTTAAAAAGAAAGAATTAGCAAATAGTCCTATCACTTTCAATCATATTTTAAAGCCATTGGTATGCGGCCAGAAATAAGAACACTTCTGGCTCACGAAATTTGACCATCGTGCCATGCACAGTCTCACACATAAAACCCACAGGACATAAACTACAAGATGACCTGTAGGATTTTATGAACTAGGGGAACCAACCCAATTTAAAATTGCAACATTCTTTCTTTTTAAAAACAAGATGGCGAAAGCACTTTTCTCTATACTGCATCTTAGGCCTTGACTTGGCCTAGGACAATATATTGAAGTCTTCACTCCCTAACCTAACCTTTGCTAGTACCTCTGAGTTAAAAAGAAAGAATTAGCAAATAGTCCAATCACTTTCAATCATATTTTAAAGCCATTGGTATGCGGCCAGAAATAAGAACACTTCTGGCTCACGAAATTTGACCATCGTGCCATGCACAGTCTCACACATAAAACCCACAGGACATAAACTACAAGATGACCTGTAGGATTTTATGAACTAGGGGAACCAACCCAATTTAAAATTGCAACATTCTTTCTTTTTAAAAACAAGATGGCGAAAGCACTTTTCTCTATATTGCATCTTAGGCTTTGACTTGGCCTAGGACAATATATTGAAGTCTTCACTCCCTAACCTAACCTTTGCTAGTACCTCTGAGTTAAAAAGAAAGAATTAGCAAATAGTCCAATCACTTTCAATCATATTTTAAAGCCATTGGTATGCGGCCAGAAATAAGAACACTTCTGGCTCACGAAATTTGACCATCGTGCCATGCACAGTCTCACACATAAAACCCACAGGACATAAACTACAAGATGACCTGTAGGATTTTATGAACTAGGGGAACCAACCCAATTTAAAATTGCAACATTCTTTCTTTTTAAAAACAAGATGAGGAAAGCACTCTATACTGCATCTTAGGCCTTGACTTGGCCTAGGACAATATATTGAAGTCTTCACTCCCTACCCTAACCTTTGCTAGTACCTCTGAGTTAAAAAGAAAGAATTAGCAAATAGTCCAATCACTTTCAATCATATTTTAAAGCCATTGGTATGCGGCCAGAAATAAGAACACTTCTGGCTCACGACATTTGACCATCGTGCCATGCACAGTCTCACACATAAAACCCACAGGACATAAACTACAAGATGACCTGTAGGATTTTATGAACTAGGGGAACCAACCCAATTTAAAATTGCAACATTCTTTCTTTTTAAAATCAAGATGGCGAAAGCACTTTTCTCTATACTGCATCTTAGGCCTTGACTTGGCCTAGGACAATATATTGAAGTCTTCACTCCCTAACCTAACCTTTGCTAGTACCTCTGAGTTAAAAAGAAAGAATTAGCAAATAGTCCAATCACTTTCAATCATATTTTAAAGCCATTGGTATGCGGCCAGAAATAAGAACACTTCTGGCTCACGAAATTTGACCATCGTGCCATGCACAGTCTCACACATAAAACCCACAGGACATAAACTACAAGATGACCTGTAGGATTTTATGAACTAGGGGAACCAACCCAATTTAAAATTGCAACATTCTTTCTTTTTAAAAACAAGATGGCGAAAACACTTTTCTCTATACTGCATCTTAGGCCTTGACTTGGCCTAGGACAATATATTGAAGTCTTCACTCCCTAACCTAACCTTTGCTAGTACCTCTGAGTTAAAAAGAAAGAATTAGCAAATAGTCCAATCACTTTCAATCATATTTTAAAGCCATTGGTATGCGGCCAGAAATAAGAACACTTCTGGCTCACGAAATTTGACCATCGTGCCATGCACAGTCTCACACATAAAACCCACAGGACATAAACTACAAGATGACCTGTAGGATTTTATGAACTAGGGGAACCAACCCAATTTAAAATTGCAACATTCTTTCTTTTTAAAAACATGATGAGGAAAGCACTTTTCTCTATACTGCATCTTAGGCCTTGACTTGGCCTAGGACAATATATTGAAGTCTTCACTCCCTACCCTAACCTTTGCTAGTACCTCTGAGTTAAAAAGAAAGAATTAGCAAATAGTCCAATCACTTTCAATCATATTTTAAAGCCATTGGTATGCGGCCAGAAATAAGAACACTTCTGGCTCATGACATTTGACCATCGTGCCATGCACAGTCTCACACATAAAACCCACAGGACATAAACTACAAGATGACCTGTAGGATTTTATGAACTAGGGGAACCAACCCAATTTAAAATTGCAACATTCTTTCTTTTTAAAAACAAGATGGCGAAAGCACTTTTCTCTATACTGCATCTTAGGCCTTGACTTGGCCTAATACAATATATTGAAGTCTTCACTCCCTAACCTAACCTTTGCTAGTACCTCTGAGTTAAAAAGAAAGAATTAGCAAATAGTCCTATCACTTTCAATCATATTTTAAAGCCATTGGTATGCGGCCAGAAATAAGAACACTTCTGGCTCACGAAATTTGACCATCGTGCCATGCACAGTCTCACACATAAAACCCACAGGACATAAACTACAAGATGACCTGTAGGATTTTATGAACTAGGGGAACCAACCCAATTTAAAATTGCAACATTCTTTCTTTTTAAAAACAAGATGGCGAAAGCACTTTTCTCTATACTGCATCTTAGGCCTTGACTTGGCCTAGGACAATATATTGAAGTCTTCACTCCCTAACCTAACCTTTGCTAGTACCTCTGAGTTAAAAAGAAAGAATTAGCAAATAGTCCAATCACTTTCAATCATATTTTAAAGCCATTGGTATGCGGCCAGAAATAAGAACACTTCTGGCTCACGAAATTTGACCATCGTGCCATGCACAGTCTCACACATAAAACCCACAGGACATAAACTACAAGATGACCTGTAGGATTTTATGAACTAGGGGAACCAACCCAATTTAAAATTGCAACATTCTTTCTTTTTAAAAACAAGATGGCGAAAGCACTTTTCTCTATACTGCATCTTAGGCCTTGACTTGGCCTAGGACAATATATTGAAGTCTTCACTCTCTAACCTAACCTTTGCTAGTACCTCTGAGTTAAAAAGAAAGAATTAGCAAATAGTCCAATCACTTTCAATCATATTTTAAAGCCATTGGTATGCGGCCAGAAATAAGAACACTTCTGGCTCACGAAATTTGACCATCGTGCCATGCACAGTCTCACACATAAAACCCACAGGACATAAACAACAAGATGACCTGTAGGATTTTATGAACTAGGGGAACCAACCCAATTTAAAATTGCAACATTCTTTCTTTTTAAAAACAAGATGAGGAAAGCACTTTTCTCTATACTGCATCTTAGGCCTTGACTTGGCCTAGGACAATATATTGAAGTCTTCACTCCCTACCCTAACCTTTGCTAGTACCTCTGAGTTAAAAAGAAAGAATTAGCAAATAGTCCAATCACTTTCAATCATATTTTAAAGCCATTGGTATGCGGCCAGAAATAAGAACACTTCTGGCTCACGACATTTGACCATCGTGCCATGCACAGTCTCACACATAAAACCCACAGGACATAAACTACAAGATGACCTGTAGGATTTTATGAACTAGGGGAACCAACCCAATTTAAAATTGCAACATTCTTTCTTTTTAAAAACAAGATGGCGAAAGCACTTTTCTCTATACTGCATCTTAGGCCTTGACTTGGCCTAGGACAATATATTGAAGTCTTCACTCCCTAACCTAACCTTTGCTAGTACCTCTGAGTTAAAAAGAAAGAATTAGCAAATAGTCCAATCACTTTCAATCATATTTTAAAGCCATTGGTATGCGGCCAGAAATAAGAACACTTCTGGCTCACGAAATTTGACCATCGTGCCATGCACAGTCTCACACATAAAACCCACAGGACATAAACTACAAGATGACCTGTAGGATTTTATGAACTAGGGGAACCAACCCAATTTAAAATTGCAACATTCTTTCTTTTTAAAAACAAGATGGCGAAAGCACTTTTCTCTATACTGCATCTTAGGCCTTGACTTGGCCTAGGACAATATATTGAAGTCTTCACTCCCTAACCTAACCTTTGCTAGTACCTCTGAGTTAAAAAGAAAGAATTAGCAAATAGTCCAATCACTTTCAATCATATTTTAAAGCCATTGGTATGCGGCCAGAAATAAGAACACTTTTGGCTCACGAAATTTGACCATCGTGCCATGCACAGTCTCACACATAAAACCCACAGGACATAAACTACAAGATGACCTGTAGGATTTTATGAACTAGGGGAACCAACCCAATTTAAAATTGCAACATTCTTTCTTTTTAAAAACAAGATGAGGAAAGCACTTTTCTCTATACTGCATCTTAGGCCTTGACTTGGCCTAGGACAATATATTGAAGTCTTCACTCCCTACCCTAACCTTTGCTAGTACCTCTGAGTTAAAATGAAAGAATTAGCAAATAGTCCAATCACTTTCAATCATATTTTAAAGCCATTGGTATGCGGCCAGAAATAAGAACACTTCTGGCTCACGACATTTGACCATCGTGCCATGCACAGTCTCACACATAAAACCCACAGGACATAAACTACAAGATGACCTGTAGGATTTTATGAACTAGGGGAACCAACCCAATTTAAAATTGCAACATTCTTTCTTTTTAAAAACAAGATGGCGAAAGCACTTTTCTCTATACTGCATCTTAGGCCTTGACTTGGCCTAGGACAATATATTGAAGTCTTCACTCCCTAACCTAACCTTTGCTAGTACCTCTGAGTTAAAAAGAAAGAATTAGCAAATAGTCCAATCACTTTCAATCATATTTTAAAGCCATTGGTATGCGGCCAGAAATAAGAACACTTCTGGCTCACGAAATTTGACCATCGTGCCATGCACAGTCTCACACATAAAACCCACAGGACATAAACTACAAGATGACCTGTAGGATTTTATGAACTAGGGGAACCAACCCAATTTAAAATTGCAACATTCTTTCTTTTTAAAAACAAGATGGCGAAAGCACTTTTCTCTATACTGCATCTTAGGCCTTGACTTGGCCTAGGACAATATATTGAAGTCTTCACTCCCTAACCTAACCTTTGCTAGTACCTCTGAGTTAAAAAGAAAGAATTAGCAAATAGTCCAATCACTTTCAATCATATTTTAAAGCCATTGGTATGCGGCCAGAAATAAGAACACTTCTGGCTCACGACATTTGACCATCGTGCCATGCACAGTCTCACACATAAAACCCACAGGACATAAACTACAAGATGACCTGTAGGATTTTATGAACTAGGGGAACCAACCCAATTTAAAATTGCAACATTCTTTCTTTTTAAAAACAAGATGGCGAAAGCACTTTTCTCTATACTGCATCTTAGGCCTTGACTTGGCCTAGGACAATATATTGAAGTCTTCACTCCCTAACCTAACCTTTGCTAGTACCTCTGAGTTAAAAAGAAAGAATTAGCAAATAGTCCAATCACTTTCAATCATATTTTAAAGCCATTGGTATGCGGCCAGAAATAAGAACACTTCTGGCTCACGACATTTGACCATCGTGCCATGCACAGTCTCACACATAAAACCCACAGGACATAAACTACAAGATGACCTGTAGGATTTTATGAACTAGGGGAACCAACCCAATTTAAAATTGCAACATTCTTTCTTTTTAAAAACAAGATGGCGAAAGCACTTTTCTCTATACTGCATCTTAGGCCTTGACTTGGCCTAGGACAATATATTGAAGTCTTCACTCCCTAACCTAACCTTTGCTAGTACCTCTGAGTTAAAAAGAAAGAATTAGCAAATAGTCCAATCACTTTCAATCATATTTTAAAGCCATTGGTATGCGGCCAGAAATAAGAACACTTCTGGCTCACGACATTTGACCATCGTGCCATGCACAGTCTCACACATAAAACCCACAGGACATAAACTACAAGATGACCTGTAGGATTTTATGAACTAGGGGAACCAACCCAATTTAAAATTGCAACATTCTTTCTTTTTAAAAACAAGATGGCGAAAGCACTTTTCTCTATACTGCATCTTAGGCCTTGACTTGGCCTAGGACAATATATTGAAGTCTTCACTCCCTAACCTAACCTTTGCTAGTACCTCTGAGTTAAAAAGAAAGAATTAGCAAATAGTCCAATCACTTTCAATCATATTTTAAAGCCATTGGTATGCGGCCAGAAATAAGAACACTTCTGGCTCACGAAATTTGACCATCGTGCCATGCACAGTCTCACACATAAAACCCACAGGACATAAACTACAAGATGACCTGTAGGATTTTATGAACTAGGGGAACCAACCCAATTTAAAATTGCAACATTCTTTCTTTTTAAAAACAAGATGAGGAAAGCACTTTTCTCTATACTGCATCTTAGGCCTTGACTTGGCCTAGGACAATATATTGAAGTCTTCACTCCCTACCCTAACCTTTGCTAGTACCTCTGAGTTAAAAAGAAAGAATTAGCAAATAGTCCAATCACTTTCAATCATATTTTAAAGCCATTGGTATGCGGCCAGAAATAAGAACACTTCTGGCTCACGAAATTTGACCATCGTGCCATGCACAGTCTCACACATAAAACCCACAGGACATAAACTACAAGATGACCTGTAGGATTTTATGAACTAGGGGAACCAACCCAATTTAAAATTGCAACATTCTTTCTTTTTAAAAACAAGATGGCGAAAGCACTTTTCTCTATACTGCATCTTAGGCTTTGACTTGGCCTAGGACAATATATTGAAGTCTTCACTCCCTAACCTAACCTTTGCTAGTACCTCTGAGTTAAAAAGAAAGAATTAGCAAATAGTCCAATCACTTTCAATCATATTTTAAAGCCATTGGTATGCGGCCAGAAATAAGAACACTTCTGGCTCACGACATTTGACCATCGTGCCATGCACAGTCTCACACAAAAAACCCACAGGACATAAACTACAAGATGACCTGTAGGATTTTATGAACTAGGGGAACCAACCCAATTTAAAATTGCAACATTCTTTCTTTTTAAAAACAAGATGGCGAAAGCACTTTTCTCTATACTGCATCTTAGGCCTTGACTTGGCCTAGGACAATATATTGAAGTCTTCACTCCCTAACCTAACCTTTGCTAGTACCTCTGAGTTAAAAAGAAAGAATTAGCAAATAGTCCAATCACTTTCAATCATATTTTAAAGCCATTGGTATGCGGCCAGAAATAAGAACACTTCTGGCTCACGACATTTGACCATCGTGCCATGCACAGTCTCACACATAAAACCCACAGGACATAAACTACAAGATGACCTGTAGGATTTTATGAACTAGGGGAACCAACCCAATTTAAAATTGCAACATTCTTTCTTTTTAAAAACAAGATGGCGAAAGCACTTTTCTCTATACTGCATCTTAGGCCTTGACTTGGCCTAGGACAATATATTGAAGTCTTCACTCCCTAACCTAACCTTTGCTAGTACCTCTGAGTTAAAAAGAAAGAATTAGCAAATAGTCCAATCACTTTCAATCATATTTTAAAGCCATTGGTATGCGGCCAGAAATAAGAACACTTCTGGCTCACGACATTTGACCATCGTGCCATGCACAGTCTCACACATAAAACCCACAGGACATAAACTACAAGATGACCTGTAGGATTTTATGAACTAGGGGAACCAACCCAATTTAAAATTGCAACATTCTTTCTTTTTAAAAACAAGATGGCGAAAGCACTTTTCTCTATACTGCATCTTAGGCCTTGACTTGGCCTAGGACAATATATTGAAGTCTTCACTCCCTAACCTAACCTTTGCTAGTACCTCTGAGTTAAAAAGAAAGAATCAGCAAATAGTCCAATCACTTTCAATCATATTTTAAAGCCATTGGTATGCGGCCAGAAATAAGAACACTTCTGGCTCACGAAATTTGACCATCGTGCCATGCACAGTCTCACACATAAAACCCACAGGACATAAACTACAAGATGACCTGTAGGATTTTATGAACTAGGGGAACCAACCCAATTTAAAATTGCAACATTCTTTCTTTTTAAAAACAAGATGGCGAAAGCACTTTTCTCTATACTGCATCTTAGGCTTTGACTTGGCCTAGGACAATATATTGAAGTCTTCACTCCCTAACCTAACCTTTGCTAGTACCTCTGAGTTAAAAAGAAAGAATTAGCAAATAGTCCAATCACTTTCAATCATATTTTAAAGCCATTGGTATGCAGCCAGAAATAAGAACACTTCTGGCTCACGAAATTTGACCATCGTGCCATGCACAGTCTCACACATAAAACCCACAGGACATAAACTACAAGATGACCTGTAGGATTTTATGAACTAGGGGAACCAACCCAATTTAAAATTGCAACATTCTTTCTTTTTAAAAACAAGATGGCGAAAGCACTTTTCTCTATACTGCATCTTAGGCCTTGACTTGGCCTAGGACAATATATTGAAGTCTTCACTCCCTAACCTAACCTTTGCTAGTACCTCTGAGTTAAAAAGAAAGAATCAGCAAATAGTCCAATCACTTTCAATCATATTTTAAAGCCATTGGTATGCGGCCAGAAATAAGAACACTTCTGGCTCACGAAATTTGACCATCGTGCCATGCACAGTCTCACACATAAAACCCACAGGACATAAACTACAAGATGACCTGTAGGATTTTATGAACTAGGGGAACCAACCCAATTTAAAATTGCAACATTCTTTCTTTTTAAAAACAAGATGGCGAAAGCACTTTTCTCTATACTGCATCTTAGGCTTTGACTTGGCCTAGGACAATATATTGAAGTCTTCACTCCCTAACCTAACCTTTGCTAGTACCTCTGAGTTAAAAAGAAAGAATTAGCAAATAGTCCAATCACTTTCAATCATATTTTAAAGCCATTGGTATGCGGCCAGAAATAAGAACACTTCTGGCTCACGACATTTGACCATCGTGCCATGCACAGTCTCACACATAAAACCCACAGGACATAAACTACAAGATGACCTGTAGGATTTTATGAACTAGGGGAACCAACCCAATTTAAAATTGCAACATTCTTTCTTTTTAAAAACAAGATGGCGAAAGCACTTTTCTCTATACTGCATCTTAGGCCTTGACTTGGCCTAGGACAATATATTGAAGTCTTCACTCCCTAACCTAACCTTTGCTAGTACCTTTGAGTTAAAAAGAAAGAATTAGCAAATAGTCCAATCACTTTCAATCATATTTTAAAGCCATTGGTATGCAGCCAGAAATAAGAACACTTCTGGCTCACGAAATTTGACCATCGTGCCATGCACAGTCTCACACATAAAACCCACAGGACATAAACTACAAGATGACCTGTAGGATTTTATGAACTAGGGGAACCAACCCAATTTAAAATTGCAACATTCTTTCTTTTTAAAAACAAGATGGCGAAAGCACTTTTCTCTATACTGCATCTTAGGCCTTGACTTGGCCTAGGACAATATATTGAAGTCTTCACTCCCTAACCTAACCTTTGCTAGTACCTCTGAGTTAAAAAGAAAGAATTAGCAAATAGTCCAATCACTTTCAATCATATTTTAAAGCCATTGGTATGCGGCCAGAAATAAGAACACTTCTGGCTCACGAAATTTGACCATCGTGCCATGCACAGTCTCACACATAAAACCCACAGGACATAAACTACAAGATGACCTGTAGGATTTTATGAACTAGGGGAACCAACCCAATTTAAAATTGCAACATTCTTTCTTTTTAAAAACAAGATGAGGAAAGCACTCTATACTGCATCTTAGGCCTTGACTTGGCCTAGGACAATATATTGAAGTCTTCACTCCCTACCCTACCCTAACCTTTGCTAGTACCTCTGAGTTAAAAAGAAAGAATTAGCAAATAGTCCAATCACTTTCAATCATATTTTAAAGCCATTGGTATGCGGCCAGAAATAAGAACACTTCTGGCTCACGACATTTGACCATCGTGCCATGCACAGTCTCACACATAAAACCCACAGGACATAAACTACAAGATGACCTGTAGGATTTTATGAACTAGGGGAACCAACCCAATTTAAAATTGCAACATTCTTTCTTTTTAAAAACAAGATGGCGAAAGCACTTTTCTCTATACTGCATCTTAGGCCTTGACTTGGCCTAGGACAATATATTGAAGTCTTCACTCCCTAACCTAACCTTTGCTAGTACCTCTGAGTTAAAAAGAAAGAATCAGCAAATAGTCCAATCACTTTCAATCATATTTTAAAGCCATTGGTATGCGGCCAGAAATAAGAACACTTCTGGCTCACGAAATTTGACCATCGTGCCATGCACAGTCTCACACATAAAACCCACAGGACATAAACTACAAGATGACCTGTAGGATTTTATGAACTAGGGGAACCAACCCAATTTAAAATTGCAACATTCTTTCTTTTTAAAAACAAGATGGCGAAAGCACTTTTCTCTATACTGCATCTTAGGCTTTGACTTGGCCTAGGACAATATATTGAAGTCTTCACTCCCTAACCTAACCTTTGCTAGTACCTCTGAGTTAAAAAGAAAGAATTAGCAAATAGTCCAATCACTTTCAATCATATTTTAAAGCCATTGGTATGCGGCCAGAAATAAGAACACTTCTGGCTCACGAAATTTGACCATCGTGCCATGCACAGTCTCACACATAAAACCCACAGGACATAAACTACAAGATGACCTGTAGGATTTTATGAACTAGGGGAACCAACCCAATTTAAAATTGCAACATTCTTTCTTTTTAAAAACAAGATGGCGAAAGCACTTTTCTCTATACTGCATCTTAGGCTTTGACTTGGCCTAGGACAATATATTGAAGTCTTCACTCCCTAACCTAACCTTTGCTAGTACCTCTGAGTTAAAAAGAAAGAATTAGCAAATAGTCCAATCACTTTCAATCATATTTTAAAGCCATTGGTATGCGGCCAGAAACAAGAACACTTCTGGCTCACGACATTTGACCATCGTGCCATGCACAGTCTCACACATAAAACCCACAGGACATAAACTACAAGATGACCTGTAGGATTTTATGAACTAGGGGAACCAACCCAATTTAAAATTGCAACATTCTTTCTTTTTAAAAACAAGATGGCGAAAGCACTTGTCTCTATATTGCATCTTAGGCCTTGACTTGGCCTAGGACAATATATTGAAGTCTTCACTCCCTAACCTAACCTTTGCTAGTACCTCTGAGTTAAAAAGAAAGAATTAGCAAATAGTCCAATCACTTTCAATCATATTTTAAAGCCATTGGTATGCGGCCAGAAATAAGAACACTTCTGGCTCACGACATTTGACCATCGTGCCATGCACAGTCTCACACATAAAACCCACAGGACATAAACTACAAGATGACCTGTAGGATTTTATGAACTAGGGGAACCAACCCAATTTAAAATTGCAACTTTCTTTCTTTTTAAAAACAATATGGCGAAAGCACTTTTCTCTATACTGCATCTTAGGCCTTGACTTGGCCTAGGACAATATATTGAAGTCTTCACTCCCTAACCTAACCTTTGCTAGTACCTCTGAGTTAAAAAGAAAGAATCAGCAAATAGTCCAATCACTTTCAATCATATTTTAAAGCCATTGGTATGCGGCCAGAAATAAGAACACTTCTGGCTCACGAAATTTGACCATCGTGCCATGCACAGTCTCACACATAAAACCCACAGGACATAAACTACAAGATGACCTGTAGGATTTTATGAACTAGGGGAACCAACCCAATTTAAAATTGCAACATTCTTTCTTTTTAAAAACAAGATGGCGAAAGCACTTTTCTCTATACTGCATCTTAGGCTTTGACTTGGCCTAGGACAATATATTGAAGTCTTCACTCCCTAACCTAACCTTTGCTAGTACCTCTGAGTTAAAAAGAAAGAATTAGCAAATAGTCCAATCACTTTCAATCATATTTTAAAGCCATTGGTATGCGGCCAGAAATAAGAACACTTCTGGCTCACGACATTTGACCATCGTGCCATGCACAGTCTCACACATAAAACCCACAGGACATAAACTACAAGATGACCTGTAGGATTTTATGAACTAGGGGAACCAACCCAATTTAAAATTGCAACATTCTTTCTTTTTAAAAACAAGATGGCGAAAGCACTTTTCTCTATACTGCATCTTAGGCCTTGACTTGGCCTAGGACAATATATTGAAGTCTTCACTCCCTAACCTAACCTTTGCTAGTACCTCTGAGTTAAAAAGAAAGAATTAGCAAATAGTCCAATCACTTTCAATCATATTTTAAAGCCATTGGTATGCGGCCAGAAATAAGAACACTTCTGGCTCATGACATTTGACCATCGTGCCATGCACAGTCTCACACATAAAACCCACAGGACATAAACTACAAGATGACCTGTAGGATTTTATGAACTAGGGGAACCAACCCAATTTAAAATTGCAACATTCTTTCTTTTTAAAAACAAGATGGCGAAAGCAATTTTCTCTATACTGCATCTTAGGCCTTGACTTGGCCTAGGACAATATATTGAAGTCTTCACTCCCTAACCTAACCTTTGCTAGTACCTCTGAGTTAAAAAGAAAGAATTAGCAAATAGTCCAATCACTTTCAATCATATTTTAAAGCCATTGGTATGCAGCCAGAAATAAGAACACTTCTGGCTCACGAAATTTGACCATCGTGCCATGCACAGTCTCACACATAAAACCCACAGGACATAAACTACAAGATGACCTGTAGGATTTTATGAACTAGGGGAACCAACCCAATTTAAAATTGCAACATTCTTTCTTTTTAAAAACAAGATGGCGAAAGCACTTTTCTCTATACTGCATCTTAGGCCTTGACTTGGCCTAGGACAATATATTGAAGTCTTCACTCCCTAACCTAACCTTTGCTAGTACCTCTGAGTTAAAAAGAAAGAATTAGCAAATAGTCCAATCACTTTCAATCATATTTTAAAGCCATTGGTATGCGGCCAGAAATAAGAACACTTCTGGCTCACGAAATTTGACCATCGTGCCATGCACAGTCTCACACATAAAACCCACAGGACATAAACTACAAGATGACCTGTAGGATTTTATGAACTAGGGGAACCAACCCAATTTAAAATTGCAACATTCTTTCTTTTTAAAAACAAGATGAGGAAAGCACTCTATACTGCATCTTAGGCCTTGACTTGGCCTAGGACAATATATTGAAGTCTTCACTCCCTACCCTAACCTTTGCTAGTACCTCTGAGTTAAAAAGAAAGAATTAGCAAATAGTCCAATCACTTTCAATCATATTTTAAAGCCATTGGTATGCGGCCAGAAATAAGAACACTTCTGGCTCACGACATTTGACCATCGTGCCATGCACAGTCTCACACATAAAACCCACAGGACATAAACTACAAGATGACCTGTAGGATTTTATGAACTAGGGGAACCAACCCAATTTAAAATTGCAACATTCTTTCTTTTTAAAATCAAGATGGCGAAAGCACTTTTCTCTATACTGCATCTTAGGCCTTGACTTGGCCTAGGACAATATATTGAAGTCTTCACTCCCTAACCTAACCTTTGCTAGTACCTCTGAGTTAAAAAGAAAGAATTAGCAAATAGTCCAATCACTTTCAGTCATATTTTAAAGCCATTGGTATGCGGCCAGAAATAAGAACACTTCTGGCTCACGACATTTGACCATCGTGCCATGCACAGTCTCACACATAAAACCCACAGGACATAAACTACAAGATGACCTGTAGGATTTTATGAACTAGGGGAACCAACCCAATTTAAAATTGCAACATTCTTTCTTTTTAAAATCAAGATGGCGAAAGCACTTTTCTCTATACTGCATCTTAGGCCTTGACTTGGCCTAGGACAATATATTGAAGTCTTCACTCCCTAACCTAACCTTTGCTAGTACCTCTGAGTTAAAAAGAAAGAATTAGCAAATAGTCCAATCACTTTCAGTCATATTTTAAAGCCATTGGTATGCGGCCAGAAATAAGAACACTTCTGGCTCACGACATTTGACCATCGTGCCATGCACAGTCTCACACATAAAACCCACAGGACATAAACTACAAGATGACCTGTAGGATTTTATGAACTAGGGGAACCAACCCAATTTAAAATTGCAACATTCTTTCTTTTTAAAAACAAGATGGCGAAAGCACTTTTCTCTATACTGCATCTTAGGCCTTGACTTGGCCTAGGACAATATATTGAAGTCTTCACTCCCTAACCTAACCTTTGCTAGTACCTCTGAGTTAAAAAGAAAGAATTAGCAAATAGTCCAATCACTTTCAATCATATTTTAAAGCCATTGGTATGCGGCCAGAAATAAGAACACTTCTGGCTCACGACATTTGACCATCGTGCCATGCACAGTCTCACACATAAAACCCACAGGACATAAACTACAAGATGACCTGTAGGATTTTATGAACTAGGGGAACCAACCCAATTTAAAATTGCAACATTCTTTCTTTTTAAAAACAAGATGGCGAAAGCACTTTTCCCTATACTGCATCTTAGGCCTTGACTTGGCCTAGGACAATATATTGAAGTCTTCACTCCCTAACCTAACCTTTGCTAGTACCTCTGAGTTAAAAAGAAAGAATTAGCAAATAGTCCAATCACTTTCAATCATATTTTAAAGCCATTGGTATGCGGACAGAAATAAGAACACTTCTGGCTCACGAAATTTGACCATCGTGCCATGCACAGTCTCACACATAAAACCCACAGGACATAAACTACAAGATGACCTGTAGGATTTTATGAACTAGGGGAACCAACCCAATTTAAAATTGCAACATTCTTTCTTTTTAAAAACAAGATGGCGAAAGCACTTTTCTCTATACTGCATCTTAGGCCTTGACTTGGCCTAGGACAATATATTGAAGTCTTCACTCCCTAACCTAACCTTTGCTAGTACCTCTGAGTTAAAAAGAAAGAATTAGCAAATAGTCCAATCACTTTCAATCATATTTTAAAGCCATTGGTATGCGGCCAGAAATAAGAACACTTCTGGCTCACGAAATTTGACCATCGTGCCATGCACAGTCTCACACATAAAACCCACAGGACATAAACTACAAGATGACCTGTAGGATTTTATGAACTAGGGGAACCAACCCAATTTAAAATTGCAACATTCTTTCTTTTTAAAAACAAGATGAGGAAAGCACTCTATACTGCATCTTAGGCCTTGACTTGGCCTAGGACAATATATTGAAGTCTTCACTCCCTACCCTAACCTTTGCTAGTACCTCTGAGTTAAAAAGAAAGAATTAGCAAATAGTCCAATCACTTTCAATCATATTTTAAAGCCATTGGTATGCGGCCAGAAATAAGAACACTTCTGGCTCACGACATTTGACCATCGTGCCATGCACAGTCTCACACATAAAACCCACAGGACATAAACTACAAGATGACCTGTAGGATTTTATGAACTAGGGGAACCAACCCAATTTAAAATTGCAACATTCTTTCTTTTTAAAATCAAGATGGCGAAAGCACTTTTCTCTATACTGCATCTTAGGCCTTGACTTGGCCTAGGACAATATATTGAAGTCTTCACTCCCTAACCTAACCTTTGCTAGTACCTCTGAGTTAAAAAGAAAGAATTAGCAAATAGTCCAATCACTTTCAGTCATATTTTAAAGCCATTGGTATGCGGCCAGAAATAAGAACACTTCTGGCTCACGACATTTGACCATCGTGCCATGCACAGTCTCACACATAAAACCCACAGGACATAAACTACAAGGTGACCTGTAGGATTTTATGAACTAGGGGAACCAACCCAATTTAAAATTGCAACATTCTTTCTTTTTAAAATCAAGATGGCGAAAGCACTTTTCTCTATACTGCATCTTAGGCCTTGACTTGGCCTAGGACAATATATTGAAGTCTTCACTCCCTAACCTAACCTTTGCTAGTACCTCTGAGTTAAAAAGAAAGAATTAGCAAATAGTCCAATCACTTTCAGTCATATTTTAAAGCCATTGGTATGCGGCCAGAAATAAGAACACTTCTGGCTCACGACATTTGACCATCGTGCCATGCACAGTCTCACACATAAAACCCACAGGACATAAACTACAAGATGACCTGTAGGATTTTATGAACTAGGGGAACCAACCCAATTTAAAATTGCAACATTCTTTCTTTTTAAAAACAAGATGGCGAAAGCACTTTTCTCTATACTGCATCTTAGGCCTTGACTTGGCCTAGGACAATATATTGAAGTCTTCACTCCCTAACCTAACCTTTGCTAGTACCTCTGAGTTAAAAAGAAAGAATTAGCAAATAGTCCAATCACTTTCAATCATATTTTAAAGCCATTGGTATGCGGCCAGAAATAAGAACACTTCTGGCTCACGACATTTGACCATCGTGCCATGCACAGTCTCACACATAAAACCCACAGGACATAAACTACAAGATGACCTGTAGGATTTTATGAACTAGGGGAACCAACCCAATTTAAAATTGCAACATTCTTTCTTTTTAAAAACAAGATGGCGAAAGCACTTTTCCTTATACTGCATCTTAGGCCTTGACTTGGCCTAGGACAATATATTGAAGTCTTCACTCCCTAACCTAACCTTTGCTAGTACCTCTGAGTTAAAAAGAAAGAATTAGCAAATAGTCCAATCACTTTCAATCATATTTTAAAGCCATTGGTATGCGGACAGAAATAAGAACACTTCTGGCTCACGAAATTTGACCATCGTGCCATGCACAGTCTCACACATAAAACCCACAGGACATAAACTACAAGATGACCTGTAGGATTTTATGAACTAGGGGAACCAACCCAATTTAAAATTGCAACATTCTTTCTTTTTAAAAACAAGATGGCGAAAGCACTTTTCTCTATACTGCATCTTAGGCCTTGACTTGGCCTAGGACAATATATTGAAGTCTTCACTCCCTAACCTAACCTTTGCTAGTACCTCTGAGTTAAAAAGAAAGAATTAGCAAATAGTCCAATCACTTTCAATCATATTTTAAAGCCATTGGTATGCGGCCAGAAATAAGAACACTTCTGGCTCACGAAATTTGACCATCGTGCCATGCACAGTCTCACACATAAAACCCACAGGACATAAACTACAAGATGACCTGTAGGATTTTATGAACTAGGGGAACCAACCCAATTTAAAATTGCAACATTCTTTCTTTTTAAAAACAAGATGAGGAAAGCACTCTATACTGCATCTTAGGCCTTGACTTGGCCTAGGACAATATATTGAAGTCTTCACTCCCTACCCTAACCTTTGCTAGTACCTCTGAGTTAAAAAGAAAGAATTAGCAAATAGTCCAATCACTTTCAATCATATTTTAAAGCCATTGGTATGCGGCCAGAAATAAGAACACTTCTGGCTCACGACATTTGACCATCGTGCCATGCACAGTCTCACACATAAAACCCACAGGACATAAACTACAAGATGACCTGTAGGATTTTATGAACTAGGGGAACCAACCCAATTTAAAATTGCAACATTCTTTCTTTTTAAAAACAAGATGGCGAAAGCACTTTTCTCTATACTGCATCTTAGGCCTTGACTTGGCCTAGGACAATATATTGAAGTCTTCACTCCCTAACCTAACCTTTGCTAGTACCTCTGAGTTAAAAAGAAAGAATTAGCAAATAGTCCAATCACTTTCAATCATATTTTAAAGCCATTGGTATGCGGCCAGAAATAAGAACACTTCTGGCTCATGACATTTGACCATCGTGCCATGCACAGTCTCACACATAAAACCCACAGGACATAAACTACAAGATGACCTGTAGGATTTTATGAACTAGGGGAACCAACCCAATTTAAAATTGCAACATTCTTTCTTTTTAAAAACAAGATGGCGAAAGCAATTTTCTCTATACTGCATCTTAGGCCTTGACTTGGCCTAGGACAATATATTGAAGTCTTCACTCCCTAACCTAACCTTTGCTAGTACCTCTGAGTTAAAAAGAAAGAATTAGCAAATAGTCCAATCACTTTCAATCATATTTTAAAGCCATTGGTATGCAGCCAGAAATAAGAACACTTCTGGCTCACGAAATTTGACCATCGTGCCATGCACAGTCTCACACATAAAACCCACAGGACATAAACTACAAGATGACCTGTAGGATTTTATGAACTAGGGGAACCAACCCAATTTAAAATTGCAACATTCTTTCTTTTTAAAAACAAGATGGCGAAAGCACTTTTCTCTATACTGCATCTTAGGCCTTGACTTGGCCTAGGACAATATATTGAAGTCTTCACTCCCTAACCTAACCTTTGCTAGTACCTCTGAGTTAAAAAGAAAGAATTAGCAAATAGTCCAATCACTTTCAATCATATTTTAAAGCCATTGGTATGCGGCCAGAAATAAGAACACTTCTGGCTCACGAAATTTGACCATCGTGCCATGCACAGTCTCACACATAAAACCCACAGGACATAAACTACAAGATGACCTGTAGGATTTTATGAACTAGGGGAACCAACCCAATTTAAAATTGCAACATTCTTTCTTTTTAAAAACAAGATGAGGAAAGCACTCTATACTGCATCTTAGGCCTTGACTTGGCCTAGGACAATATATTGAAGTCTTCACTCCCTACCCTAACCTTTGCTAGTACCTCTGAGTTAAAAAGAAAGAATTAGCAAATAGTCCAATCACTTTCAATCATATTTTAAAGCCATTGGTATGCGGCCAGAAATAAGAACACTTCTGGCTCACGACATTTGACCATCGTGCCATGCACAGTCTCACACATAAAACCCACAGGACATAAACTACAAGATGACCTGTAGGATTTTATGAACTAGGGGAACCAACCCAATTTAAAATTGCAACATTCTTTCTTTTTAAAATCAAGATGGCGAAAGCACTTTTCTCTATACTGCATCTTAGGCCTTGACTTGGCCTAGGACAATATATTGAAGTCTTCACTCCCTAACCTAACCTTTGCTAGTACCTCTGAGTTAAAAAGAAAGAATTAGCAAATAGTCCAATCACTTTCAGTCATATTTTAAAGCCATTGGTATGCGGCCAGAAATAAGAACACTTCTGGCTCACGACATTTGACCATCGTGCCATGCACAGTCTCACACATAAAACCCACAGGACATAAACTACAAGATGACCTGTAGGATTTTATGAACTAGGGGAACCAACCCAATTTAAAATTGCAACATTCTTTCTTTTTAAAATCAAGATGGCGAAAGCACTTTTCTCTATACTGCATCTTAGGCCTTGACTTGGCCTAGGACAATATATTGAAGTCTTCACTCCCTAACCTAACCTTTGCTAGTACCTCTGAGTTAAAAAGAAAGAATTAGCAAATAGTCCAATCACTTTCAGTCATATTTTAAAGCCATTGGTATGCGGCCAGAAATAAGAACACTTCTGGCTCACGACATTTGACCATCGTGCCATGCACAGTCTCACACATAAAACCCACAGGACATAAACTACAAGATGACCTGTAGGATTTTATGAACTAGGGGAACCAACCCAATTTAAAATTGCAACATTCTTTCTTTTTAAAAACAAGATGGCGAAAGCACTTTTCTCTATACTGCATCTTAGGCCTTGACTTGGCCTAGGACAATATATTGAAGTCTTCACTCCCTAACCTAACCTTTGCTAGTACCTCTGAGTTAAAAAGAAAGAATTAGCAAATAGTCCAATCACTTTCAATCATATTTTAAAGCCATTGGTATGCGGCCAGAAATAAGAACACTTCTGGCTCACGACATTTGACCATCGTGCCATGCACAGTCTCACACATAAAACCCACAGGACATAAACTACAAGATGACCTGTAGGATTTTATGAACTAGGGGAACCAACCCAATTTAAAATTGCAACATTCTTTCTTTTTAAAAACAAGATGGCGAAAGCACTTTTCCCTATACTGCATCTTAGGCCTTGACTTGGCCTAGGACAATATATTGAAGTCTTCACTCCCTAACCTAACCTTTGCTAGTACCTCTGAGTTAAAAAGAAAGAATTAGCAAATAGTCCAATCACTTTCAATCATATTTTAAAGCCATTGGTATGCGGACAGAAATAAGAACACTTCTGGCTCACGAAATTTGACCATCGTGCCATGCACAGTCTCACACATAAAACCCACAGGACATAAACTACAAGATGACCTGTAGGATTTTATGAACTAGGGGAACCAACCCAATTTAAAATTGCAACATTCTTTCTTTTTAAAAACAAGATGGCGAAAGCACTTTTCTCTATACTGCATCTTAGGCCTTGACTTGGCCTAGGACAATATATTGAAGTCTTCACTCCCTAACCTAACCTTTGCTAGTACCTCTGAGTTAAAAAGAAAGAATTAGCAAATAGTCCAATCACTTTCAATCATATTTTAAAGCCATTGGTATGCGGCCAGAAATAAGAACACTTCTGGCTCACGAAATTTGACCATCGTGCCATGCACAGTCTCACACATAAAACCCACAGGACATAAACTACAAGATGACCTGTAGGATTTTATGAACTAGGGGAACCAACCCAATTTAAAATTGCAACATTCTTTCTTTTTAAAAACAAGATGAGGAAAGCACTCTATACTGCATCTTAGGCCTTGACTTGGCCTAGGACAATATATTGAAGTCTTCACTCCCTACCCTAACCTTTGCTAGTACCTCTGAGTTAAAAAGAAAGAATTAGCAAATAGTCCAATCACTTTCAATCATATTTTAAAGCCATTGGTATGCGGCCAGAAATAAGAACACTTCTGGCTCACGACATTTGACCATCGTGCCATGCACAGTCTCACACATAAAACCCACAGGACATAAACTACAAGATGACCTGTAGGATTTTATGAACTAGGGGAACCAACCCAATTTAAAATTGCAACATTCTTTCTTTTTAAAATCAAGATGGCGAAAGCACTTTTCTCTATACTGCATCTTAGGCCTTGACTTGGCCTAGGACAATATATTGAAGTCTTCACTCCCTAACCTAACCTTTGCTAGTACCTCTGAGTTAAAAAGAAAGAATTAGCAAATAGTCCAATCACTTTCAGTCATATTTTAAAGCCATTGGTATGCGGCCAGAAATAAGAACACTTCTGGCTCACGACATTTGACCATCGTGCCATGCACAGTCTCACACATAAAACCCACAGGACATAAACTACAAGGTGACCTGTAGGATTTTATGAACTAGGGGAACCAACCCAATTTAAAATTGCAACATTCTTTCTTTTTAAAATCAAGATGGCGAAAGCACTTTTCTCTATACTGCATCTTAGGCCTTGACTTGGCCTAGGACAATATATTGAAGTCTTCACTCCCTAACCTAACCTTTGCTAGTACCTCTGAGTTAAAAAGAAAGAATTAGCAAATAGTCCAATCACTTTCAGTCATATTTTAAAGCCATTGGTATGCGGCCAGAAATAAGAACACTTCTGGCTCACGACATTTGACCATCGTGCCATGCACAGTCTCACACATAAAACCCACAGGACATAAACTACAAGATGACCTGTAGGATTTTATGAACTAGGGGAACCAACCCAATTTAAAATTGCAACATTCTTTCTTTTTAAAAACAAGATGGCGAAAGCACTTTTCTCTATACTGCATCTTAGGCCTTGACTTGGCCTAGGACAATATATTGAAGTCTTCACTCCCTAACCTAACCTTTGCTAGTACCTCTGAGTTAAAAAGAAAGAATTAGCAAATAGTCCAATCACTTTCAATCATATTTTAAAGCCATTGGTATGCGGCCAGAAATAAGAACACTTCTGGCTCACGACATTTGACCATCGTGCCATGCACAGTCTCACACATAAAACCCACAGGACATAAACTACAAGATGACCTGTAGGATTTTATGAACTAGGGGAACCAACCCAATTTAAAATTGCAACATTCTTTCTTTTTAAAAACAAGATGGCGAAAGCACTTTTCCTTATACTGCATCTTAGGCCTTGACTTGGCCTAGGACAATATATTGAAGTCTTCACTCCCTAACCTAACCTTTGCTAGTACCTCTGAGTTAAAAAGAAAGAATTAGCAAATAGTCCAATCACTTTCAATCATATTTTAAAGCCATTGGTATGCGGACAGAAATAAGAACACTTCTGGCTCACGAAATTTGACCATCGTGCCATGCACAGTCTCACACATAAAACCCACAGGACATAAACTACAAGATGACCTGTAGGATTTTATGAACTAGGGGAACCAACCCAATTTAAAATTGCAACATTCTTTCTTTTTAAAAACAAGATGGCGAAAGCACTTTTCTCTATACTGCATCTTAGGCCTTGACTTGGCCTAGGACAATATATTGAAGTCTTCACTCCCTAACCTAACCTTTGCTAGTACCTCTGAGTTAAAAAGAAAGAATTAGCAAATAGTCCAATCACTTTCAATCATATTTTAAAGCCATTGGTATGCGGCCAGAAATAAGAACACTTCTGGCTCACGAAATTTGACCATCGTGCCATGCACAGTCTCACACATAAAACCCACAGGACATAAACTACAAGATGACCTGTAGGATTTTATGAACTAGGGGAACCAACCCAATTTAAAATTGCAACATTCTTTCTTTTTAAAAACAAGATGAGGAAAGCACTCTATACTGCATCTTAGGCCTTGACTTGGCCTAGGACAATATATTGAAGTCTTCACTCCCTACCCTAACCTTTGCTAGTACCTCTGAGTTAAAAAGAAAGAATTAGCAAATAGTCCAATCACTTTCAATCATATTTTAAAGCCATTGGTATGCGGCCAGAAATAAGAACACTTCTGGCTCACGACATTTGACCATCGTGCCATGCACAGTCTCACACATAAAACCCACAGGACATAAACTACAAGATGACCTGTAGGATTTTATGAACTAGGGGAACCAACCCAATTTAAAATTGCAACATTCTTTCTTTTTAAAAACAAGATGGCGAAAGCACTTTTCTCTATACTGCATCTTAGGCCTTGACTTGGCCTAGGACAATATATTGAAGTCTTCACTCCCTAACCTAACCTTTGCTAGTACCTCTGAGTTAAAAAGAAAGAATTAGCAAATAGTCCAATCACTTTCAATCATATTTTAAAGCCATTGGTATGCGGCCAGAAATAAGAACACTTCTGGCTCACGAAATTTGACCATCGTGCCATGCACAGTCTCACACATAAAACCCACAGGACATAAACTACAAGTTGACCTGTAGGATTTTATGAACTAGGGGAACCAACCCAATTTAAAATTGCAACATTCTTTCTTTTTAAAAACAAGATGGCGAAAGCACTTTTCTCTATATTGCATCTTAGGCTTTGACTTGGCCTAGGACAATATATTGAAGTCTTCACTCCCTAACCTAACCTTTGCTAGTACCTCTGAGTTAAAAAGAAAGAATTAGCAAATAGTCCAATCACTTTCAATCATATTTTAAAGCCATTGGTATGCGGCCAGAAATAAGAACACTTCTGGCTCACGAAATTTGACCATCGTGCCATGCACAGTCTCACACATAAAACCCACAGGACATAAACTACAAGATGACCTGTAGGATTTTATGAACTAGGGGAACCAACCCAATTTAAAATTGCAACATTCTTTCTTTTTAAAAACAAGATGAGGAAAGCACTCTATACTGCATCTTAGGCCTTGACTTGGCCTAGGACAATATATTGAAGTCTTCACTCCCTACCCTAACCTTTGCTAGTACCTCTGAGTTAAAAAGAAAGAATTAGCAAATAGTCCAATCACTTTCAATCATATTTTAAAGCCATTGGTATGCGGCCAGAAATAAGAACACTTCTGGCTCACGACATTTGACCATCGTGCCATGCACAGTCTCACACATAAAACCCACAGGACATAAACTACAAGATGACCTGTAGGATTTTATGAACTAGGGGAACCAACCCAATTTAAAATTGCAACATTCTTTCTTTTTAAAATCAAGATGGCGAAAGCACTTTTCTCTATACTGCATCTTAGGCCTTGACTTGGCCTAGGACAATATATTGAAGTCTTCACTCCCTAACCTAACCTTTGCTAGTACCTCTGAGTTAAAAAGAAAGAATTAGCAAATAGTCCAATCACTTTCAATCATATTTTAAAGCCATTGGTATGCGGCCAGAAATAAGAACACTTCTGGCTCACGAAATTTGACCATCGTGCCATGCACAGTCTCACACATAAAACCCACAGGACATAAACTACAAGATGACCTGTAGGATTTTATGAACTAGGGGAACCAACCCAATTTAAAATTGCAACATTCTTTCTTTTTAAAAACAAGATGGCGAAAGCACTTTTCTCTATACTGCATCTTAGGCCTTGACTTGGCCTAGGACAATATATTGAAGTCTTCACTCCCTAACCTAACCTTTGCTAGTACCTCTGAGTTAAAAAGAAAGAATTAGCAAATAGTCCAATCACTTTCAATCATATTTTAAAGCCATTGGTATGCGGCCAGAAATAAGAACACTTCTGGCTCACGAAATTTGACCATCGTGCCATGCACAGTCTCACACATAAAACCCACAGGACATAAACTACAAGATGACCTGTAGGATTTTATGAACTAGGGGAACCAACCCAATTTAAAATTGCAACATTCTTTCTTTTTAAAAACATGATGAGGAAAGCACTTTTCTCTATACTGCATCTTAGGCCTTGACTTGGCCTAGGACAATATATTGAAGTCTTCACTCCCTACCCTAACCTTTGCTAGTACCTCTGAGTTAAAAAGAAAGAATTAGCAAATAGTCCAATCACTTTCAATCATATTTTAAAGCCATTGGTATGCGGCCAGAAATAAGAACACTTCTGGCTCATGACATTTGACCATCGTGCCATGCACAGTCTCACACATAAAACCCACAGGACATAAACTACAAGATGACCTGTAGGATTTTATGAACTAGGGGAACCAACCCAATTTAAAATTGCAACATTCTTTCTTTTTAAAAACAAGATGGCGAAAGCACTTTTCTCTATACTGCATCTTAGGCCTTGACTTGGCCTAATACAATATATTGAAGTCTTCACTCCCTAACCTAACCTTTGCTAGTACCTCTGAGTTAAAAAGAAAGAATTAGCAAATAGTCCTATCACTTTCAATCATATTTTAAAGCCATTGGTATGCGGCCAGAAATAAGAACACTTCTGGCTCACGAAATTTGACCATCGTGCCATGCACAGTCTCACACATAAAACCCACAGGACATAAACTACAAGATGACCTGTAGGATTTTATGAACTAGGGGAACCAACCCAATTTAAAATTGCAACATTCTTTCTTTTTAAAAACAAGATGGCGAAAGCACTTTTCTCTATACTGCATCTTAGGCCTTGACTTGGCCTAGGACAATATATTGAAGTCTTCACTCCCTAACCTAACCTTTGCTAGTACCTCTGAGTTAAAAAGAAAGAATTAGCAAATAGTCCAATCACTTTCAATCATATTTTAAAGCCATTGGTATGCGGCCAGAAATAAGAACACTTCTGGCTCACGAAATTTGACCATCGTGCCATGCACAGTCTCACACATAAAACCCACAGGACATAAACTACAAGATGACCTGTAGGATTTTATGAACTAGGGGAACCAACCCAATTTAAAATTGCAACATTCTTTCTTTTTAAAAACAAGATGGCGAAAGCACTTTTCTCTATACTGCATCTTAGGCCTTGACTTGGCCTAGGACAATATATTGAAGTCTTCACTCCCTAACCTAACCTTTGCTAGTACCTCTGAGTTAAAAAGAAAGAATTAGCAAATAGTCCAATCACTTTCAATCATATTTTAAAGCCATTGGTATGCGGCCAGAAATAAGAACACTTCTGGCTCACGAAATTTGACCATCGTGCCATGCACAGTCTCACACATAAAACCCACAGGACATAAACAACAAGATGACCTGTAGGATTTTATGAACTAGGGGAACCAACCCAATTTAAAATTGCAACATTCTTTCTTTTTAAAAACAAGATGAGGAAAGCACTTTTCTCTATACTGCATCTTAGGCCTTGACTTGGCCTAGGACAATATATTGAAGTCTTCACTCCCTACCCTAACCTTTGCTAGTACCTCTGAGTTAAAAAGAAAGAATTAGCAAATAGTCCAATCACTTTCAATCATATTTTAAAGCCATTGGTATGCGGCCAGAAATAAGAACACTTCTGGCTCACGACATTTGACCATCGTGCCATGCACAGTCTCACACATAAAACCCACAGGACATAAACTACAAGATGACCTGTAGGATTTTATGAACTAGGGGAACCAACCCAATTTAAAATTGCAACATTCTTTCTTTTTAAAAACAAGATGGCGAAAGCACTTTTCTCTATACTGCATCTTAGGCCTTGACTTGGCCTAGGACAATATATTGAAGTCTTCACTCCCTAACCTAACCTTTGCTAGTACCTCTGAGTTAAAAAGAAAGAATTAGCAAATAGTCCAATCACTTTCAATCATATTTTAAAGCCATTGGTATGCGGCCAGAAATAAGAACACTTCTGGCTCACGAAATTTGACCATCGTGCCATGCACAGTCTCACACATAAAACCCACAGGACATAAACTACAAGATGACCTGTAGGATTTTATGAACTAGGGGAACCAACCCAATTTAAAATTGCAACATTCTTTCTTTTTAAAAACAAGATGGCGAAAGCACTTTTCTCTATACTGCATCTTAGGCCTTGACTTGGCCTAGGACAATATATTGAAGTCTTCACTCCCTAACCTAACCTTTGCTAGTACCTCTGAGTTAAAAAGAAAGAATTAGCAAATAGTCCAATCACTTTCAATCATATTTTAAAGCCATTGGTATGCGGCCAGAAATAAGAACACTTCTGGCTCACGACATTTGACCATCGTGCCATGCACAGTCTCACACATAAAACCCACAGGACATAAACTACAAGATGACCTGTAGGATTTTATGAACTAGGGGAACCAACCCAATTTAAAATTGCAACATTCTTTCTTTTTAAAAACAAGATGGCGAAAGCACTTTTCTCTATACTGCATCTTAGGCCTTGACTTGGCCTAGGACAATATATTGAAGTCTTCACTCCCTAACCTAACCTTTGCTAGTACCTCTGAGTTAAAAAGAAAGAATTAGCAAATAGTCCAATCACTTTCAATCATATTTTAAAGCCATTGGTATGCGGCCAGAAATAAGAACACTTTTGGCTCACGAAATTTGACCATCGTGCCATGCACAGTCTCACACATAAAACCCACAGGACATAAACTACAAGATGACCTGTAGGATTTTATGAACTAGGGGAACCAACCCAATTTAAAATTGCAACATTCTTTCTTTTTAAAAACAAGATGAGGAAAGCACTTTTCTCTATACTGCATCTTAGGCCTTGACTTGGCCTAGGACAATATATTGAAGTCTTCACTCCCTACCCTAACCTTTGCTAGTACCTCTGAGTTAAAATGAAAGAATTAGCAAATAGTCCAATCACTTTCAATCATATTTTAAAGCCATTGGTATGCGGCCAGAAATAAGAACACTTCTGGCTCACGACATTTGACCATCGTGCCATGCACAGTCTCACACATAAAACCCACAGGACATAAACTACAAGATGACCTGTAGGATTTTATGAACTAGGGGAACCAACCCAATTTAAAATTGCAACATTCTTTCTTTTTAAAAACAAGATGGCGAAAGCACTTTTCTCTATACTGCATCTTAGGCCTTGACTTGGCCTAGGACAATATATTGAAGTCTTCACTCCCTAACCTAACCTTTGCTAGTACCTCTGAGTTAAAAAGAAAGAATTAGCAAATAGTCCAATCACTTTCAATCATATTTTAAAGCCATTGGTATGCGGCCAGAAATAAGAACACTTCTGGCTCACGAAATTTGACCATCGTGCCATGCACAGTCTCACACATAAAACCCACAGGACATAAACTACAAGATGACCTGTAGGATTTTATGAACTAGGGGAACCAACCCAATTTAAAATTGCAACATTCTTTCTTTTTAAAAACAAGATGGCGAAAGCACTTTTCTCTATACTGCATCTTAGGCCTTGACTTGGCCTAGGACAATATATTGAAGTCTTCACTCCCTAACCTAACCTTTGCTAGTACCTCTGAGTTAAAAAGAAAGAATTAGCAAATAGTCCAATCACTTTCAATCATATTTTAAAGCCATTGGTATGCGGCCAGAAATAAGAACACTTCTGGCTCACGACATTTGACCATCGTGCCATGCACAGTCTCACACATAAAACCCACAGGACATAAACTACAAGATGACCTGTAGGATTTTATGAACTAGGGGAACCAACCCAATTTAAAATTGCAACATTCTTTCTTTTTAAAAACAAGATGGCGAAAGCACTTTTCTCTATACTGCATCTTAGGCCTTGACTTGGCCTAGGACAATATATTGAAGTCTTCACTCCCTAACCTAACCTTTGCTAGTACCTCTGAGTTAAAAAGAAAGAATTAGCAAATAGTCCAATCACTTTCAATCATATTTTAAAGCCATTGGTATGCGGCCAGAAATAAGAACACTTCTGGCTCACGACATTTGACCATCGTGCCATGCACAGTCTCACACATAAAACCCACAGGACATAAACTACAAGATGACCTGTAGGATTTTATGAACTAGGGGAACCAACCCAATTTAAAATTGCAACATTCTTTCTTTTTAAAAACAAGATGGCGAAAGCACTTTTCTCTATACTGCATCTTAGGCCTTGACTTGGCCTAGGACAATATATTGAAGTCTTCACTCCCTAACCTAACCTTTGCTAGTACCTCTGAGTTAAAAAGAAAGAATTAGCAAATAGTCCAATCACTTTCAATCATATTTTAAAGCCATTGGTATGCGGCCAGAAATAAGAACACTTCTGGCTCACGAAATTTGACCATCGTGCCATGCACAGTCTCACACATAAAACCCACAGGACATAAACTACAAGATGACCTGTAGGATTTTATGAACTAGGGGAACCAACCCAATTTAAAATTGCAACATTCTTTCTTTTTAAAAACAAGATGGCGAAAGCACTTTTCTCTATACTGCATCTTAGGCCTTGACTTGGCCTAGGACAATATATTGAAGTCTTCACTCCCTAACCTAACCTTTGCTAGTACCTCTGAGTTAAAAAGAAAGAATTAGCAAATAGTCCAATCACTTTCAATCATATTTTAAAGCCATTGGTATGCGGCCAGAAATAAGAACACTTCTGGCTCACGAAATTTGACCATCGTGCCATGCACAGTCTCACACATAAAACCCACAGGACATAAACAACAAGATGACCTGTAGGATTTTATGAACTAGGGGAACCAACCCAATTTAAAATTGCAACATTCTTTCTTTTTAAAAACAAGATGAGGAAAGCACTTTTCTCTATACTGCATCTTAGGCCTTGACTTGGCCTAGGACAATATATTGAAGTCTTCACTCCCTACCCTAACCTTTGCTAGTACCTCTGAGTTAAAAAGAAAGAATTAGCAAATAGTCCAATCACTTTCAATCATATTTTAAAGCCATTGGTATGCGGCCAGAAATAAGAACACTTCTGGCTCACGACATTTGACCATCGTGCCATGCACAGTCTCACACATAAAACCCACAGGACATAAACTACAAGATGACCTGTAGGATTTTATGAACTAGGGAACCAACCCAATTTAAAATTGCAACATTCTTTCTTTTTAAAAACAAGATGGCGAAAGCACTTTTCTCTATACTGCATCTTAGGCCTTGACTTGGCCTAGGACAATATATTGAAGTCTTCACTCCCTAACCTAACCTTTGCTAGTACCTCTGAGTTAAAAAGAAAGAATTAGCAAATAGTCCAATCACTTTCAATCATATTTTAAAGCCATTGGTATGCGGCCAGAAATAAGAACACTTCTGGCTCACGAAATTTGACCATCGTGCCATGCACAGTCTCACACATAAAACCCACAGGACATAAACTACAAGATGACCTGTAGGATTTTATGAACTAGGGGAACCAACCCAATTTAAAATTGCAACATTCTTTCTTTTTAAAAACAAGATGGCGAAAGCACTTTTCTCTATACTGCATCTTAGGCCTTGACTTGGCCTAGGACAATATATTGAAGTCTTCACTCCCTAACCTAACCTTTGCTAGTACCTCTGAGTTAAAAAGAAAGAATTAGCAAATAGTCCAATCACTTTCAATCATATTTTAAAGCCATTGGTATGCGGCCAGAAATAAGAACACTTCTGGCTCACGACATTTGACCATCGTGCCATGCACAGTCTCACACATAAAACCCACAGGACATAAACTACAAGATGACCTGTAGGATTTTATGAACTAGGGGAACCAACCCAATTTAAAATTGCAACATTCTTTCTTTTTAAAAACAAGATGGCGAAAGCACTTTTCTCTATACTGCATCTTAGGCCTTGACTTGGCCTAGGACAATATATTGAAGTCTTCACTCCCTAACCTAACCTTTGCTAGTACCTCTGAGTTAAAAAGAAAGAATTAGCAAATAGTCCAATCACTTTCAATCATATTTTAAAGCCATTGGTATGCGGCCAGAAATAAGAACACTTCTGGCTCACGACATTTGACCATCGTGCCATGCACAGTCTCACACATAAAACCCACAGGACATAAACTACAAGATGACCTGTAGGATTTTATGAACTAGGGGAACCAACCCAATTTAAAATTGCAACATTCTTTCTTTTTAAAAACAAGATGGCGAAAGCACTTTTCTCTATACTGCATCTTAGGCCTTGACTTGGCCTAGGACAATATATTGAAGTCTTCACTCCCTAACCTAACCTTTGCTAGTACCTCTGAGTTAAAAAGAAAGAATTAGCAAATAGTCCAATCACTTTCAATCATATTTTAAAGCCATTGGTATGCGGCCAGAAATAAGAACACTTCTGGCTCACGACATTTGACCATCGTGCCATGCACAGTCTCACACATAAAACCCACAGGACATAAACTACAAGATGACCTGTAGGATTTTATGAACTAGGGGAACCAACCCAATTTAAAATTGCAACATTCTTTCTTTTTAAAAACAAGATGGCGAAAGCACTTTTCTCTATACTGCATCTTAGGCCTTGACTTGGCCTAGGACAATATATTGAAGTCTTCACTCCCTAACCTAACCTTTGCTAGTACCTCTGAGTTAAAAAGAAAGAATTAGCAAATAGTCCAATCACTTTCAATCATATTTTAAAGCCATTGGTATGCGGCCAGAAATAAGAACACTTCTGGCTCACGACATTTGACCATCGTGCCATGCACAGTCTCACACATAAAACCCACAGGACATAAACAACAAGATGACCTGTAGGATTTTATGAACTAGGGGAACCAACCCAATTTAAAATTGCAACATTCTTTCTTTTTAAAAACAAGATGAGGAAAGCACTTTTCTCTATACTGCATCTTAGGCCTTGACTTGGCCTAGGACAATATATTGAAGTCTTCACTCCCTACCCTAACCTTTGCTAGTACCTCTGAGTTAAAAAGAAAGAATTAGCAAATAGTCCAATCACTTTCAATCATATTTTAAAGCCATTGGTATGCGGCCAGAAATAAGAACACTTCTGGCTCACGACATTTGACCATCGTGCCATGCACAGTCTCACACATAAAACCCACAGGACATAAACTACAAGATGACCTGTAGGATTTTATGAACTAGGGGAACCAACCCAATTTAAAATTGCAACATTCTTTCTTTTTAAAAACAAGATGGCGAAAGCACTTTTCTCTATACTGCATCTTAGGCCTTGACTTGGCCTAGGACAATATATTGAAGTCTTCACTCCCTAACCTAACCTTTGCTAGTACCTCTGAGTTAAAAAGAAAGAATTAGCAAATAGTCCAATCACTTTCAATCATATTTTAAAGCCATTGGTATGCGGCCAGAAATAAGAACACTTCTGGCTCACGAAATTTGACCATCGTGCCATGCACAGTCTCACACATAAAACCCACAGGACATAAACTACAAGATGACCTGTAGGATTTTATGAACTAGGGGAACCAACCCAATTTAAAATTGCAACATTCTTTCTTTTTAAAAACAAGATGGCGAAAGCACTTTTCTCTATACTGCATCTTAGGCCTTGACTTGGCCTAGGACAATATATTGAAGTCTTCACTCCCTAACCTAACCTTTGCTAGTACCTCTGAGTTAAAAAGAAAGAATTAGCAAATAGTCCAATCACTTTCAATCATATTTTAAAGCCATTGGTATGCGGCCAGAAATAAGAACACTTCTGGCTCACGACATTTGACCATCGTGCCATGCACAGTCTCACACATAAAACCCACAGGACATAAACTACAAGATGACCTGTAGGATTTTATGAACTAGGGGAACCAACCCAATTTAAAATTGCAACATTCTTTCTTTTTAAAAACAAGATGGCGAAAGCACTTTTCTCTATACTGCATCTTAGGCCTTGACTTGGCCTAGGACAATATATTGAAGTCTTCACTCCCTAACCTAACCTTTGCTAGTACCTCTGAGTTAAAAAGAAAGAATTAGCAAATAGTCCAATCACTTTCAATCATATTTTAAAGCCATTGGTATGCGGCCAGAAATAAGAACACTTTTGGCTCACGAAATTTGACCATCGTGCCATGCACAGTCTCACACATAAAACCCACAGGACATAAACTACAAGATGACCTGTAGGATTTTATGAACTAGGGGAACCAACCCAATTTAAAATTGCAACATTCTTTCTTTTTAAAAACAAGATGAGGAAAGCACTTTTCTCTATACTGCATCTTAGGCCTTGACTTGGCCTAGGACAATATATTGAAGTCTTCACTCCCTACCCTAACCTTTGCTAGTACCTCTGAGTTAAAATGAAAGAATTAGCAAATAGTCCAATCACTTTCAATCATATTTTAAAGCCATTGGTATGCGGCCAGAAATAAGAACACTTCTGGCTCACGACATTTGACCATCGTGCCATGCACAGTCTCACACATAAAACCCACAGGACATAAACTACAAGATGACCTGTAGGATTTTATGAACTAGGGGAACCAACCCAATTTAAAATTGCAACATTCTTTCTTTTTAAAAACAAGATGGCGAAAGCACTTTTCTCTATACTGCATCTTAGGCCTTGACTTGGCCTAGGACAATATATTGAAGTCTTCACTCCCTAACCTAACCTTTGCTAGTACCTCTGAGTTAAAAAGAAAGAATTAGCAAATAGTCCAATCACTTTCAATCATATTTTAAAGCCATTGGTATGCGGCCAGAAATAAGAACACTTCTGGCTCACGAAATTTGACCATCGTGCCATGCACAGTCTCACACATAAAACCCACAGGACATAAACTACAAGATGACCTGTAGGATTTTATGAACTAGGGGAACCAACCCAATTTAAAATTGCAACATTCTTTCTTTTTAAAAACAAGATGGCGAAAGCACTTTTCTCTATACTGCATCTTAGGCCTTGACTTGGCCTAGGACAATATATTGAAGTCTTCACTCCCTAACCTAACCTTTGCTAGTACCTCTGAGTTAAAAAGAAAGAATTAGCAAATAGTCCAATCACTTTCAATCATATTTTAAAGCCATTGGTATGCGGCCAGAAATAAGAACACTTCTGGCTCACGACATTTGACCATCGTGCCATGCACAGTCTCACACATAAAACCCACAGGACATAAACTACAAGATGACCTGTAGGATTTTATGAACTAGGGGAACCAACCCAATTTAAAATTGCAACATTCTTTCTTTTTAAAAACAAGATGGCGAAAGCACTTTTCTCTATACTGCATCTTAGGCCTTGACTTGGCCTAGGACAATATATTGAAGTCTTCACTCCCTAACCTAACCTTTGCTAGTACCTCTGAGTTAAAAAGAAAGAATTAGCAAATAGTCCAATCACTTTCAATCATATTTTAAAGCCATTGGTATGCGGCCAGAAATAAGAACACTTCTGGCTCACGACATTTGACCATCGTGCCATGCACAGTCTCACACATAAAACCCACAGGACATAAACTACAAGATGACCTGTAGGATTTTATGAACTAGGGGAACCAACCCAATTTAAAATTGCAACATTCTTTCTTTTTAAAAACAAGATGGCGAAAGCACTTTTCTCTATACTGCATCTTAGGCCTTGACTTGGCCTAGGACAATATATTGAAGTCTTCACTCCCTAACCTAACCTTTGCTAGTACCTCTGAGTTAAAAAGAAAGAATTAGCAAATAGTCCAATCACTTTCAATCATATTTTAAAGCCATTGGTATGCGGCCAGAAATAAGAACACTTCTGGCTCACGAAATTTGACCATCGTGCCATGCACAGTCTCACACATAAAACCCACAGGACATAAACTACAAGATGACCTGTAGGATTTTATGAACTAGGGGAACCAACCCAATTTAAAATTGCAACATTCTTTCTTTTTAAAAACAAGATGGCGAAAGCACTTTTCTCTATACTGCATCTTAGGCCTTGACTTGGCCTAGGACAATATATTGAAGTCTTCACTCCCTAACCTAACCTTTGCTAGTACCTCTGAGTTAAAAAGAAAGAATTAGCAAATAGTCCAATCACTTTCAATCATATTTTAAAGCCATTGGTATGCGGCCAGAAATAAGAACACTTCTGGCTCACGACATTTGACCATCGTGCCATGCACAGTCTCACACATAAAACCCACAGGACATAAACTACAAGATGACCTGTAGGATTTTATGAACTAGGGGAACCAACCCAATTTAAAATTGCAACATTCTTTCTTTTTAAAAACAAGATGGCGAAAGCACTTTTCTCTATACTGCATCTTAGGCCTTGACTTGGCCTAGGACAATATATTGAAGTCTTCACTCCCTAACCTAACCTTTGCTAGTACCTCTGAGTTAAAAAGAAAGAATTAGCAAATAGTCCAATCACTTTCAATCATATTTTAAAGCCATTGGTATGCGGCCAGAAATAAGAACACTTCTGGCTCACGACATTTGACCATCGTGCCATGCACAGTCTCACACATAAAACCCACAGGACATAAACTACAAGATGACCTGTAGGATTTTATGAACTAGGGGAACCAACCCAATTTAAAATTGCAACATTCTTTCTTTTTAAAAACAAGATGGCGAAAGCACTTTTCTCTATACTGCATCTTAGGCCTTGACTTGGCCTAGGACAATATATTGAAGTCTTCACTCCCTAACCTAACCTTTGCTAGTACCTCTGAGTTAAAAAGAAAGAATTAGCAAATAGTCCAATCACTTTCAATCATATTTTAAAGCCATTGGTATGCGGCCAGAAATAAGAACACTTCTGGCTCACGACATTTGACCATCGTGCCATGCACAGTCTCACACATAAAACCCACAGGACATAAACTACAAGATGACCTGTAGGATTTTATGAACTAGGGGAACCAACCCAATTTAAAATTGCAACATTCTTTCTTTTTAAAAACAAGATGGCGAAAGCACTTTTCTCTATACTGCATCTTAGGCCTTGACTTGGCCTAGGACAATATATTGAAGTCTTCACTCCCTAACCTAACCTTTGCTAGTACCTCTGAGTTAAAAAGAAAGAATTAGCAAATAGTCCAATCACTTTCAATCATATTTTAAAGCCATTGGTATGCGGCCAGAAATAAGAACACTTCTGGCTCACGAAATTTGACCATCGTGCCATGCACAGTCTCACACATAAAACCCACAGGACATAAACTACAAGATGACCTGTAGGATTTTATGAACTAGGGGAACCAACCCAATTTAAAATTGCAACATTCTTTCTTTTTAAAAACAAGATGAGGAAAGCACTTTTCTCTATACTGCATCTTAGGCCTTGACTTGGCCTAGGACAATATATTGAAGTCTTCACTCCCTACCCTAACCTTTGCTAGTACCTCTGAGTTAAAAAGAAAGAATTAGCAAATAGTCCAATCACTTTCAATCATATTTTAAAGCCATTGGTATGCGGCCAGAAATAAGAACACTTCTGGCTCACGAAATTTGACCATCGTGCCATGCACAGTCTCACACATAAAACCCACAGGACATAAACTACAAGATGACCTGTAGGATTTTATGAACTAGGGGAACCAACCCAATTTAAAATTGCAACATTCTTTCTTTTTAAAAACAAGATGGCGAAAGCACTTTTCTCTATACTGCATCTTAGGCTTTGACTTGGCCTAGGACAATATATTGAAGTCTTCACTCCCTAACCTAACCTTTGCTAGTACCTCTGAGTTAAAAAGAAAGAATTAGCAAATAGTCCAATCACTTTCAATCATATTTTTAAGCCATTGGTATGCGGCCAGAAATAAGAACACTTCTGGCTCACGACATTTGACCATCGTGCCATGCACAGTCTCACACAAAAAACCCACAGGACATAAACTACAAGATGACCTGTAGGATTTTATGAACTAGGGGAACCAACCCAATTTAAAATTGCAACATTCTTTCTTTTTAAAAACAAGATGGCGAAAGCACTTTTCTCTATACTGCATCTTAGGCCTTGACTTGGCCTAGGACAATATATTGAAGTCTTCACTCCCTAACCTAACCTTTGCTAGTACCTCTGAGTTAAAAAGAAAGAATTAGCAAATAGTCCAATCACTTTCAATCATATTTTAAAGCCATTGGTATGCGGCCAGAAATAAGAACACTTCTGGCTCACGACATTTGACCATCGTGCCATGCACAGTCTCACACATAAAACCCACAGGACATAAACTACAAGATGACCCTTTAGGATTTTATGAACTAGGGGAACCAACCCAATTTAAAATTGCAACATTCTTTCTTTTTAAAAACAAGATGGCGAAAGCACTTTTCTCTATACTGCATCTTAGGCCTTGACTTGGCCTAGGACAATATATTGAAGTCTTCACTCCCTAACCTAACCTTTGCTAGTACCTCTGAGTTAAAAAGAAAGAATTAGCAAATAGTCCAATCACTTTCAATCATATTTTAAAGCCATTGGTATGCGGCCAGAAATAAGAACACTTCTGGCTCACGAAATTTGACCATCGTGCCATGCACAGTCTCACACATAAAACCCACAGGACATAAACTACAAGATGACCTGTAGGATTTTATGAACTAGGGGAACCAACCCAATTTAAAATTGCAACATTCTTTCTTTTTAAAAACAAGATGAGGAAAGCACTTTTCTCTATACTGCATCTTAGGCCTTGACTTGGCCTAGGACAATATATTGAAGTCTTCACTCCCTACCCTAACCTTTGCTAGTACCTCTGAGTTAAAAAGAAAGAATTAGCAAATAGTCCAATCACTTTCAATCATATTTTAAAGCCATTGGTATGCGGCCAGAAATAAGAACACTTCTGGCTCACGACATTTGACCATCGTGCCATGCACAGTCTCACACATAAAACCCACAGGACATAAACTACAAGATGACCTGTAGGATTTTATGAACTAGGGGAACCAACCCAATTTAAAATTGCAACATTCTTTCTTTTTAAAAACAAGATGGCGAAAGCACTTTTCTCTATACTGCATCTTAGGCCTTGACTTGGCCTAGGACAATATATTGAAGTCTTCACTCCCTAACCTAACCTTTGCTAGTACCTCTGAGTTAAAAAGAAAGAATCAGCAAATAGTCCAATCACTTTCAATCATATTTTAAAGCCATTGGTATGCGGCCAGAAATAAGAACACTTCTGGCTCACGAAATTTGACCATCGTGCCATGCACAGTCTCACACATAAAACCCACAGGACATAAACTACAAGATGACCTGTAGGATTTTATGAACTAGGGGAACCAACCCAATTTAAAATTGCAACATTCTTTCTTTTTAAAAACAAGATGGCGAAAGCACTTTTCTCTATACTGCATCTTAGGCTTTGACTTGGCCTAGGACAATATATTGAAGTCTTCACTCCCTAACCTAACCTTTGCTAGTACCTCTGAGTTAAAAAGAAAGAATTAGCAAATAGTCCAATCACTTTCAATCATATTTTAAAGCCATTGGTATGCAGCCAGAAATAAGAACACTTCTGGCTCACGAAATTTGACCATCGTGCCATGCACAGTCTCACACATAAAACCCACAGGACATAAACTACAAGATGACCTGTAGGATTTTATGAACTAGGGGAACCAACCCAATTTAAAATTGCAACATTCTTTCTTTTTAAAAACAAGATGGCGAAAGCACTTTTCTCTATACTGCATCTTAGGCTTTGACTTGGCCTAGGACAATATATTGAAGTCTTCACTCCCTAACCTAACCTTTGCTAGTACCTCTGAGTTAAAAAGAAAGAATTAGCAAATAGTCCAATCACTTTCAATCATATTTTAAAGCCATTGGTATGCGGCCAGAAATAAGAACACTTCTGGCTCACGACATTTGACCATCGTGCCATGCACAGTCTCACACATAAAACCCACAGGACATAAACTACAAGATGACCTGTAGGATTTTATGAACTAGGGGAACCAACCCAATTTAAAATTGCAACATTCTTTCTTTTTAAAAACAAGATGGCGAAAGCACTTGTCTCTATATTGCATCTTAGGCCTTGACTTGGCCTAGGACAATATATTGAAGTCTTCACTCCCTAACCTAACCTTTGCTAGTACCTCTGAGTTAAAAAGAAAGAATTAGCAAATAGTCCAATCACTTTCAATCATATTTTAAAGCCATTGGTATGCGGCCAGAAATAAGAACACTTCTGGCTCACGACATTTGACCATCGTGCCATGCACAGTCTCACACATAAAACCCACAGGACATAAACTACAAGATGACCTGTAGGATTTTATGAACTAGGGGAACCAGTACAATTTAAAATTGCAACTTTCTTTCTTTTTAAAAACAATATGGCGAAAGCACTTTTCTCTATACTGCATCTTAGGCCTTGACTTGGCCTAGGACAATATATTGAAGTCTTCACTCCCTAACCTAACCTTTGCTAGTACCTCTGAGTTAAAAAGAAAGAATCAGCAAATAGTCCAATCACTTTCAATCATATTTTAAAGCCATTGGTATGCGGCCAGAAATAAGAACACTTCTGGCTCACGAAATTTGACCATCGTGCCATGCACAGTCTCACACATAAAACCCACAGGACATAAACTACAAGATGACCTGTAGGATTTTATGAACTAGGGGAACCAACCCAATTTAAAATTGCAACATTCTTTCTTTTTAAAAACAAGATGGCGAAAGCACTTTTCTCTATACTGCATCTTAGGCTTTGACTTGGCCTAGGACAATATATTGAAGTCTTCACTCCCTAACCTAACCTTTGCTAGTACCTCTGAGTTAAAAAGAAAGAATTAGCAAATAGTCCAATCACTTTCAATCATATTTTAAAGCCATTGGTATGCGGCCAGAAATAAGAACACTTCTGGCTCACGACATTTGACCATCGTGCCATGCACAGTCTCACACATAAAACCCACAGGACATAAACTACAAGATGACCTGTAGGATTTTATGAACTAGGGGAACCAACCCAATTTAAAATTGCAACATTCTTTCTTTTTAAAAACAAGATGGCGAAAGCACTTTTCTCTATACTGCATCTTAGGCCTTGACTTGGCCTAGGACAATATATTGAAGTCTTCACTCCCTAACCTAACCTTTGCTAGTACCTCTGAGTTAAAAAGAAAGAATTAGCAAATAGTCCAATCACTTTCAATCATATTTTAAAGCCATTGGTATGCAGCCAGAAATAAGAACACTTCTGGCTCACGAAATTTGACCATCGTGCCATGCACAGTCTCACACATAAAACCCACAGGACATAAACTACAAGATGACCTGTAGGATTTTATGAACTAGGGGAACCAACCCAATTTAAAATTGCAACATTCTTTCTTTTTAAAAACAAGATGGCGAAAGCACTTTTCTCTATACTGCATCTTAGGCCTTGACTTGGCCTAGGACAATATATTGAAGTCTTCACTCCCTAACCTAACCTTTGCTAGTACCTCTGAGTTAAAAAGAAAGAATTAGCAAATAGTCCAATCACTTTCAATCATATTTTAAAGCCATTGGTATGCGGCCAGAAATAAGAACACTTCTGGCTCACGAAATTTGACCATCGTGCCATGCACAGTCTCACACATAAAACCCACAGGACATAAACTACAAGATGACCTGTAGGATTTTATGAACTAGGGGAACCAACCCAATTTAAAATTGCAACATTCTTTCTTTTTAAAAACAAGATGAGGAAAGCACTTTTCTCTATACTGCATCTTAGGCCTTGACTTGGCCTAGGACAATATATTGAAGTCTTCACTCCCTACCCTAACCTTTGCTAGTACCTCTGAGTTAAAAAGAAAGAATTAGCAAATAGTCCAATCACTTTCAATCATATTTTAAAGCCATTGGTATGCGGCCAGAAATAAGAACACTTCTGGCTCACGACATTTGACCATCGTGCCATGCACAGTCTCACACATAAAACCCACAGGACATAAACTACAAGATGACCTGTAGGATTTTATGAACTAGGGGAACCAACCCAATTTAAAATTGCAACATTCTTTCTTTTTAAAAACAAGATGGCGAAAGCACTTTTCTCTATACTGCATCTTAGGCCTTGACTTGGCCTAGGACAATATATTGAAGTCTTCACTCCCTAACCTAACCTTTGCTAGTACCTCTGAGTTAAAAAGAAAGAATCAGCAAATAGTCCAATCACTTTCAATCATATTTTAAAGCCATTGGTATGCGGCCAGAAATAAGAACACTTCTGGCTCACGAAATTTGACCATCGTGCCATGCACAGTCTCACACATAAAACCCACAGGACATAAACTACAAGATGACCTGTAGGATTTTATGAACTAGGGGAACCAACCCAATTTAAAATTGCAACATTCTTTCTTTTTAAAAACAAGATGGCGAAAGCACTTTTCTCTATACTGCATCTTAGGCTTTGACTTGGCCTAGGACAATATATTGAAGTCTTCACTCCCTAACCTAACCTTTGCTAGTACCTCTGAGTTAAAAAGAAAGAATTAGCAAATAGTCCAATCACTTTCAATCATATTTTAAAGCCATTGGTATGCGGCCAGAAATAAGAACACTTCTGGCTCACGAAATTTGACCATCGTGCCATGCACAGTCTCACACATAAAACCCACAGGACATAAACTACAAGATGACCTGTAGGATTTTATGAACTAGGGGAACCAACCCAATTTAAAATTGCAACATTCTTTCTTTTTAAAAACAAGATGGCGAAAGCACTTTTCTCTATACTGCATCTTAGGCTTTGACTTGGCCTAGGACAATATATTGAAGTCTTCACTCCCTAACCTAACCTTTGCTAGTACCTCTGAGTTAAAAAGAAAGAATTAGCAAATAGTCCAATCACTTTCAATCATATTTTAAAGCCATTGGTATGCGGCCAGAAATAAGAACACTTCTGGCTCACGACATTTGACCATCGTGCCATGCACAGTCTCACACATAAAACCCACAGGACATAAACTACAAGATGACCTGTAGGATTTTATGAACTAGGGGAACCAACCCAATTTAAAATTGCAACATTCTTTCTTTTTAAAAACAAGATGGCGAAAGCACTTGTCTCTATATTGCATCTTAGGCCTTGACTTGGCCTAGGACAATATATTGAAGTCTTCACTCCCTAACCTAACCTTTGCTAGTACCTCTGAGTTAAAAAGAAAGAATTAGCAAATAGTCCAATCACTTTCAATCATATTTTAAAGCCATTGGTATGCGGCCAGAAATAAGAACACTTCTGGCTCACGACATTTGACCATCGTGCCATGCACAGTCTCACACATAAAACCCACAGGACATAAACTACAAGATGACCTGTAGGATTTTATGAACTAGGGGAACCAGTACAATTTAAAATTGCAACTTTCTTTCTTTTTAAAAACAATATGGCGAAAGCACTTTTCTCTATACTGCATCTTAGGCCTTGACTTGGCCTAGGACAATATATTGAAGTCTTCACTCCCTAACCTAACCTTTGCTAGTACCTCTGAGTTAAAAAGAAAGAATCAGCAAATAGTCCAATCACTTTCAATCATATTTTAAAGCCATTGGTATGCGGCCAGAAATAAGAACACTTCTGGCTCACGAAATTTGACCATCGTGCCATGCACAGTCTCACACATAAAACCCACAGGACATAAACTACAAGATGACCTGTAGGATTTTATGAACTAGGGGAACCAACCCAATTTAAAATTGCAACATTCTTTCTTTTTAAAAACAAGATGGCGAAAGCACTTTTCTCTATACTGCATCTTAGGCTTTGACTTGGCCTAGGACAATATATTGAAGTCTTCACTCCCTAACCTAACCTTTGCTAGTACCTCTGAGTTAAAAAGAAAGAATTAGCAAATAGTCCAATCACTTTCAATCATATTTTAAAGCCATTGGTATGCGGCCAGAAATAAGAACACTTCTGGCTCACGACATTTGACCATCGTGCCATGCACAGTCTCACACATAAAACCCACAGGACATAAACTACAAGATGACCTGTAGGATTTTATGAACTAGGGGAACCAACCCAATTTAAAATTGCAACATTCTTTCTTTTTAAAAACAAGATGGCGAAAGCACTTTTCTCTATACTGCATCTTAGGCCTTGACTTGGCCTAGGACAATATATTGAAGTCTTCACTCCCTAACCTAACCTTTGCTAGTACCTCTGAGTTAAAAAGAAAGAATTAGCAAATAGTCCAATCACTTTCAATCATATTTTAAAGCCATTGGTATGCAGCCAGAAATAAGAACACTTCTGGCTCACGAAATTTGACCATCGTGCCATGCACAGTCTCACACATAAAACCCACAGGACATAAACTACAAGATGACCTGTAGGATTTTATGAACTAGGGGAACCAACCCAATTTAAAATTGCAACATTCTTTCTTTTTAAAAACAAGATGGCGAAAGCACTTTTCTCTATACTGCATCTTAGGCCTTGACTTGGCCTAGGACAATATATTGAAGTCTTCACTCCCTAACCTAACCTTTGCTAGTACCTCTGAGTTAAAAAGAAAGAATTAGCAAATAGTCCAATCACTTTCAATCATATTTTAAAGCCATTGGTATGCGGCCAGAAATAAGAACACTTCTGGCTCACGAAATTTGACCATCGTGCCATGCACAGTCTCACACATAAAACCCACAGGACATAAACTACAAGATGACCTGTAGGATTTTATGAACTAGGGGAACCAACCCAATTTAAAATTGCAACATTCTTTCTTTTTAAAAACAAGATGAGGAAAGCACTCTATACTGCATCTTAGGCCTTGACTTGGCCTAGGACAATATATTGAAGTCTTCACTCCCTACCCTACCCTAACCTTTGCTAGTACCTCTGAGTTAAAAAGAAAGAATTAGCAAATAGTCCAATCACTTTCAATCATATTTTAAAGCCATTGGTATGCGGCCAGAAATAAGAACACTTCTGGCTCACGACATTTGACCATCGTGCCATGCACAGTCTCACACATAAAACCCACAGGACATAAACTACAAGATGACCTGTAGGATTTTATGAACTAGGGGAACCAACCCAATTTAAAATTGCAACATTCTTTCTTTTTAAAAACAAGATGGCGAAAGCACTTTTCTCTATACTGCATCTTAGGCCTTGACTTGGCCTAGGACAATATATTGAAGTCTTCACTCCCTAACCTAACCTTTGCTAGTACCTCTGAGTTAAAAAGAAAGAATCAGCAAATAGTCCAATCACTTTCAATCATATTTTAAAGCCATTGGTATGCGGCCAGAAATAAGAACACTTCTGGCTCACGAAATTTGACCATCGTGCCATGCACAGTCTCACACATAAAACCCACAGGACATAAACTACAAGATGACCTGTAGGATTTTATGAACTAGGGGAACCAACCCAATTTAAAATTGCAACATTCTTTCTTTTTAAAAACAAGATGGCGAAAGCACTTTTCTCTATACTGCATCTTAGGCTTTGACTTGGCCTAGGACAATATATTGAAGTCTTCACTCCCTAACCTAACCTTTGCTAGTACCTCTGAGTTAAAAAGAAAGAATTAGCAAATAGTCCAATCACTTTCAATCATATTTTAAAGCCATTGGTATGCGGCCAGAAATAAGAACACTTCTGGCTCACGAAATTTGACCATCGTGCCATGCACAGTCTCACACATAAAACCCACAGGACATAAACTACAAGATGACCTGTAGGATTTTATGAACTAGGGGAACCAACCCAATTTAAAATTGCAACATTCTTTCTTTTTAAAAACAAGATGGCGAAAGCACTTTTCTCTATACTGCATCTTAGGCTTTGACTTGGCCTAGGACAATATATTGAAGTCTTCACTCCCTAACCTAACCTTTGCTAGTACCTCTGAGTTAAAAAGAAAGAATTAGCAAATAGTCCAATCACTTTCAATCATATTTTAAAGCCATTGGTATGCGGCCAGAAATAAGAACACTTCTGGCTCACGACATTTGACCATCGTGCCATGCACAGTCTCACACATAAAACCCACAGGACATAAACTACAAGATGACCTGTAGGATTTTATGAACTAGGGGAACCAACCCAATTTAAAATTGCAACATTCTTTCTTTTTAAAAACAAGATGGCGAAAGCACTTGTCTCTATATTGCATCTTAGGCCTTGACTTGGCCTAGGACAATATATTGAAGTCTTCACTCCCTAACCTAACCTTTGCTAGTACCTCTGAGTTAAAAAGAAAGAATTAGCAAATAGTCCAATCACTTTCAATCATATTTTAAAGCCATTGGTATGCGGCCAGAAATAAGAACACTTCTGGCTCACGACATTTGACCATCGTGCCATGCACAGTCTCACACATAAAACCCACAGGACATAAACTACAAGATGACCTGTAGGATTTTATGAACTAGGGGAACCAACCCAATTTAAAATTGCAACTTTCTTTCTTTTTAAAAACAATATGGCGAAAGCACTTTTCTCTATACTGCATCTTAGGCCTTGACTTGGCCTAGGACAATATATTGAAGTCTTCACTCCCTAACCTAACCTTTGCTAGTACCTCTGAGTTAAAAAGAAAGAATCAGCAAATAGTCCAATCACTTTCAATCATATTTTAAAGCCATTGGTATGCGGCCAGAAATAAGAACACTTCTGGCTCACGAAATTTGACCATCGTGCCATGCACAGTCTCACACATAAAACCCACAGGACATAAACTACAAGATGACCTGTAGGATTTTATGAACTAGGGGAACCAACCCAATTTAAAATTGCAACATTCTTTCTTTTTAAAAACAAGATGGCGAAAGCACTTTTCTCTATACTGCATCTTAGGCTTTGACTTGGCCTAGGACAATATATTGAAGTCTTCACTCCCTACCCTAACCTTTGCTAGTACCTCTGAGTTAAAATGAAAGAATTAGCAAATAGTCCAATCACTTTCAATCATATTTTAAAGCCATTGGTATGCGGCCAGAAATAAGAACACTTCTGGCTCACGACATTTGACCATCGTGCCATGCACAGTCTCACACATAAAACCCACAGGACATAAACTACAAGATGACCTGTAGGATTTTATGAACTAGGGGAACCAACCCAATTTAAAATTGCAACATTCTTTCTTTTTAAAAACAAGATGGCGAAAGCACTTTTCTCTATACTGCATCTTAGGCCTTGACTTGGCCTAGGACAATATATTGAAGTCTTCACTCCCTAACCTAACCTTTGCTAGTACCTCTGAGTTAAAAAGAAAGAATTAGCAAATAGTCCAATCACTTTCAATCATATTTTAAAGCCATTGGTATGCGGCCAGAAATAAGAACACTTCTGGCTCACGAAATTTGACCATCGTGCCATGCACAGTCTCACACATAAAACCCACAGGACATAAACTACAAGATGACCTGTAGGATTTTATGAACTAGGGGAACCAACCCAATTTAAAATTGCAACATTCTTTCTTTTTAAAAACAAGATGGCGAAAGCACTTTTCTCTATACTGCATCTTAGGCCTTGACTTGGCCTAGGACAATATATTGAAGTCTTCACTCCCTAACCTAACCTTTGCTAGTACCTCTGAGTTAAAAAGAAAGAATTAGCAAATAGTCCAATCACTTTCAATCATATTTTAAAGCCATTGGTATGCGGCCAGAAATAAGAACACTTCTGGCTCACGACATTTGACCATCGTGCCATGCACAGTCTCACACATAAAACCCACAGGACATAAACTACAAGATGACCTGTAGGATTTTATGAACTAGGGGAACCAACCCAATTTAAAATTGCAACATTCTTTCTTTTTAAAAACAAGATGGCGAAAGCACTTTTCTCTATACTGCATCTTAGGCCTTGACTTGGCCTAGGACAATATATTGAAGTCTTCACTCCCTAACCTAACCTTTGCTAGTACCTCTGAGTTAAAAAGAAAGAATTAGCAAATAGTCCAATCACTTTCAATCATATTTTAAAGCCATTGGTATGCGGCCAGAAATAAGAACACTTCTGGCTCACGACATTTGACCATCGTGCCATGCACAGTCTCACACATAAAACCCACAGGACATAAACTACAAGATGACCTGTAGGATTTTATGAACTAGGGGAACCAACCCAATTTAAAATTGCAACATTCTTTCTTTTTAAAAACAAGATGGCGAAAGCACTTTTCTCTATACTGCATCTTAGGCCTTGACTTGGCCTAGGACAATATATTGAAGTCTTCACTCCCTAACCTAACCTTTGCTAGTACCTCTGAGTTAAAAAGAAAGAATTAGCAAATAGTCCAATCACTTTCAATCATATTTTAAAGCCATTGGTATGCGGCCAGAAATAAGAACACTTCTGGCTCACGAAATTTGACCATCGTGCCATGCACAGTCTCACACATAAAACCCACAGGACATAAACTACAAGATGACCTGTAGGATTTTATGAACTAGGGGAACCAACCCAATTTAAAATTGCAACATTCTTTCTTTTTAAAAACAAGATGGCGAAAGCACTTTTCTCTATACTGCATCTTAGGCTTTGACTTGGCCTAGGACAATATATTGAAGTCTTCACTCCCTAACCTAACCTTTGCTAGTACCTCTGAGTTAAAAAGAAAGAATTAGCAAATAGTCCAATCACTTTCAATCATATTTTAAAGCCATTGGTATGCGGCCAGAAATAAGAACACTTCTGGCTCACGAAATTTGACCATCGTGCCATGCACAGTCTCACACATAAAACCCACAGGACATAAACTACAAGATGACCTGTAGGATTTTATGAACTAGGGGAACCAACCCAATTTAAAATTGCAACATTCTTTCTTTTTAAAAACAAGATGAGGAAAGCACTCTATACTGCATCTTAGGCCTTGACTTGGCCTAGGACAATATATTGAAGTCTTCACTCCCTACCCTAACCTTTGCTAGTACCTCTGAGTTAAAAAGAAAGAATTAGCAAATAGTCCAATCACTTTCAATCATATTTTAAAGCCATTGGTATGCGGCCAGAAATAAGAACACTTCTGGCTCACGACATTTGACCATCGTGCCATGCACAGTCTCACACATAAAACCCACAGGACATAAACTACAAGATGACCTGTAGGATTTTATGAACTAGGGGAACCAACCCAATTTAAAATTGCAACATTCTTTCTTTTTAAAATCAAGATGGCGAAAGCACTTTTCTCTATACTGCATCTTAGGCCTTGACTTGGCCTAGGACAATATATTGAAGTCTTCACTCCCTAACCTAACCTTTGCTAGTACCTCTGAGTTAAAAAGAAAGAATTAGCAAATAGTCCAATCACTTTCAGTCATATTTTAAAGCCATTGGTATGCGGCCAGAAATAAGAACACTTCTGGCTCACGACATTTGACCATCGTGCCATGCACAGTCTCACACATAAAACCCACAGGACATAAACTACAAGATGACCTGTAGGATTTTATGAACTAGGGGAACCAACCCAATTTAAAATTGCAACATTCTTTCTTTTTAAAAACAAGATGGCGAAAGCACTTTTCTCTATACTGCATCTTAGGCCTTGACTTGGCCTAGGACAATATATTGAAGTCTTCACTCCCTAACCTAACCTTTGCTAGTACCTCTGAGTTAAAAAGAAAGAATTAGCAAATAGTCCAATCACTTTCAATCATATTTTAAAGCCATTGGTATGCGGCCAGAAATAAGAACACTTCTGGCTCACGACATTTGACCATCGTGCCATGCACAGTCTCACACATAAAACCCACAGGACATAAACTACAAGATGACCTGTAGGATTTTATGAACTAGGGGAACCAACCCAATTTAAAATTGCAACATTCTTTCTTTTTAAAAACAAGATGGCGAAAGCACTTTTCCCTATACTGCATCTTAGGCCTTGACTTGGCCTAGGACAATATATTGAAGTCTTCACTCCCTAACCTAACCTTTGCTAGTACCTCTGAGTTAAAAAGAAAGAATTAGCAAATAGTCCAATCACTTTCAATCATATTTTAAAGCCATTGGTATGCGGACAGAAATAAGAACACTTCTGGCTCACGAAATTTGACCATCGTGCCATGCACAGTCTCACACATAAAACCCACAGGACATAAACTACAAGATGACCTGTAGGATTTTATGAACTAGGGGAACCAACCCAATTTAAAATTGCAACATTCTTTCTTTTTAAAAACAAGATGGCGAAAGCACTTTTCTCTATACTGCATCTTAGGCCTTGACTTGGCCTAGGACAATATATTGAAGTCTTCACTCCCTAACCTAACCTTTGCTAGTACCTCTGAGTTAAAAAGAAAGAATTAGCAAATAGTCCAATCACTTTCAATCATATTTTAAAGCCATTGGTATGCGGCCAGAAATAAGAACACTTCTGGCTCACGAAATTTGACCATCGTGCCATGCACAGTCTCACACATAAAACCCACAGGACATAAACTACAAGATGACCTGTAGGATTTTATGAACTAGGGGAACCAACCCAATTTAAAATTGCAACATTCTTTCTTTTTAAAAACAAGATGAGGAAAGCACTCTATACTGCATCTTAGGCCTTGACTTGGCCTAGGACAATATATTGAAGTCTTCACTCCCTACCCTAACCTTTGCTAGTACCTCTGAGTTAAAAAGAAAGAATTAGCAAATAGTCCAATCACTTTCAATCATATTTTAAAGCCATTGGTATGCGGCCAGAAATAAGAACACTTCTGGCTCACGACATTTGACCATCGTGCCATGCACAGTCTCACACATAAAACCCACAGGACATAAACTACAAGATGACCTGTAGGATTTTATGAACTAGGGGAACCAACCCAATTTAAAATTGCAACATTCTTTCTTTTTAAAAACAAGATGGCGAAAGCACTTTTCTCTATACTGCATCTTAGGCCTTGACTTGGCCTAGGACAATATATTGAAGTCTTCACTCCCTAACCTAACCTTTGCTAGTACCTCTGAGTTAAAAAGAAAGAATTAGCAAATAGTCCAATCACTTTCAATCATATTTTAAAGCCATTGGTATGCGGCCAGAAATAAGAACACTTCTGGCTCACGAAATTTGACCATCGTGCCATGCACAGTCTCACACATAAAACCCACAGGACATAAACTACAAGTTGACCTGTAGGATTTTATGAACTAGGGGAACCAACCCAATTTAAAATTGCAACATTCTTTCTTTTTAAAAACAAGATGGCGAAAGCACTTTTCTCTATATTGCATCTTAGGCTTTGACTTGGCCTAGGACAATATATTGAAGTCTTCACTCCCTAACCTAACCTTTGCTAGTACCTCTGAGTTAAAAAGAAAGAATTAGCAAATAGTCCAATCACTTTCAATCATATTTTAAAGCCATTGGTATGCGGCCAGAAATAAGAACACTTCTGGCTCACGAAATTTGACCATCGTGCCATGCACAGTCTCACACATAAAACCCACAGGACATAAACTACAAGATGACCTGTAGGATTTTATGAACTAGGGGAACCAACCCAATTTAAAATTGCAACATTCTTTCTTTTTAAAAACAAGATGAGGAAAGCACTCTATACTGCATCTTAGGCCTTGACTTGGCCTAGGACAATATATTGAAGTCTTCACTCCCTACCCTAACCTTTGCTAGTACCTCTGAGTTAAAAAGAAAGAATTAGCAAATAGTCCAATCACTTTCAATCATATTTTAAAGCCATTGGTATGCGGCCAGATATAAGAACACTTCTGGCTCACGACATTTGACCATCGTGCCATGCACAGTCTCACACATAAAACCCACAGGACATAAACTACAAGATGACCTGTAGGATTTTATGAACTAGGGGAACCAACCCAATTTAAAATTGCAACATTCTTTCTTTTTAAAATCAAGATGGCGAAAGCACTTTTCTCTATACTGCATCTTAGGCCTTGACTTGGCCTAGGACAATATATTGAAGTCTTCACTCCCTAACCTAACCTTTGCTAGTACCTCTGAGTTAAAAAGAAAGAATTAGCAAATAGTCCAATCACTTTCAATCATATTTTAAAGCCATTGGTATGCGGCCAGAAATAAGAACACTTCTGGCTCACGAAATTTGACCATCGTGCCATGCACAGTCTCACACATAAAACCCACAGGACATAAACTACAAGATGACCTGTAGGATTTTATGAACTAGGGGAACCAACCCAATTTAAAATTGCAACATTCTTTCTTTTTAAAAACAAGATGGCGAAAGCACTTTTCTCTATACTGCATCTTAGGCCTTGACTTGGCCTAGGACAATATATTGAAGTCTTCACTCCCTAACCTAACCTTTGCTAGTACCTCTGAGTTAAAAAGAAAGAATTAGCAAATAGTCCAATCACTTTCAATCATATTTTAAAGCCATTGGTATGCGGCCAGAAATAAGAACACTTCTGGCTCACGAAATTTGACCATCGTGCCATGCACAGTCTCACACATAAAACCCACAGGACATAAACTACAAGATGACCTGTAGGATTTTATGAACTAGGGGAACCAACCCAATTTAAAATTGCAACATTCTTTCTTTTTAAAAACATGATGAGGAAAGCACTTTTCTCTATACTGCATCTTAGGCCTTGACTTGGCCTAGGACAATATATTGAAGTCTTCACTCCCTACCCTAACCTTTGCTAGTACCTCTGAGTTAAAAAGAAAGAATTAGCAAATAGTCCAATCACTTTCAATCATATTTTAAAGCCATTGGTATGCGGCCAGAAATAAGAACACTTCTGGCTCATGACATTTGACCATCGTGCCATGCACAGTCTCACACATAAAACCCACAGGACATAAACTACAAGATGACCTGTAAGATTTTATGAACTAGGGGAACCAACCCAATTTAAAATTGCAACATTCTTTCTTTTTAAAAACAAGATGGCGAAAGCACTTTTCTCTATACTGCATCTTAGGCCTTGACTTGGCCTAATACAATATATTGAAGTCTTCACTCCCTAACCTAACCTTTGCTAGTACCTCTGAGTTAAAAAGAAAGAATTAGCAAATAGTCCTATCACTTTCAATCATATTTTAAAGCCATTGGTATGCGGCCAGAAATAAGAACACTTCTGGCTCACGAAATTTGACCATCGTGCCATGCACAGTCTCACACATAAAACCCACAGGACATAAACTACAAGATGACCTGTAGGATTTTATGAACTAGGGGAACCAACCCAATTTAAAATTGCAACATTCTTTCTTTTTAAAAACAAGATGGCGAAAGCACTTTTCTCTATACTGCATCTTAGGCCTTGACTTGGCCTAGGACAATATATTGAAGTCTTCACTCCCTAACCTAACCTTTGCTAGTACCTCTGAGTTAAAAAGAAAGAATTAGCAAATAGTCCAATCACTTTCAATCATATTTTAAAGCCATTGGTATGCGGCCAGAAATAAGAACACTTCTGGCTCACGAAATTTGACCATCGTGCCATGCACAGTCTCACACATAAAACCCACAGGACATAAACTACAAGATGACCTGTAGGATTTTATGAACTAGGGGAACCAACCCAATTTAAAATTGCAACATTCTTTCTTTTTAAAAACAAGATGGCGAAAGCACTTTTCTCTATACTGCATCTTAGGCCTTGACTTGGCCTAGGACAATATATTGAAGTCTTCACTCTCTAACCTAACCTTTGCTAGTACCTCTGAGTTAAAAAGAAAGAATTAGCAAATAGTCCAATCACTTTCAATCATATTTTAAAGCCATTGGTATGCGGCCAGAAATAAGAACACTTCTGGCTCACGAAATTTGACCATCGTGCCATGCACAGTCTCACACATAAAACCCACAGGACATAAACAACAAGATGACCTGTAGGATTTTATGAACTAGGGGAACCAACCCAATTTAAAATTGCAACATTCTTTCTTTTTAAAAACAAGATGAGGAAAGCACTTTTCTCTATACTGCATCTTAGGCCTTGACTTGGCCTAGGACAATATATTGAAGTCTTCACTCCCTACCCTAACCTTTGCTAGTACCTCTGAGTTAAAAAGAAAGAATTAGCAAATAGTCCAATCACTTTCAATCATATTTTAAAGCCATTGGTATGCGGCCAGAAATAAGAACACTTCTGGCTCACGACATTTGACCATCGTGCCATGCACAGTCTCACACATAAAACCCACAGGACATAAACTACAAGATGACCTGTAGGATTTTATGAACTAGGGGAACCAACCCAATTTAAAATTGCAACATTCTTTCTTTTTAAAAACAAGATGGCGAAAGCACTTTTCTCTATACTGCATCTTAGGCCTTGACTTGGCCTAGGACAATATATTGAAGTCTTCACTCCCTAACCTAACCTTTGCTAGTACCTCTGAGTTAAAAAGAAAGAATTAGCAAATAGTCCAATCACTTTCAATCATATTTTAAAGCCATTGGTATGCGGCCAGAAATAAGAACACTTCTGGCTCACGAAATTTGACCATCGTGCCATGCACAGTCTCACACATAAAACCCACAGGACATAAACTACAAGATGACCTGTAGGATTTTATGAACTAGGGGAACCAACCCAATTTAAAATTGCAACATTCTTTCTTTTTAAAAACAAGATGGCGAAAGCACTTTTCTCTATACTGCATCTTAGGCCTTGACTTGGCCTAGGACAATATATTGAAGTCTTCACTCCCTAACCTAACCTTTGCTAGTACCTCTGAGTTAAAAAGAAAGAATTAGCAAATAGTCCAATCACTTTCAATCATATTTTAAAGCCATTGGTATGCGGCCAGAAATAAGAACACTTTTGGCTCACGAAATTTGACCATCGTGCCATGCACAGTCTCACACATAAAACCCACAGGACATAAACTACAAGATGACCTGTAGGATTTTATGAACTAGGGGAACCAACCCAATTTAAAATTGCAACATTCTTTCTTTTTAAAAACAAGATGAGGAAAGCACTTTTCTCTATACTGCATCTTAGGCCTTGACTTGGCCTAGGACAATATATTGAAGTCTTCACTCCCTACCCTAACCTTTGCTAGTACCTCTGAGTTAAAATGAAAGAATTAGCAAATAGTCCAATCACTTTCAATCATATTTTAAAGCCATTGGTATGCGGCCAGAAATAAGAACACTTCTGGCTCACGACATTTGACCATCGTGCCATGCACAGTCTCACACATAAAACCCACAGGACATAAACTACAAGATGACCTGTAGGATTTTATGAACTAGGGGAACCAACCCAATTTAAAATTGCAACATTCTTTCTTTTTAAAAACAAGATGGCGAAAGCACTTTTCTCTATACTGCATCTTAGGCCTTGACTTGGCCTAGGACAATATATTGAAGTCTTCACTCCCTAACCTAACCTTTGCTAGTACCTCTGAGTTAAAAAGAAAGAATTAGCAAATAGTCCAATCACTTTCAATCATATTTTAAAGCCATTGGTATGCGGCCAGAAATAAGAACACTTCTGGCTCACGACATTTGACCATCGTGCCATGCACAGTCTCACACATAAAACCCACAGGACATAAACTACAAGATGACCTGTAGGATTTTATGAACTAGGGGAACCAACCCAATTTAAAATTGCAACATTCTTTCTTTTTAAAAACAAGATGGCGAAAGCACTTTTCTCTATACTGCATCTTAGGCCTTGACTTGGCCTAGGACAATATATTGAAGTCTTCACTCCCTAACCTAACCTTTGCTAGTACCTCTGAGTTAAAAAGAAAGAATTAGCAAATAGTCCAATCACTTTCAATCATATTTTAAAGCCATTGGTATGCGGCCAGAAATAAGAACACTTCTGGCTCACGACATTTGACCATCGTGCCATGCACAGTCTCACACATAAAACCCACAGGACATAAACTACAAGATGACCTGTAGGATTTTATGAACTAGGGGAACCAACCCAATTTAAAATTGCAACATTCTTTCTTTTTAAAAACAAGATGGCGAAAGCACTTTTCTCTATACTGCATCTTAGGCCTTGACTTGGCCTAGGACAATATATTGAAGTCTTCACTCCCTAACCTAACCTTTGCTAGTACCTCTGAGTTAAAAAGAAAGAATTAGCAAATAGTCCAATCACTTTCAATCATATTTTAAAGCCATTGGTATGCGGCCAGAAATAAGAACACTTCTGGCTCACGAAATTTGACCATCGTGCCATGCACAGTCTCACACATAAAACCCACAGGACATAAACTACAAGATGACCTGTAGGATTTTATGAACTAGGGGAACCAACCCAATTTAAAATTGCAACATTCTTTCTTTTTAAAAACAAGATGAGGAAAGCACTTTTCTCTATACTGCATCTTAGGCCTTGACTTGGCCTAGGACAATATATTGAAGTCTTCACTCCCTACCCTAACCTTTGCTAGTACCTCTGAGTTAAAAAGAAAGAATTAGCAAATAGTCCAATCACTTTCAATCATATTTTAAAGCCATTGGTATGCGGCCAGAAATAAGAACACTTCTGGCTCACGAAATTTGACCATCGTGCCATGCACAGTCTCACACATAAAACCCACAGGACATAAACTACAAGATGACCTGTAGGATTTTATGAACTAGGGGAACCAACCCAATTTAAAATTGCAACATTCTTTCTTTTTAAAATCAAGATGGCGAAAGCACTTTTCTCTATACTGCATCTTAGGCCTTGACTTGGCCTAGGACAATATATTGAAGTCTTCACTCCCTAACCTAACCTTTGCTAGTACCTCTGAGTTAAAAAGAAAGAATTAGCAAATAGTCCAATCACTTTCAATCATATTTTAAAGCCATTGGTATGCGGCCAGAAATAAGAACACTTCTGGCTCACGAAATTTGACCATCGTGCCATGCACAGTCTCACACATAAAACCCACAGGACATAAACTACAAGATGACCTGTAGGATTTTATGAACTAGGGGAACCAACCCAATTTAAAATTGCAACATTCTTTCTTTTTAAAAACAAGATGGCGAAAGCACTTTTCTCTATACTGCATCTTAGGCCTTGACTTGGCCTAGGACAATATATTGAAGTCTTCACTCCCTAACCTAACCTTTGCTAGTACCTCTGAGTTAAAAAGAAAGAATTAGCAAATAGTCCAATCACTTTCAATCATATTTTAAAGCCATTGGTATGCGGCCAGAAATAAGAACACTTCTGGCTCACGAAATTTGACCATCGTGCCATGCACAGTCTCACACATAAAACCCACAGGACATAAACTACAAGATGACCTGTAGGATTTTATGAACTAGGGGAACCAACCCAATTTAAAATTGCAACATTCTTTCTTTTTAAAAACATGATGAGGAAAGCACTTTTCTCTATACTGCATCTTAGGCCTTGACTTGGCCTAGGACAATATATTGAAGTCTTCACTCCCTACCCTAACCTTTGCTAGTACCTCTGAGTTAAAAAGAAAGAATTAGCAAATAGTCCAATCACTTTCAATCATATTTTAAAGCCATTGGTATGCGGCCAGAAATAAGAACACTTCTGGCTCATGACATTTGACCATCGTGCCATGCACAGTCTCACACATAAAACCCACAGGACATAAACTACAAGATGACCTGTAGGATTTTATGAACTAGGGGAACCAACCCAATTTAAAATTGCAACATTCTTTCTTTTTAAAAACAAGATGGCGAAAGCACTTTTCTCTATACTGCATCTTAGGCCTTGACTTGGCCTAATACAATATATTGAAGTCTTCACTCCCTAACCTAACCTTTGCTAGTACCTCTGAGTTAAAAAGAAAGAATTAGCAAATAGTCCTATCACTTTCAATCATATTTTAAAGCCATTGGTATGCGGCCAGAAATAAGAACACTTCTGGCTCACGAAATTTGACCATCGTGCCATGCACAGTCTCACACATAAAACCCACAGGACATAAACTACAAGATGACCTGTAGGATTTTATGAACTAGGGGAACCAACCCAATTTAAAATTGCAACATTCTTTCTTTTTAAAAACAAGATGGCGAAAGCACTTTTCTCTATACTGCATCTTAGGCCTTGACTTGGCCTAGGACAATATATTGAAGTCTTCACTCCCTAACCTAACCTTTGCTAGTACCTCTGAGTTAAAAAGAAAGAATTAGCAAATAGTCCAATCACTTTCAATCATATTTTAAAGCCATTGGTATGCGGCCAGAAATAAGAACACTTCTGGCTCACGAAATTTGACCATCGTGCCATGCACAGTCTCACACATAAAACCCACAGGACATAAACTACAAGATGACCTGTAGGATTTTATGAACTAGGGGAACCAACCCAATTTAAAATTGCAACATTCTTTCTTTTTAAAAACAAGATGGCGAAAGCACTTTTCTCTATACTGCATCTTAGGCCTTGACTTGGCCTAGGACAATATATTGAAGTCTTCACTCTCTAACCTAACCTTTGCTAGTACCTCTGAGTTAAAAAGAAAGAATTAGCAAATAGTCCAATCACTTTCAATCATATTTTAAAGCCATTGGTATGCGGCCAGAAATAAGAACACTTCTGGCTCACGAAATTTGACCATCGTGCCATGCACAGTCTCACACATAAAACCCACAGGACATAAACAACAAGATGACCTGTAGGATTTTATGAACTAGGGGAACCAACCCAATTTAAAATTGCAACATTCTTTCTTTTTAAAAACAAGATGAGGAAAGCACTTTTCTCTATACTGCATCTTAGGCCTTGACTTGGCCTAGGACAATATATTGAAGTCTTCACTCCCTACCCTAACCTTTGCTAGTACCTCTGAGTTAAAAAGAAAGAATTAGCAAATAGTCCAATCACTTTCAATCATATTTTAAAGCCATTGGTATGCGGCCAGAAATAAGAACACTTCTGGCTCACGACATTTGACCATCGTGCCATGCACAGTCTCACACATAAAACCCACAGGACATAAACTACAAGATGACCTGTAGGATTTTATGAACTAGGGGAACCAACCCAATTTAAAATTGCAACATTCTTTCTTTTTAAAAACAAGATGGCGAAAGCACTTTTCTCTATACTGCATCTTAGGCCTTGACTTGGCCTAGGACAATATATTGAAGTCTTCACTCCCTAACCTAACCTTTGCTAGTACCTCTGAGTTAAAAAGAAAGAATTAGCAAATAGTCCAATCACTTTCAATCATATTTTAAAGCCATTGGTATGCGGCCAGAAATAAGAACACTTCTGGCTCACGAAATTTGACCATCGTGCCATGCACAGTCTCACACATAAAACCCACAGGACATAAACTACAAGATGACCTGTAGGATTTTATGAACTAGGGGAACCAACCCAATTTAAAATTGCAACATTCTTTCTTTTTAAAAACAAGATGGCGAAAGCACTTTTCTCTATACTGCATCTTAGGCCTTGACTTGGCCTAGGACAATATATTGAAGTCTTCACTCCCTAACCTAACCTTTGCTAGTACCTCTGAGTTAAAAAGAAAGAATTAGCAAATAGTCCAATCACTTTCAATCATATTTTAAAGCCATTGGTATGCGGCCAGAAATAAGAACACTTTTGGCTCACAAAATTTGACCATCGTGCCATGCACAGTCTCACACATAAAACCCACAGGACATAAACTACAAGATGACCTGTAGGATTTTATGAACTAGGGGAACCAACCCAATTTAAAATTGCAACATTCTTTCTTTTTAAAAACAAGATGAGGAAAGCACTTTTCTCTATACTGCATCTTAGGCCTTGACTTGGCCTAGGACAATATATTGAAGTCTTCACTCCCTACCCTAACCTTTGCTAGTACCTCTGAGTTAAAATGAAAGAATTAGCAAATAGTCCAATCACTTTCAATCATATTTTAAAGCCATTGGTATGCGGCCAGAAATAAGAACACTTCTGGCTCACGACATTTGACCATCGTGCCATGCACAGTCTCACACATAAAACCCACAGGACATAAACTACAAGATGACCTGTAGGATTTTATGAACTAGGGGAACCAACCCAATTTAAAATTGCAACATTCTTTCTTTTTAAAAACAAGATGGCGAAAGCACTTTTCTCTATACTGCATCTTAGGCCTTGACTTGGCCTAGGACAATATATTGAAGTCTTCACTCCCTAACCTAACCTTTGCTAGTACCTCTGAGTTAAAAAGAAAGAATTAGCAAATAGTCCAATCACTTTCAATCATATTTTAAAGCCATTGGTATGCGGCCAGAAATAAGAACACTTCTGGCTCACGAAATTTGACCATCGTGCCATGCACAGTCTCACACATAAAACCCACAGGACATAAACTACAAGATGACCTGTAGGATTTTATGAACTAGGGGAACCAACCCAATTTAAAATTGCAACATTCTTTCTTTTTAAAAACAAGATGGCGAAAGCACTTTTCTCTATACTGCATCTTAGGCCTTGACTTGGCCTAGGACAATATATTGAAGTCTTCACTCCCTAACCTAACCTTTGCTAGTACCTCTGAGTTAAAAAGAAAGAATTAGCAAATAGTCCAATCACTTTCAATCATATTTTAAAGCCATTGGTATGCGGCCAGAAATAAGAACACTTCTGGCTCACGACATTTGACCATCGTGCCATGCACAGTCTCACACATAAAACCCACAGGACATAAACTACAAGATGACCTGTAGGATTTTATGAACTAGGGGAACCAACCCAATTTAAAATTGCAACATTCTTTCTTTTTAAAAACAAGATGGCGAAAGCACTTTTCTCTATACTGCATCTTAGGCCTTGACTTGGCCTAGGACAATATATTGAAGTCTTCACTCCCTAACCTAACCTTTGCTAGTACCTCTGAGTTAAAAAGAAAGAATTAGCAAATAGTCCAATCACTTTCAATCATATTTTAAAGCCATTGGTATGCGGCCAGAAATAAGAACACTTCTGGCTCACGACATTTGACCATCGTGCCATGCACAGTCTCACACATAAAACCCACAGGACATAAACTACAAGATGACCTGTAGGATTTTATGAACTAGGGGAACCAACCCAATTTAAAATTGCAACATTCTTTCTTTTTAAAAACAAGATGGCGAAAGCACTTTTCTCTATACTGCATCTTAGGCCTTGACTTGGCCTAGGACAATATATTGAAGTCTTCACTCCCTAACCTAACCTTTGCTAGTACCTCTGAGTTAAAAATAAAGAATTAGCAAATAGTCCAATCACTTTCAATCATATTTTAAAGCCATTGGTATGCGGCCAGAAATAAGAACACTTCTGGCTCACGACATTTGACCATCGTGCCATGCACAGTCTCACACATAAAACCCACAGGACATAAACTACAAGATGACCTGTAGGATTTTATGAACTAGGGGAACCAACCCAATTTAAAATTGCAACATTCTTTCTTTTTAAAAACAAGATGGCGAAAGCACTTTTCTCTATACTGCATCTTAGGCCTTGACTTGGCCTAGGACAATATATTGAAGTCTTCACTCCCTAACCTAACCTTTGCTAGTACCTCTGAGTTAAAAAGAAAGAATTAGCAAATAGTCCAATCACTTTCAATCATATTTTAAAGCCATTGGTATGCGGCCAGAAATAAGAACACTTCTGGCTCACGAAATTTGACCATCGTGCCATGCACAGTCTCACACATAAAACCCACAGGACATAAACTACAAGATGACCTGTAGGATTTTATGAACTAGGGGAACCAACCCAATTTAAAATTGCAACATTCTTTCTTTTTAAAAACAAGATGGCGAAAGCACTTTTCTCTATACTGCATCTTAGGCCTTGACTTGGCCTAGGACAATATATTGAAGTCTTCACTCCCTAACCTAACCTTTGCTAGTACCTCTGAGTTAAAAAGAAAGAATTAGCAAATAGTCCAATCACTTTCAATCATATTTTAAAGCCATTGGTATGCGGCCAGAAATAAGAACACTTCTGGCTCACGACATTTGACCATCGTGCCATGCACAGTCTCACACATAAAACCCACAGGACATAAACTACAAGATGACCTGTAGGATTTTATGAACTAGGGGAACCAACCCAATTTAAAATTGCAACATTCTTTCTTTTTAAAAACAAGATGGCGAAAGCACTTTTCTCTATACTGCATCTTAGGCCTTGACTTGGCCTAGGACAATATATTGAAGTCTTCACTCCCTAACCTAACCTTTGCTAGTACCTCTGAGTTAAAAAGAAAGAATTAGCAAATAGTCCAATCACTTTCAATCATATTTTAAAGCCATTGGTATGCGGCCAGAAATAAGAACACTTCTGGCTCACGACATTTGACCATCGTGCCATGCACAGTCTCACACATAAAACCCACAGGACATAAACTACAAGATGACCTGTAGGATTTTATGAACTAGGGGAACCAACCCAATTTAAAATTGCAACATTCTTTCTTTTTAAAAACAAGATGGCGAAAGCACTTTTCTCTATACTGCATCTTAGGCCTTGACTTGGCCTAGGACAATATATTGAAGTCTTCACTCCCTAACCTAACCTTTGCTAGTACCTCTGAGTTAAAAAGAAAGAATTAGCAAATAGTCCAATCACTTTCAATCATATTTTAAAGCCATTGGTATGCGGCCAGAAATAAGAACACTTCTGGCTCACGACATTTGACCATCGTGCCATGCACAGTCTCACACATAAAACCCACAGGACATAAACTACAAGATGACCTGTAGGATTTTATGAACTAGGGGAACCAACCCAATTTAAAATTGCAACATTCTTTCTTTTTAAAAACAAGATGGCGAAAGCACTTTTCTCTATACTGCATCTTAGGCCTTGACTTGGCCTAGGACAATATATTGAAGTCTTCACTCCCTAACCTAACCTTTGCTAGTACCTCTGAGTTAAAAAGAAAGAATTAGCAAATAGTCCAATCACTTTCAATCATATTTTAAAGCCATTGGTATGCGGCCAGAAATAAGAACACTTCTGGCTCACGAAATTTGACCATCGTGCCATGCACAGTCTCACACATAAAACCCACAGGACATAAACTACAAGATGACCTGTAGGATTTTATGAACTAGGGGAACCAACCCAATTTAAAATTGCAACATTCTTTCTTTTTAAAAACAAGATGAGGAAAGCACTTTTCTCTATACTGCATCTTAGGCCTTGACTTGGCCTAGGACAATATATTGAAGTCTTCACTCCCTACCCTAACCTTTGCTAGTACCTCTGAGTTAAAAAGAAAGAATTAGCAAATAGTCCAATCACTTTCAATCATATTTTAAAGCCATTGGTATGCGGCCAGAAATAAGAACACTTCTGGCTCACGAAATTTGACCATCGTGCCATGCACAGTCTCACACATAAAACCCACAGGACATAAACTACAAGATGACCTGTAGGATTTTATGAACTAGGGGAACCAACCCAATTTAAAATTGCAACATTCTTTCTTTTTAAAAACAAGATGGCGAAAGCACTTTTCTCTATACTGCATCTTAGGCTTTGACTTGGCCTAGGACAATATATTGAAGTCTTCACTCCCTAACCTAACCTTTGCTAGTACCTCTGAGTTAAAAAGAAAGAATTAGCAAATAGTCCAATCACTTTCAATCATATTTTAAAGCCATTGGTATGCGGCCAGAAATAAGAACACTTCTGGCTCACGACATTTGACCATCGTGCCATGCACAGTCTCACACAAAAAACCCACAGGACATAAACTACAAGATGACCTGTAGGATTTTATGAACTAGGGGAACCAACCCAATTTAAAATTGCAACATTCTTTCTTTTTAAAAACAAGATGGCGAAAGCACTTTTCTCTATACTGCATCTTAGGCCTTGACTTGGCCTAGGACAATATATTGAAGTCTTCACTCCCTAACCTAACCTTTGCTAGTACCTCTGAGTTAAAAAGAAAGAATTAGCAAATAGTCCAATCACTTTCAATCATATTTTAAAGCCATTGGTATGCGGCCAGAAATAAGAACACTTCTGGCTCACGACATTTGACCATCGTGCCATGCACAGTCTCACACATAAAACCCACAGGACATAAACTACAAGATGACCTGTAGGATTTTATGAACTAGGGGAACCAACCCAATTTAAAATTGCAACATTCTTTCTTTTTAAAAACAAGATGGCGAAAGCACTTTTCTCTATACTGCATCTTAGGCCTTGACTTGGCCTAGGACAATATATTGAAGTCTTCACTCCCTAACCTAACCTTTGCTAGTACCTCTGAGTTAAAAAGAAAGAATTAGCAAATAGTCCAATCACTTTCAATCATATTTTAAAGCCATTGGTATGCGGCCAGAAATAAGAACACTTCTGGCTCACGACATTTGACCATCGTGCCATGCACAGTCTCACACATAAAACCCACAGGACATAAACTACAAGATGACCTGTAGGATTTTATGAACTAGGGGAACCAACCCAATTTAAAATTGCAACATTCTTTCTTTTTAAAAACAAGATGGCGAAAGCACTTTTCTCTATACTGCATCTTAGGCCTTGACTTGGCCTAGGACAATATATTGAAGTCTTCACTCCCTAACCTAACCTTTGCTAGTACCTCTGAGTTAAAAAGAAAGAATCAGCAAATAGTCCAATCACTTTCAATCATATTTTAAAGCCATTGGTATGCGGCCAGAAATAAGAACACTTCTGGCTCACGAAATTTGACCATCGTGCCATGCACAGTCTCACACATAAAACCCACAGGACATAAACTACAAGATGACCTGTAGGATTTTATGAACTAGGGGAACCAACCCAATTTAAAATTGCAACATTCTTTCTTTTTAAAAACAAGATGGCGAAAGCACTTTTCTCTATACTGCATCTTAGGCTTTGACTTGGCCTAGGACAATATATTGAAGTCTTCACTCCCTAACCTAACCTTTGCTAGTACCTCTGAGTTAAAAAGAAAGAATTAGCAAATAGTCCAATCACTTTCAATCATATTTTAAAGCCATTGGTATGCAGCCAGAAATAAGAACACTTCTGGCTCACGAAATTTGACCATCGTGCCATGCACAGTCTCACACATAAAACCCACAGGACATAAACTACAAGATGACCTGTAGGATTTTATGAACTAGGGGAACCAACCCAATTTAAAATTGCAACATTCTTTCTTTTTAAAAACAAGATGGCGAAAGCACTTTTCTCTATACTGCATCTTAGGCTTTGACTTGGCCTAGGACAATATATTGAAGTCTTCACTCCCTAACCTAACCTTTGCTAGTACCTCTGAGTTAAAAAGAAAGAATTAGCAAATAGTCCAATCACTTTCAATCATATTTTAAAGCCATTGGTATGCGGCCAGAAATAAGAACACTTCTGGCTCACGACATTTGACCATCGTGCCATGCACAGTCTCACACATAAAACCCACAGGACATAAACTACAAGATGACCTGTAGGATTTTATGAACTAGGGGAACCAACCCAATTTAAAATTGCAACATTCTTTCTTTTTAAAAACAAGATGGCGAAAGCACTTGTCTCTATATTGCATCTTAGGCCTTGACTTGGCCTAGGACAATATATTGAAGTCTTCACTCCCTAACCTAACCTTTGCTAGTACCTCTGAGTTAAAAAGAAAGAATTAGCAAATAGTCCAATCACTTTCAATCATATTTTAAAGCCATTGGTATGCGGCCAGAAATAAGAACACTTCTGGCTCACGACATTTGACCATCGTGCCATGCACAGTCTCACACATAAAACCCACAGGACATAAACTACAAGATGACCTGTAGGATTTTATGAACTAGGGGAACCAACCCAATTTAAAATTGCAACTTTCTTTCTTTTTAAAAACAATATGGCGAAAGCACTTTTCTCTATACTGCATCTTAGGCCTTGACTTGGCCTAGGACAATATATTGAAGTCTTCACTCCCTAACCTAACCTTTGCTAGTACCTCTGAGTTAAAAAGAAAGAATCAGCAAATAGTCCAATCACTTTCAATCATATTTTAAAGCCATTGGTATGCGGCCAGAAATAAGAACACTTCTGGCTCACGAAATTTGACCATCGTGCCATGCACAGTCTCACACATAAAACCCACAGGACATAAACTACAAGATGACCTGTAGGATTTTATGAACTAGGGGAACCAACCCAATTTAAAATTGCAACATTCTTTCTTTTTAAAAACAAGATGGCGAAAGCACTTTTCTCTATACTGCATCTTAGGCTTTGACTTGGCCTAGGACAATATATTGAAGTCTTCACTCCCTAACCTAACCTTTGCTAGTACCTCTGAGTTAAAAAGAAAGAATTAGCAAATAGTCCAATCACTTTCAATCATATTTTAAAGCCATTGGTATGCGGCCAGAAATAAGAACACTTCTGGCTCACGACATTTGACCATCGTGCCATGCACAGTCTCACACATAAAACCCACAGGACATAAACTACAAGATGACCTGTAGGATTTTATGAACTAGGGGAACCAACCCAATTTAAAATTGCAACATTCTTTCTTTTTAAAAACAAGATGGCGAAAGCACTTTTCTCTATACTGCATCTTAGGCCTTGACTTGGCCTAGGACAATATATTGAAGTCTTCACTCCCTAACCTAACCTTTGCTAGTACCTCTGAGTTAAAAAGAAAGAATTAGCAAATAGTCCAATCACTTTCAATCATATTTTAAAGCCATTGGTATGCAGCCAGAAATAAGAACACTTCTGGCTCACGAAATTTGACCATCGTGCCATGCACAGTCTCACACATAAAACCCACAGGACATAAACTACAAGATGACCTGTAGGATTTTATGAACTAGGGGAACCAACCCAATTTAAAATTGCAACATTCTTTCTTTTTAAAAACAAGATGGCGAAAGCACTTTTCTCTATACTGCATCTTAGGCCTTGACTTGGCCTAGGACAATATATTGAAGTCTTCACTCCCTAACCTAACCTTTGCTAGTACCTCTGAGTTAAAAAGAAAGAATTAGCAAATAGTCCAATCACTTTCAATCATATTTTAAAGCCATTGGTATGCGGCCAGAAATAAGAACACTTCTGGCTCACGAAATTTGACCATCGTGCCATGCACAGTCTCACACATAAAACCCACAGGACATAAACTACAAGATGACCTGTAGGATTTTATGAACTAGGGGAACCAACCCAATTTAAAATTGCAACATTCTTTCTTTTTAAAAACAAGATGAGGAAAGCACTCTATACTGCATCTTAGGCCTTGACTTGGCCTAGGACAATATATTGAAGTCTTCACTCCCTACCCTACCCTAACCTTTGCTAGTACCTCTGAGTTAAAAAGAAAGAATTAGCAAATAGTCCAATCACTTTCAATCATATTTTAAAGCCATTGGTATGCGGCCAGAAATAAGAACACTTCTGGCTCACGACATTTGACCATCGTGCCATGCACAGTCTCACACATAAAACCCACAGGACATAAACTACAAGATGACCTGTAGGATTTTATGAACTAGGGGAACCAACCCAATTTAAAATTGCAACATTCTTTCTTTTTAAAAACAAGATGGCGAAAGCACTTTTCTCTATACTGCATCTTAGGCCTTGACTTGGCCTAGGACAATATATTGAAGTCTTCACTCCCTAACCTAACCTTTGCTAGTACCTCTGAGTTAAAAAGAAAGAATCAGCAAATAGTCCAATCACTTTCAATCATATTTTAAAGCCATTGGTATGCGGCCAGAAATAAGAACACTTCTGGCTCACGAAATTTGACCATCGTGCCATGCACAGTCTCACACATAAAACCCACAGGACATAAACTACAAGATGACCTGTAGGATTTTATGAACTAGGGGAACCAACCCAATTTAAAATTGCAACATTCTTTCTTTTTAAAAACAAGATGGCGAAAGCACTTTTCTCTATACTGCATCTTAGGCTTTGACTTGGCCTAGGACAATATATTGAAGTCTTCACTCCCTAACCTAACCTTTGCTAGTACCTCTGAGTTAAAAAGAAAGAATTAGCAAATAGTCCAATCACTTTCAATCATATTTTAAAGCCATTGGTATGCGGCCAGAAATAAGAACACTTCTGGCTCACGAAATTTGACCATCGTGCCATGCACAGTCTCACACATAAAACCCACAGGACATAAACTACAAGATGACCTGTAGGATTTTATGAACTAGGGGAACCAACCCAATTTAAAATTGCAACATTCTTTCTTTTTAAAAACAAGATGGCGAAAGCACTTTTCTCTATACTGCATCTTAGGCTTTGACTTGGCCTAGGACAATATATTGAAGTCTTCACTCCCTAACCTAACCTTTGCTAGTACCTCTGAGTTAAAAAGAAAGAATTAGCAAATAGTCCAATCACTTTCAATCATATTTTAAAGCCATTGGTATGCGGCCAGAAATAAGAACACTTCTGGCTCACGACATTTGACCATCGTGCCATGCACAGTCTCACACATAAAACCCACAGGACATAAACTACAAGATGACCTGTAGGATTTTATGAACTAGGGGAACCAACCCAATTTAAAATTGCAACATTCTTTCTTTTTAAAAACAAGATGGCGAAAGCACTTGTCTCTATATTGCATCTTAGGCCTTGACTTGGCCTAGGACAATATATTGAAGTCTTCACTCCCTAACCTAACCTTTGCTAGTACCTCTGAGTTAAAAAGAAAGAATTAGCAAATAGTCCAATCACTTTCAATCATATTTTAAAGCCATTGGTATGCGGCCAGAAATAAGAACACTTCTGGCTCACGACATTTGACCATCGTGCCATGCACAGTCTCACACATAAAACCCACAGGACATAAACTACAAGATGACCTGTAGGATTTTATGAACTAGGGGAACCAACCCAATTTAAAATTGCAACTTTCTTTCTTTTTAAAAACAATATGGCGAAAGCACTTTTCTCTATACTGCATCTTAGGCCTTGACTTGGCCTAGGACAATATATTGAAGTCTTCACTCCCTAACCTAACCTTTGCTAGTACCTCTGAGTTAAAAAGAAAGAATCAGCAAATAGTCCAATCACTTTCAATCATATTTTAAAGCCATTGGTATGCGGCCAGAAATAAGAACACTTCTGGCTCACGAAATTTGACCATCGTGCCATGCACAGTCTCACACATAAAACCCACAGGACATAAACTACAAGATGACCTGTAGGATTTTATGAACTAGGGGAACCAACCCAATTTAAAATTGCAACATTCTTTCTTTTTAAAAACAAGATGGCGAAAGCACTTTTCTCTATACTGCATCTTAGGCTTTGACTTGGCCTAGGACAATATATTGAAGTCTTCACTCCCTAACCTAACCTTTGCTAGTACCTCTGAGTTAAAAAGAAAGAATTAGCAAATAGTCCAATCACTTTCAATCATATTTTAAAGCCATTGGTATGCGGCCAGAAATAAGAACACTTCTGGCTCACGACATTTGACCATCGTGCCATGCACAGTCTCACACATAAAACCCACAGGACATAAACTACAAGATGACCTGTAGGATTTTATGAACTAGGGGAACCAACCCAATTTAAAATTGCAACATTCTTTCTTTTTAAAAACAAGATGGCGAAAGCACTTTTCTCTATACTGCATCTTAGGCCTTGACTTGGCCTAGGACAATATATTGAAGTCTTCACTCCCTAACCTAACCTTTGCTAGTACCTCTGAGTTAAAAAGAAAGAATTAGCAAATAGTCCAATCACTTTCAATCATATTTTAAAGCCATTGGTATGCGGCCAGAAATAAGAACACTTCTGGCTCACGACATTTGACCATCGTGCCATGCACAGTCTCACACATAAAACCCACAGGACATAAACTACAAGATGACCTGTAGGATTTTATGAACTAGGGGAACCAACCCAATTTAAAATTGCAACATTCTTTCTTTTTAAAAACAAGATGGCGAAAGCAATTTTCTCTATACTGCATCTTAGGCCTTGACTTGGCCTAGGACAATATATTGAAGTCTTCACTCCCTAACCTAACCTTTGCTAGTACCTCTGAGTTAAAAAGAAAGAATTAGCAAATAGTCCAATCACTTTCAATCATATTTTAAAGCCATTGGTATGCAGCCAGAAATAAGAACACTTCTGGCTCACGAAATTTGACCATCGTGCCATGCACAGTCTCACACATAAAACCCACAGGACATAAACTACAAGATGACCTGTAGGATTTTATGAACTAGGGGAACCAACCCAATTTAAAATTGCAACATTCTTTCTTTTTAAAAACAAGATGGCGAAAGCACTTTTCTCTATACTGCATCTTAGGCCTTGACTTGGCCTAGGACAATATATTGAAGTCTTCACTCCCTAACCTAACCTTTGCTAGTACCTCTGAGTTAAAAAGAAAGAATTAGCAAATAGTCCAATCACTTTCAATCATATTTTAAAGCCATTGGTATGCGGCCAGAAATAAGAACACTTCTGGCTCACGAAATTTGACCATCGTGCCATGCACAGTCTCACACATAAAACCCACAGGACATAAACTACAAGATGACCTGTAGGATTTTATGAACTAGGGGAACCAACCCAATTTAAAATTGCAACATTCTTTCTTTTTAAAAACAAGATGAGGAAAGCACTCTATACTGCATCTTAGGCCTTGACTTGGCCTAGGACAATATATTGAAGTCTTCACTCCCTACCCTAACCTTTGCTAGTACCTCTGAGTTAAAAAGAAAGAATTAGCAAATAGTCCAATCACTTTCAATCATATTTTAAAGCCATTGGTATGCGGCCAGAAATAAGAACACTTCTGGCTCACGACATTTGACCATCGTGCCATGCACAGTCTCACACATAAAACCCACAGGACATAAACTACAAGATGACCTGTAGGATTTTATGAACTAGGGGAACCAACCCAATTTAAAATTGCAACATTCTTTCTTTTTAAAATCAAGATGGCGAAAGCACTTTTCTCTATACTGCATCTTAGGCCTTGACTTGGCCTAGGACAATATATTGAAGTCTTCACTCCCTAACCTAACCTTTGCTAGTACCTCTGAGTTAAAAAGAAAGAATTAGCAAATAGTCCAATCACTTTCAGTCATATTTTAAAGCCATTGGTATGCGGCCAGAAATAAGAACACTTCTGGCTCACGACATTTGACCATCGTGCCATGCACAGTCTCACACATAAAACCCACAGGACATAAACTACAAGATGACCTGTAGGATTTTATGAACTAGGGGAACCAACCCAATTTAAAATTGCAACATTCTTTCTTTTTAAAATCAAGATGGCGAAAGCACTTTTCTCTATACTGCATCTTAGGCCTTGACTTGGCCTAGGACAATATATTGAAGTCTTCACTCCCTAACCTAACCTTTGCTAGTACCTCTGAGTTAAAAAGAAAGAATTAGCAAATAGTCCAATCACTTTCAGTCATATTTTAAAGCCATTGGTATGCGGCCAGAAATAAGAACACTTCTGGCTCACGACATTTGACCATCGTGCCATGCACAGTCTCACACATAAAACCCACAGGACATAAACTACAAGATGACCTGTAGGATTTTATGAACTAGGGGAACCAACCCAATTTAAAATTGCAACATTCTTTCTTTTTAAAAACAAGATGGCGAAAGCACTTTTCTCTATACTGCATCTTAGGCCTTGACTTGGCCTAGGACAATATATTGAAGTCTTCACTCCCTAACCTAACCTTTGCTAGTACCTCTGAGTTAAAAAGAAAGAATTAGCAAATAGTCCAATCACTTTCAATCATATTTTAAAGCCATTGGTATGCGGCCAGAAATAAGAACACTTCTGGCTCACGACATTTGACCATCGTGCCATGCACAGTCTCACACATAAAACCCACAGGACATAAACTACAAGATGACCTGTAGGATTTTATGAACTAGGGGAACCAACCCAATTTAAAATTGCAACATTCTTTCTTTTTAAAAACAAGATGGCGAAAGCACTTTTCCCTATACTGCATCTTAGGCCTTGACTTGGCCTAGGACAATATATTGAAGTCTTCACTCCCTAACCTAACCTTTGCTAGTACCTCTGAGTTAAAAAGAAAGAATTAGCAAATAGTCCAATCACTTTCAATCATATTTTAAAGCCATTGGTATGCGGACAGAAATAAGAACACTTCTGGCTCACGAAATTTGACCATCGTGCCATGCACAGTCTCACACATAAAACCCACAGGACATAAACTACAAGATGACCTGTAGGATTTTATGAACTAGGGGAACCAACCCAATTTAAAATTGCAACATTCTTTCTTTTTAAAAACAAGATGGCGAAAGCACTTTTCTCTATACTGCATCTTAGGCCTTGACTTGGCCTAGGACAATATATTGAAGTCTTCACTCCCTAACCTAACCTTTGCTAGTACCTCTGAGTTAAAAAGAAAGAATTAGCAAATAGTCCAATCACTTTCAATCATATTTTAAAGCCATTGGTATGCGGCCAGAAATAAGAACACTTCTGGCTCACGAAATTTGACCATCGTGCCATGCACAGTCTCACACATAAAACCCACAGGACATAAACTACAAGATGACCTGTAGGATTTTATGAACTAGGGGAACCAACCCAATTTAAAATTGCAACATTCTTTCTTTTTAAAAACAAGATGAGGAAAGCACTCTAGACTGCATCTTAGGCCTTGACTTGGCCTAGGACAATATATTGAAGTCTTCACTCCCTACCCTAACCTTTGCTAGTACCTCTGAGTTAAAAAGAAAGAATTAGCAAATAGTCCAATCACTTTCAATCATATTTTAAAGCCATTGGTATGCGGCCAGAAATAAGAACACTTCTGGCTCACGACATTTGACCATCGTGCCATGCACAGTCTCACACATAAAACCCACAGGACATAAACTACAAGATGACCTGTAGGATTTTATGAACTAGGGGAACCAACCCAATTTAAAATTGCAACATTCTTTCTTTTTAAAAACAAGATGGCGAAAGCACTTTTCTCTATACTGCATCTTAGGCCTTGACTTGGCCTAGGACAATATATTGAAGTCTTCACTCCCTAACCTAACCTTTGCTAGTACCTCTGAGTTAAAAAGAAAGAATTAGCAAATAGTCCAATCACTTTCAATCATATTTTAAAGCCATTGGTATGCGGCCAGAAATAAGAACACTTCTGGCTCACGAAATTTGACCATCGTGACATGCACAGTCTCACACATAAAACCCACAGGACATAAACTACAAGTTGACCTGTAGGATTTTATGAACTAGGGGAACCAACCCAATTTAAAATTGCAACATTCTTTCTTTTTAAAAACAAGATGGCGAAAGCACTTTTCTCTATATTGCATCTTAGGCTTTGACTTGGCCTAGGACAATATATTGAAGTCTTCACTCCCTAACCTAACCTTTGCTAGTACCTCTGAGTTAAAAAGAAAGAATTAGCAAATAGTCCAATCACTTTCAATCATATTTTAAAGCCATTGGTATGCGGCCAGAAATAAGAACACTTCTGGCTCACGAAATTTGACCATCGTGCCATGCACAGTCTCACACATAAAACCCACAGGACATAAACTACAAGATGACCTGTAGGATTTTATGAACTAGGGGAACCAACCCAATTTAAAATTGCAACATTCTTTCTTTTTAAAAACAAGATGAGGAAAGCACTCTATACTGCATCTTAGGCCTTGACTTGGCCTAGGACAATATATTGAAGTCTTCACTCCCTACCCTAACCTTTGCTAGTACCTCTGAGTTAAAAAGAAAGAATTAGCAAATAGTCCAATCACTTTCAATCATATTTTAAAGCCATTGGTATGCGGCCAGAAATAAGAACACTTCTGGCTCACGACATTTGACCATCGTGCCATGCACAGTCTCACACATAAAACCCACAGGACATAAACTACAAGATGACCTGTAGGATTTTATGAACTAGGGGAACCAACCCAATTTAAAATTGCAACATTCTTTCTTTTTAAAATCAAGATGGCGAAAGCACTTTTCTCTATACTGCATCTTAGGCCTTGACTTGGCCTAGGACAATATATTGAAGTCTTCACTCCCTAACCTAACCTTTGCTAGTACCTCTGAGTTAAAAAGAAAGAATTAGCAAATAGTCCAATCACTTTCAATCATATTTTAAAGCCATTGGTATGCGGCCAGAAATAAGAACACTTCTGGCTCACGAAATTTGACCATCGTGCCATGCACAGTCTCACACATAAAACCCACAGGACATAAACTACAAGATGACCTGTAGGATTTTATGAACTAGGGGAACCAACCCAATTTAAAATTGCAACATTCTTTCTTTTTAAAAACATGATGAGGAAAGCACTTTTCTCTATACTGCATCTTAGGCCTTGACTTGGCCTAGGACAATATATTGAAGTCTTCACTCCCTACCCTAACCTTTGCTAGTACCTCTGAGTTAAAAAGAAAGAATTAGCAAATAGTCCAATCACTTTCAATCATATTTTAAAGCCATTGGTATGCGGCCAGAAATAAGAACACTTCTGGCTCATGACATTTGACCATCGTGCCATGCACAGTCTCACACATAAAACCCACAGGACATAAACTACAAGATGACCTGTAGGATTTTATGAACTAGGGGAACCAACCCAATTTAAAATTGCAACATTCTTTCTTTTTAAAAACAAGATGGCGAAAGCACTTTTCTCTATACTGCATCTTAGGCCTTGACTTGGCCTAATACAATATATTGAAGTCTTCACTCCCTAACCTAACCTTTGCTAGTACCTCTGAGTTAAAAAGAAAGAATTAGCAAATAGTCCTATCACTTTCAATCATATTTTAAAGCCATTGGTATGCGGCCAGAAATAAGAACACTTCTGGCTCACGAAATTTGACCATCGTGCCATGCACAGTCTCACACATAAAACCCACAGGACATAAACTACAAGATGACCTGTAGGATTTTATGAACTAGGGGAACCAACCCAATTTAAAATTGCAACATTCTTTCTTTTTAAAAACAAGATGGCGAAAGCACTTTTCTCTATACTGCATCTTAGGCCTTGACTTGGCCTAGGACAATATATTGAAGTCTTCACTCCCTAACCTAACCTTTGCTAGTACCTCTGAGTTAAAAAGAAAGAATTAGCAAATAGTCCAATCACTTTCAATCATATTTTAAAGCCATTGGTATGCGGCCAGAAATAAGAACACTTCTGGCTCACGAAATTTGACCATCGTGCCATGCACAGTCTCACACATAAAACCCACAGGACATAAACTACAAGATGACCTGTAGGATTTTATGAACTAGGGGAACCAACCCAATTTAAAATTGCAACATTCTTTCTTTTTAAAAACAAGATGGCGAAAGCACTTTTCTCTATACTGCATCTTAGGCCTTGACTTGGCCTAGGACAATATATTGAAGTCTTCACTCCCTAACCTAACCTTTGCTAGTACCTCTGAGTTAAAAAGAAAGAATTAGCAAATAGTCCAATCACTTTCAATCATATTTTAAAGCCATTGGTATGCGGCCAGAAATAAGAACACTTCTGGCTCACGAAATTTGACCATCGTGCCATGCACAGTCTCACACATAAAACCCACAGGACATAAACAACAAGATGACCTGTAGGATTTTATGAACTAGGGGAACCAACCCAATTTAAAATTGCAACATTCTTTCTTTTTAAAAACAAGATGAGGAAAGCACTTTTCTCTATACTGCATCTTAGGCCTTGACTTGGCCTAGGACAATATATTGAAGTCTTCACTCCCTACCCTAACCTTTGCTAGTACCTCTGAGTTAAAAAGAAAGAATTAGCAAATAGTCCAATCACTTTCAATCATATTTTAAAGCCATTGGTATGCGGCCAGAAATAAGAACACTTCTGGCTCACGACATTTGACCATCGTGCCATGCACAGTCTCACACATAAAACCCACAGGACATAAACTACAAGATGACCTGTAGGATTTTATGAACTAGGGGAACCAACCCAATTTAAAATTGCAACATTCTTTCTTTTTAAAAACAAGATGGCGAAAGCACTTTTCTCTATACTGCATCTTAGGCCTTGACTTGGCCTAGGACAATATATTGAAGTCTTCACTCCCTAACCTAACCTTTGCTAGTACCTCTGAGTTAAAAAGAAAGAATTAGCAAATAGTCCAATCACTTTCAATCATATTTTAAAGCCATTGGTATGCGGCCAGAAATAAGAACACTTCTGGCTCACGAAATTTGACCATCGTGCCATGCACAGTCTCACACATAAAACCCACAGGACATAAACTACAAGATGACCTGTAGGATTTTATGAACTAGGGGAACCAACCCAATTTAAAATTGCAACATTCTTTCTTTTTAAAAACAAGATGGCGAAAGCACTTTTCTCTATACTGCATCTTAGGCCTTGACTTGGCCTAGGACAATATATTGAAGTCTTCACTCCCTAACCTAACCTTTGCTAGTACCTCTGAGTTAAAAAGAAAGAATTAGCAAATAGTCCAATCACTTTCAATCATATTTTAAAGCCATTGGTATGCGGCCAGAAATAAGAACACTTCTGGCTCACGACATTTGACCATCGTGCCATGCACAGTCTCACACATAAAACCCACAGGACATAAACTACAAGATGACCTGTAGGATTTTATGAACTAGGGGAACCAACCCAATTTAAAATTGCAACATTCTTTCTTTTTAAAAACAAGATGGCGAAAGCACTTTTCTCTATACTGCATCTTAGGCCTTGACTTGGCCTAGGACAATATATTGAAGTCTTCACTCCCTAACCTAACCTTTGCTAGTACCTCTGAGTTAAAAAGAAAGAATTAGCAAATAGTCCAATCACTTTCAATCATATTTTAAAGCCATTGGTATGCGGCCAGAAATAAGAACACTTTTGGCTCACGAAATTTGACCATCGTGCCATGCACAGTCTCACACATAAAACCCACAGGACATAAACTACAAGATGACCTGTAGGATTTTATGAACTAGGGGAACCAACCCAATTTAAAATTGCAACATTCTTTCTTTTTAAAAACAAGATGAGGAAAGCACTTTTCTCTATACTGCATCTTAGGCCTTGACTTGGCCTAGGACAATATATTGAAGTCTTCACTCCCTACCCTAACCTTTGCTAGTACCTCTGAGTTAAAATGAAAGAATTAGCAAATAGTCCAATCACTTTCAATCATATTTTAAAGCCATTGGTATGCGGCCAGAAATAAGAACACTTCTGGCTCACGACATTTGACCATCGTGCCATGCACAGTCTCACACATAAAACCCACAGGACATAAACTACAAGATGACCTGTAGGATTTTATGAACTAGGGGAACCAACCCAATTTAAAATTGCAACATTCTTTCTTTTTAAAAACAAGATGGCGAAAGCACTTTTCTCTATACTGCATCTTAGGCCTTGACTTGGCCTAGGACAATATATTGAAGTCTTCACTCCCTAACCTAACCTTTGCTAGTACCTCTGAGTTAAAAAGAAAGAATTAGCAAATAGTCCAATCACTTTCAATCATATTTTAAAGCCATTGGTATGCGGCCAGAAATAAGAACACTTCTGGCTCACGAAATTTGACCATCGTGCCATGCACAGTCTCACACATAAAACCCACAGGACATAAACTACAAGATGACCTGTAGGATTTTATGAACTAGGGGAACCAACCCAATTTAAAATTGCAACATTCTTTCTTTTTAAAAACAAGATGGCGAAAGCACTTTTCTCTATACTGCATCTTAGGCCTTGACTTGGCCTAGGACAATATATTGAAGTCTTCACTCCCTAACCTAACCTTTGCTAGTACCTCTGAGTTAAAAAGAAAGAATTAGCAAATAGTCCAATCACTTTCAATCATATTTTAAAGCCATTGGTATGCGGCCAGAAATAAGAACACTTCTGGCTCACGACATTTGACCATCGTGCCATGCACAGTCTCACACATAAAACCCACAGGACATAAACTACAAGATGACCTGTAGGATTTTATGAACTAGGGGAACCAACCCAATTTAAAATTGCAACATTCTTTCTTTTTAAAAACAAGATGGCGAAAGCACTTTTCTCTATACTGCATCTTAGGCCTTGACTTGGCCTAGGACAATATATTGAAGTCTTCACTCCCTAACCTAACCTTTGCTAGTACCTCTGAGTTAAAAAGAAAGAATTAGCAAATAGTCCAATCACTTTCAATCATATTTTAAAGCCATTGGTATGCGGCCAGAAATAAGAACACTTCTGGCTCACGACATTTGACCATCGTGCCATGCACAGTCTCACACATAAAACCCACAGGACATAAACTACAAGATGACCTGTAGGATTTTATGAACTAGGGGAACCAACCCAATTTAAAATTGCAACATTCTTTCTTTTTAAAAACAAGATGGCGAAAGCACTTTTCTCTATACTGCATCTTAGGCCTTGACTTGGCCTAGGACAATATATTGAAGTCTTCACTCCCTAACCTAACCTTTGCTAGTACCTCTGAGTTAAAAAGAAAGAATTAGCAAATAGTCCAATCACTTTCAATCATATTTTAAAGCCATTGGTATGCGGCCAGAAATAAGAACACTTCTGGCTCACGACATTTGACCATCGTGCCATGCACAGTCTCACACATAAAACCCACAGGACATAAACTACAAGATGACCTGTAGGATTTTATGAACTAGGGGAACCAACCCAATTTAAAATTGCAACATTCTTTCTTTTTAAAAACAAGATGGCGAAAGCACTTTTCTCTATACTGCATCTTAGGCCTTGACTTGGCCTAGGACAATATATTGAAGTCTTCACTCCCTAACCTAACCTTTGCTAGTACCTCTGAGTTAAAAAGAAAGAATTAGCAAATAGTCCAATCACTTTCAATCATATTTTAAAGCCATTGGTATGCGGCCAGAAATAAGAACACTTCTGGCTCACGACATTTGACCATCGTGCCATGCACAGTCTCACACATAAAACCCACAGGACATAAACTACAAGATGACCTGTAGGATTTTATGAACTAGGGGAACCAACCCAATTTAAAATTGCAACATTCTTTCTTTTTAAAAACAAGATGGCGAAAGCACTTTTCTCTATACTGCATCTTAGGCCTTGACTTGGCCTAGGACAATATATTGAAGTCTTCACTCCCTAACCTAACCTTTGCTAGTACCTCTGAGTTAAAAAGAAAGAATTAGCAAATAGTCCAATCACTTTCAATCATATTTTAAAGCCATTGGTATGCGGCCAGAAATAAGAACACTTCTGGCTCACGAAATTTGACCATCGTGCCATGCACAGTCTCACACATAAAACCCACAGGACATAAACTACAAGATGACCTGTAGGATTTTATGAACTAGGGGAACCAACCCAATTTAAAATTGCAACATTCTTTCTTTTTAAAAACAAGATGAGGAAAGCACTTTTCTCTATACTGCATCTTAGGCCTTGACTTGGCCTAGGACAATATATTGAAGTCTTCACTCCCTACCCTAACCTTTGCTAGTACCTCTGAGTTAAAAAGAAAGAATTAGCAAATAGTCCAATCACTTTCAATCATATTTTAAAGCCATTGGTATGCGGCCAGAAATAAGAACACTTCTGGCTCACGAAATTTGACCATCGTGCCATGCACAGTCTCACACATAAAACCCACAGGACATAAACTACAAGATGACCTGTAGGATTTTATGAACTAGGGGAACCAACCCAATTTAAAATTGCAACATTCTTTCTTTTTAAAAACAAGATGGCGAAAGCACTTTTCTCTATACTGCATCTTAGGCTTTGACTTGGCCTAGGACAATATATTGAAGTCTTCACTCCCTAACCTAACCTTTGCTAGTACCTCTGAGTTAAAAAGAAAGAATTAGCAAATAGTCCAATCACTTTCAATCATATTTTAAAGCCATTGGTATGCGGCCAGAAATAAGAACACTTCTGGCTCACGACATTTGACCATCGTGCCATGCACAGTCTCACACAAAAAACCCACAGGACATAAACTACAAGATGACCTGTAGGATTTTATGAACTAGGGGAACCAACCCAATTTAAAATTGCAACATTCTTTCTTTTTAAAAACAAGATGGCGAAAGCACTTTTCTCTATACTGCATCTTAGGCCTTGACTTGGCCTAGGACAATATATTGAAGTCTTCACTCCCTAACCTAACCTTTGCTAGTACCTCTGAGTTAAAAAGAAAGAATTAGCAAATAGTCCAATCACTTTCAATCATATTTTAAAGCCATTGGTATGCGGCCAGAAATAAGAACACTTCTGGCTCACGACATTTGACCATCGTGCCATGCACAGTCTCACACATAAAACCCACAGGACATAAACTACAAGATGACCTGTAGGATTTTATGAACTAGGGGAACCAACCCAATTTAAAATTGCAACATTCTTTCTTTTTAAAAACAAGATGGCGAAAGCACTTTTCTCTATACTGCATCTTAGGCCTTGACTTGGCCTAGGACAATATATTGAAGTCTTCACTCCCTAACCTAACCTTTGCTAGTACCTCTGAGTTAAAAAGAAAGAATTAGCAAATAGTCCAATCACTTTCAATCATATTTTAAAGCCATTGGTATGCGGCCAGAAATAAGAACACTTCTGGCTCACGAAATTTGACCATCGTGCCATGCACAGTCTCACACATAAAACCCACAGGACATAAACTACAAGATGACCTGTAGGATTTTATGAACTAGGGGAACCAACCCAATTTAAAATTGCAACATTCTTTCTTTTTAAAAACAAGATGAGGAAAGCACTTTTCTCTATACTGCATCTTAGGCCTTGACTTGGCCTAGGACAATATATTGAAGTCTTCACTCCCTACCCTAACCTTTGCTAGTACCTCTGAGTTAAAAAGAAAGAATTAGCAAATAGTCCAATCACTTTCAATCATATTTTAAAGCCATTGGTATGCGGCCAGAAATAAGAACACTTCTGGCTCACGACATTTGACCATCGTGCCATGCACAGTCTCACACATAAAACCCACAGGACATAAACTACAAGATGACCTGTAGGATTTTATGAACTAGGGGAACCAACCCAATTTAAAATTGCAACATTCTTTCTTTTTAAAAACAAGATGGCGAAAGCACTTTTCTCTATACTGCATCTTAGGCCTTGACTTGGCCTAGGACAATATATTGAAGTCTTCACTCCCTAACCTAACCTTTGCTAGTACCTCTGAGTTAAAAAGAAAGAATCAGCAAATAGTCCAATCACTTTCAATCATATTTTAAAGCCATTGGTATGCGGCCAGAAATAAGAACACTTCTGGCTCACGAAATTTGACCATCGTGCCATGCACAGTCTCACACATAAAACCCACAGGACATAAACTACAAGATGACCTGTAGGATTTTATGAACTAGGGGAACCAACCCAATTTAAAATTGCAACATTCTTTCTTTTTAAAAACAAGATGGCGAAAGCACTTTTCTCTATACTGCATCTTAGGCTTTGACTTGGCCTAGGACAATATATTGAAGTCTTCACTCCCTAACCTAACCTTTGCTAGTACCTCTGAGTTAAAAAGAAAGAATTAGCAAATAGTCCAATCACTTTCAATCATATTTTAAAGCCATTGGTATGCAGCCAGAAATAAGAACACTTCTGGCTCACGAAATTTGACCATCGTGCCATGCACAGTCTCACACATAAAACCCACAGGACATAAACTACAAGATGACCTGTAGGATTTTATGAACTAGGGGAACCAACCCAATTTAAAATTGCAACATTCTTTCTTTTTAAAAACAAGATGGCGAAAGCACTTTTCTCTATACTGCATCTTAGGCTTTGACTTGGCCTAGGACAATATATTGAAGTCTTCACTCCCTAACCTAACCTTTGCTAGTACCTCTGAGTTAAAAAGAAAGAATTAGCAAATAGTCCAATCACTTTCAATCATATTTTAAAGCCATTGGTATGCGGCCAGAAATAAGAACACTTCTGGCTCACGACATTTGACCATCGTGCCATGCACAGTCTCACACATAAAACCCACAGGACATAAACTACAAGATGACCTGTAGGATTTTATGAACTAGGGGAACCAACCCAATTTAAAATTGCAACATTCTTTCTTTTTAAAAACAAGATGGCGAAAGCACTTGTCTCTATATTGCATCTTAGGCCTTGACTTGGCCTAGGACAATATATTGAAGTCTTCACTCCCTAACCTAACCTTTGCTAGTACCTCTGAGTTAAAAAGAAAGAATTAGCAAATAGTCCAATCACTTTCAATCATATTTTAAAGCCATTGGTATGCGGCCAGAAATAAGAACACTTCTGGCTCACGACATTTGACCATCGTGCCATGCACAGTCTCACACATAAAACCCACAGGACATAAACTACAAGATGACCTGTAGGATTTTATGAACTAGGGGAACCAGTACAATTTAAAATTGCAACTTTCTTTCTTTTTAAAAACAATATGGCGAAAGCACTTTTCTCTATACTGCATCTTAGGCCTTGACTTGGCCTAGGACAATATATTGAAGTCTTCACTCCCTAACCTAACCTTTGCTAGTACCTCTGAGTTAAAAAGAAAGAATCAGCAAATAGTCCAATCACTTTCAATCATATTTTAAAGCCATTGGTATGCGGCCAGAAATAAGAACACTTCTGGCTCACGAAATTTGACCATCGTGCCATGCACAGTCTCACACATAAAACCCACAGGACATAAACTACAAGATGACCTGTAGGATTTTATGAACTAGGGGAACCAACCCAATTTAAAATTGCAACATTCTTTCTTTTTAAAAACAAGATGGCGAAAGCACTTTTCTCTATACTGCATCTTAGGCTTTGACTTGGCCTAGGACAATATATTGAAGTCTTCACTCCCTAACCTAACCTTTGCTAGTACCTCTGAGTTAAAAAGAAAGAATTAGCAAATAGTCCAATCACTTTCAATCATATTTTAAAGCCATTGGTATGCGGCCAGAAATAAGAACACTTCTGGCTCACGACATTTGACCATCGTGCCATGCACAGTCTCACACATAAAACCCACAGGACATAAACTACAAGATGACCTGTAGGATTTTATGAACTAGGGGAACCAACCCAATTTAAAATTGCAACATTCTTTCTTTTTAAAAACAAGATGGCGAAAGCACTTTTCTCTATACTGCATCTTAGGCCTTGACTTGGCCTAGGACAATATATTGAAGTCTTCACTCCCTAACCTAACCTTTGCTAGTACCTCTGAGTTAAAAAGAAAGAATTAGCAAATAGTCCAATCACTTTCAATCATATTTTAAAGCCATTGGTATGCAGCCAGAAATAAGAACACTTCTGGCTCACGAAATTTGACCATCGTGCCATGCACAGTCTCACACATAAAACCCACAGGACATAAACTACAAGATGACCTGTAGGATTTTATGAACTAGGGGAACCAACCCAATTTAAAATTGCAACATTCTTTCTTTTTAAAAACAAGATGGCGAAAGCACTTTTCTCTATACTGCATCTTAGGCCTTGACTTGGCCTAGGACAATATATTGAAGTCTTCACTCCCTAACCTAACCTTTGCTAGTACCTCTGAGTTAAAAAGAAAGAATTAGCAAATAGTCCAATCACTTTCAATCATATTTTAAAGCCATTGGTATGCGGCCAGAAATAAGAACACTTCTGGCTCACGAAATTTGACCATCGTGCCATGCACAGTCTCACACATAAAACCCACAGGACATAAACTACAAGATGACCTGTAGGATTTTATGAACTAGGGGAACCAACCCAATTTAAAATTGCAACATTCTTTCTTTTTAAAAACAAGATGAGGAAAGCACTCTATACTGCATCTTAGGCCTTGACTTGGCCTAGGACAATATATTGAAGTCTTCACTCCCTACCCTACCCTAACCTTTGCTAGTACCTCTGAGTTAAAAAGAAAGAATTAGCAAATAGTCCAATCACTTTCAATCATATTTTAAAGCCATTGGTATGCGGCCAGAAATAAGAACACTTCTGGCTCACGACATTTGACCATCGTGCCATGCACAGTCTCACACATAAAACCCACAGGACATAAACTACAAGATGACCTGTAGGATTTTATGAACTAGGGGAACCAACCCAATTTAAAATTGCAACATTCTTTCTTTTTAAAAACAAGATGGCGAAAGCACTTTTCTCTATACTGCATCTTAGGCCTTGACTTGGCCTAGGACAATATATTGAAGTCTTCACTCCCTAACCTAACCTTTGCTAGTACCTCTGAGTTAAAAAGAAAGAATCAGCAAATAGTCCAATCACTTTCAATCATATTTTAAAGCCATTGGTATGCGGCCAGAAATAAGAACACTTCTGGCTCACGAAATTTGACCATCGTGCCATGCACAGTCTCACACATAAAACCCACAGGACATAAACTACAAGATGACCTGTAGGATTTTATGAACTAGGGGAACCAACCCAATTTAAAATTGCAACATTCTTTCTTTTTAAAAACAAGATGGCGAAAGCACTTTTCTCTATACTGCATCTTAGGCTTTGACTTGGCCTAGGACAATATATTGAAGTCTTCACTCCCTAACCTAACCTTTGCTAGTACCTCTGAGTTAAAAAGAAAGAATTAGCAAATAGTCCAATCACTTTCAATCATATTTTAAAGCCATTGGTATGCGGCCAGAAATAAGAACACTTCTGGCTCACGAAATTTGACCATCGTGCCATGCACAGTCTCACACATAAAACCCACAGGACATAAACTACAAGATGACCTGTAGGATTTTATGAACTAGGGGAACCAACCCAATTTAAAATTGCAACATTCTTTCTTTTTAAAAACAAGATGGCGAAAGCACTTTTCTCTATACTGCATCTTAGGCTTTGACTTGGCCTAGGACAATATATTGAAGTCTTCACTCCCTAACCTAACCTTTGCTAGTACCTCTGAGTTAAAAAGAAAGAATTAGCAAATAGTCCAATCACTTTCAATCATATTTTAAAGCCATTGGTATGCGGCCAGAAATAAGAACACTTCTGGCTCACGACATTTGACCATCGTGCCATGCACAGTCTCACACATAAAACCCACAGGACATAAACTACAAGATGACCTGTAGGATTTTATGAACTAGGGGAACCAACCCAATTTAAAATTGCAACATTCTTTCTTTTTAAAAACAAGATGGCGAAAGCACTTGTCTCTATATTGCATCTTAGGCCTTGACTTGGCCTAGGACAATATATTGAAGTCTTCACTCCCTAACCTAACCTTTGCTAGTACCTCTGAGTTAAAAAGAAAGAATTAGCAAATAGTCCAATCACTTTCAATCATATTTTAAAGCCATTGGTATGCGGCCAGAAATAAGAACACTTCTGGCTCACGACATTTGACCATCGTGCCATGCACAGTCTCACACATAAAACCCACAGGACATAAACTACAAGATGACCTGTAGGATTTTATGAACTAGGGGAACCAACCCAATTTAAAATTGCAACTTTCTTTCTTTTTAAAAACAATATGGCGAAAGCACTTTTCTCTATACTGCATCTTAGGCCTTGACTTGGCCTAGGACAATATATTGAAGTCTTCACTCCCTAACCTAACCTTTGCTAGTACCTCTGAGTTAAAAAGAAAGAATCAGCAAATAGTCCAATCACTTTCAATCATATTTTAAAGCCATTGGTATGCGGCCAGAAATAAGAACACTTCTGGCTCACGAAATTTGACCATCGTGCCATGCACAGTCTCACACATAAAACCCACAGGACATAAACTACAAGATGACCTGTAGGATTTTATGAACTAGGGGAACCAACCCAATTTAAAATTGCAACATTCTTTCTTTTTAAAAACAAGATGGCGAAAGCACTTTTCTCTATACTGCATCTTAGGCTTTGACTTGGCCTAGGACAATATATTGAAGTCTTCACTCCCTAACCTAACCTTTGCTAGTACCTCTGAGTTAAAAAGAAAGAATTAGCAAATAGTCCAATCACTTTCAATCATATTTTAAAGCCATTGGTATGCGGCCAGAAATAAGAACACTTCTGGCTCACGACATTTGACCATCGTGCCATGCACAGTCTCACACATAAAACCCACAGGACATAAACTACAAGATGACCTGTAGGATTTTATGAACTAGGGGAACCAACCCAATTTAAAATTGCAACATTCTTTCTTTTTAAAAACAAGATGGCGAAAGCACTTTTCTCTATACTGCATCTTAGGCCTTGACTTGGCCTAGGACAATATATTGAAGTCTTCACTCCCTAACCTAACCTTTGCTAGTACCTCTGAGTTAAAAAGAAAGAATTAGCAAATAGTCCAATCACTTTCAATCATATTTTAAAGCCATTGGTATGCGGCCAGAAATAAGAACACTTCTGGCTCACGACATTTGACCATCGTGCCATGCACAGTCTCACACATAAAACCCACAGGACATAAACTACAAGATGACCTGTAGGATTTTATGAACTAGGGGAACCAACCCAATTTAAAATTGCAACATTCTTTCTTTTTAAAAACAAGATGGCGAAAGCAATTTTCTCTATACTGCATCTTAGGCCTTGACTTGGCCTAGGACAATATATTGAAGTCTTCACTCCCTAACCTAACCTTTGCTAGTACCTCTGAGTTAAAAAGAAAGAATTAGCAAATAGTCCAATCACTTTCAATCATATTTTAAAGCCATTGGTATGCAGCCAGAAATAAGAACACTTCTGGCTCACGAAATTTGACCATCGTGCCATGCACAGTCTCACACATAAAACCCACAGGACATAAACTACAAGATGACCTGTAGGATTTTATGAACTAGGGGAACCAACCCAATTTAAAATTGCAACATTCTTTCTTTTTAAAAACAAGATGGCGAAAGCACTTTTCTCTATACTGCATCTTAGGCCTTGACTTGGCCTAGGACAATATATTGAAGTCTTCACTCCCTAACCTAACCTTTGCTAGTACCTCTGAGTTAAAAAGAAAGAATTAGCAAATAGTCCAATCACTTTCAATCATATTTTAAAGCCATTGGTATGCGGCCAGAAATAAGAACACTTCTGGCTCACGAAATTTGACCATCGTGCCATGCACAGTCTCACACATAAAACCCACAGGACATAAACTACAAGATGACCTGTAGGATTTTATGAACTAGGGGAACCAACCCAATTTAAAATTGCAACATTCTTTCTTTTTAAAAACAAGATGAGGAAAGCACTCTATACTGCATCTTAGGCCTTGACTTGGCCTAGGACAATATATTGAAGTCTTCACTCCCTACCCTAACCTTTGCTAGTACCTCTGAGTTAAAAAGAAAGAATTAGCAAATAGTCCAATCACTTTCAATCATATTTTAAAGCCATTGGTATGCGGCCAGAAATAAGAACACTTCTGGCTCACGACATTTGACCATCGTGCCATGCACAGTCTCACACATAAAACCCACAGGACATAAACTACAAGATGACCTGTAGGATTTTATGAACTAGGGGAACCAACCCAATTTAAAATTGCAACATTCTTTCTTTTTAAAAACAAGATGGCGAAAGCACTTTTCTCTATACTGCATCTTAGGCCTTGACTTGGCCTAGGACAATATATTGAAGTCTTCACTCCCTAACCTAACCTTTGCTAGTACCTCTGAGTTAAAAAGAAAGAATTAGCAAATAGTCCAATCACTTTCAATCATATTTTAAAGCCATTGGTATGCGGCCAGAAATAAGAACACTTCTGGCTCACGAAATTTGACCATCGTGCCATGCACAGTCTCACACATAAAACCCACAGGACATAAACTACAAGATGACCTGTAGGATTTTATGAACTAGGGGAACCAACCCAATTTAAAATTGCAACATTCTTTCTTTTTAAAAACAAGATGGCGAAAGCACTTTTCTCTATACTGCATCTTAGGCCTTGACTTGGCCTAGGACAATATATTGAAGTCTTCACTCCCTAACCTAACCTTTGCTAGTACCTCTGAGTTAAAAAGAAAGAATTAGCAAATAGTCCAATCACTTTCAATCATATTTTAAAGCCATTGGTATGCGGCCAGAAATAAGAACACTTCTGGCTCACGAAATTTGACCATCGTGCCATGCACAGTCTCACACATAAAACCCACAGGACATAAACTACAAGATGACCTGTAGGATTTTATGAACTAGGGGAACCAACCCAATTTAAAATTGCAACATTCTTTCTTTTTAAAAACAAGATGAGGAAAGCACTCTATACTGCATCTTAGGCCTTGACTTGGCCTAGGACAATATATTGAAGTCTTCACTCCCTACCCTAACCTTTGCTAGTACCTCTGAGTTAAAAAGAAAGAATTAGCAAATAGTCCAATCACTTTCAATCATATTTTAAAGCCATTGGTATGCGGCCAGAAATAAGAACACTTCTGGCTCACGACATTTGACCATCGTGCCATGCACAGTCTCACACATAAAACCCACAGGACATAAACTACAAGATGACCTGTAGGATTTTATGAACTAGGGGAACCAACCCAATTTAAAATTGCAACATTCTTTCTTTTTAAAAACAAGATGGCGAAAGCACTTTTCTCTATACTGCATCTTAGGCCTTGACTTGGCCTAGGACAATATATTGAAGTCTTCACTCCCTAACCTAACCTTTGCTAGTACCTCTGAGTTAAAAAGAAAGAATTAGCAAATAGTCCAATCACTTTCAGTCATATTTTAAAGCCATTGGTATGCGGCCAGAAATAAGAACACTTCTGGCTCACGACATTTGACCATCGTGCCATGCACAGTCTCACACATAAAACCCACAGGACATAAACTACAAGATGACCTGTAGGATTTTATGAACTAGGGGAACCAACCCAATTTAAAATTGCAACATTCTTTCTTTTTAAAAACAAGATGGCGAAAGCACTTTTCTCTATACTGCATCTTAGGCCTTGACTTGGCCTAGGACAATATATTGAAGTCTTCACTCCCTAACCTAACCTTTGCTAGTACCTCTGAGTTAAAAAGAAAGAATTAGCAAATAGTCCAATCACTTTCAATCATATTTTAAAGCCATTGGTATGCGGCCAGAAATAAGAACACTTCTGGCTCACGACATTTGACCATCGTGCCATGCACAGTCTCACACATAAAACCCACAGGACATAAACTACAAGATGACCTGTAGGATTTTATGAACTAGGGGAACCAACCCAATTTAAAATTGCAACATTCTTTCTTTTTAAAAACAAGATGGCGAAAGCACTTTTCCCTATACTGCATCTTAGGCCTTGACTTGGCCTAGGACAATATATTGAAGTCTTCACTCCCTAACCTAACCTTTGCTAGTACCTCTGAGTTAAAAAGAAAGAATTAGCAAATAGTCCAATCACTTTCAATCATATTTTAAAGCCATTGGTATGCGGACAGAAATAAGAACACTTCTGGCTCACGAAATTTGACCATCGTGCCATGCACAGTCTCACACATAAAACCCACAGGACATAAACTACAAGATGACCTGTAGGATTTTATGAACTAGGGGAACCAACCCAATTTAAAATTGCAACATTCTTTCTTTTTAAAAACAAGATGGCGAAAGCACTTTTCTCTATATTGCATCTTAGGCCTTGACTTGGCCTAGGACAATATATTGAAGTCTTCACTCCCTAACCTAACCTTTGCTAGTACCTCTGAGTTAAAAAGAAAGAATTAGCAAATAGTCCAATCACTTTCAATCATATTTTAAAGCCATTGGTATGCGGCCAGAAATAAGAACACTTCTGGCTCACGAAATTTGACCATCGTGCCATGCACAGTCTCACACATAAAACCCACAGGACATAAACTACAAGATGACCTGTAGGATTTTATGAACTAGGGGAACCAACCCAATTTAAAATTGCAACATTCTTTCTTTTTAAAAACAAGATGAGGAAAGCACTCTATACTGCATCTTAGGCCTTGACTTGGCCTAGGACAATATATTGAAGTCTTCACTCCCTACCCTAACCTTTGCTAGTACCTCTGAGTTAAAAAGAAAGAATTAGCAAATAGTCCAATCACTTTCAATCATATTTTAAAGCCATTGGTATGCGGCCAGAAATAAGAACACTTCTGGCTCACGACATTTGACCATCGTGCCATGCACAGTCTCACACATAAAACCCACAGGACATAAACTACAAGATGACCTGTAGGATTTTATGAACTAGGGGAACCAACCCAATTTAAAATTGCAACATTCTTTCTTTTTAAAATCAAGATGGCGAAAGCACTTTTCTCTATACTGCATCTTAGGCCTTGACTTGGCCTAGGACAATATATTGAAGTCTTCACTCCCTAACCTAACCTTTGCTAGTACCTCTGAGTTAAAAAGAAAGAATTAGCAAATAGTCCAATCACTTTCAATCATATTTTAAAGCCATTGGTATGCGGCCAGAAATAAGAACACTTCTGGCTCACGAAATTTGACCATCGTGCCATGCACAGTCTCACACATGAAACCCACAGGACATAAACTACAAGATGACCTGTAGGATTTTATGAACTAGGGGAACCAACCCAATTTAAAATTGCAACATTCTTTCTTTTTAAAAACAAGATGGCGAAAGCACTTTTCTCTATACTGCATCTTAGGCCTTGACTTGGCCTAGGACAATATATTGAAGTCTTCACTCCCTAACCTAACCTTTGCTAGTACCTCTGAGTTAAAAAGAAAGAATTAGCAAATAGTCCAATCACTTTCAATCATATTTTAAAGCCATTGGTATGCGGCCAGAAATAAGAACACTTCTGGCTCACGACATTTGACCATCGTGCCATGCACAGTCTCACACATAAAACCCACAGGACATAAACTACAAGTTGACCTGTAGGATTTTATGAACTAGGGGAACCAACCCAATTTAAAATTGCAACATTCTTTCTTTTTAAAAACAAGATGGCGAAAGCACTTTTCTCTATATTGCATCTTAGGCTTTGACTTGGCCTAGGACAATATATTGAAGTCTTCACTCCCTAACCTAACCTTTGCTAGTACCTCTGAGTTAAAAAGAAAGAATTAGCAAATAGTCCAATCACTTTCAATCATATTTTAAAGCCATTGGTATGCGGCCAGAAATAAGAACACTTCTGGCTCACGAAATTTGACCATCGTGCCATGCACAGTCTCACACATAAAACCCACAGGACATAAACTACAAGATGACCTGTAGGATTTTATGAACTAGGGGAACCAACCCAATTTAAAATTGCAACATTCTTTCTTTTTAAAAACAAGATGAGGAAAGCACTCTATACTGCATCTTAGGCCTTGACTTGGCCTAGGACAATATATTGAAGTCTTCACTCCCTACCCTAACCTTTGCTAGTACCTCTGAGTTAAAAAGAAAGAATTAGCAAATAGTCCAATCACTTTCAATCATATTTTAAAGCCATTGGTATGCGGCCAGAAATAAGAACACTTCTGGCTCACGACATTTGACCATCGTGCCATGCACAGTCTCACACATAAAACCCACAGGACATAAACTACAAGATGACCTGTAGGATTTTATGAACTAGGGGAACCAACCCAATTTAAAATTGCAACATTCTTTCTTTTTAAAATCAAGATGGCGAAAGCACTTTTCTCTATACTGCATCTTAGGCCTTGACTTGGCCTAGGACAATATATTGAAGTCTTCACTCCCTAACCTAACCTTTGCTAGTACCTCTGAGTTAAAAAGAAAGAATTAGCAAATAGTCCAATCACTTTCAATCATATTTTAAAGCCATTGGTATGCGGCCAGAAATAAGAACACTTCTGGCTCACGAAATTTGACCATCGTGCCATGCACAGTCTCACACATGAAACCCACAGGACATAAACTACAAGATGACCTGTAGGATTTTATGAACTAGGGGAACCAACCCAATTTAAAATTGCAACATTCTTTCTTTTTAAAAACAAGATGGCGAAAGCACTTTTCTCTATACTGCATCTTAGGCCTTGACTTGGCCTAGGACAATATATTGAAGTCTTCACTCCCTAACCTAACCTTTGCTAGTACCTCTGAGTTAAAAAGAAAGAATTAGCAAATAGTCCAATCACTTTCAATCATATTTTAAAGCCATTGGTATGCGGCCAGAAATAAGAACACTTCTGGCTCACGACATTTGACCATCGTGCCATGCACAGTCTCACACATAAAACCCACAGGACATAAACTACAAGATGACCTGTAGGATTTTATGAACTAGGGGAACCAACCCAATTTAAAATTGCAACATTCTTTCTTTTTAAAAACAAGATGGCGAAAGCACTTTTCTCTATACTGCATCTTAGGCCTTGACTTGGCCTAGGACAATATATTGAAGTCTTCACTCCCTAACCTAACCTTTGCTAGTACCTCTGAGTTAAAAAGAAAGAATTAGCAAATAGTCCAATCACTTTCAATCATATTTTAAAGCCATTGGTATGCGGCCAGAAATAAGAACACTTCTGGCTCACGACATTTGACCATCGTGCCATGCACAGTCTCACACATAAAACCCACAGGACATAAACTACAAGATGACCTGTAGGATTTTATGAACTAGGGGAACCAACCCAATTTAAAATTGCAACATTCTTTCTTTTTAAAAACAAGATGGCGAAAGCACTTTTCTCTATACTGCATCTTAGGCCTTGACTTGGCCTAGGACAATATATTGAAGTCTTCACTCCCTAACCTAACCTTTGCTAGTACCTCTGAGTTAAAAAGAAAGAATTAGCAAATAGTCCAATCACTTTCAATCATATTTTAAAGCCATTGGTATGCGGCCAGAAATAAGAACACTTCTGGCTCACGACATTTGACCATCGTGCCATGCACAGTCTCACACATAAAACCCACAGGACATAAACTACAAGATGACCTGTAGGATTTTATGAACTAGGGGAACCAACCCAATTTAAAATTGCAACATTCTTTCTTTTTAAAAACAAGATGGCGAAAGCACTTTTCTCTATACTGCATCTTAGGCCTTGACTTGGCCTAGGACAATATATTGAAGTCTTCACTCCCTAACCTAACCTTTGCTAGTACCTCTGAGTTAAAAAGAAAGAATTAGCAAATAGTCCAATCACTTTCAATCATATTTTAAAGCCATTGGTATGCGGCCAGAAATAAGAACACTTCTGGCTCACGAAATTTGACCATCGTGCCATGCACAGTCTCACACATAAAACCCACAGGACATAAACTACAAGATGACCTGTAGGATTTTATGAACTAGGGGAACCAACCCAATTTAAAATTGCAACATTCTTTCTTTTTAAAAACAAGATGAGGAAAGCACTTTTCTCTATACTGCATCTTAGGCCTTGACTTGGCCTAGGACAATATATTGAAGTCTTCACTCCCTACCCTAACCTTTGCTAGTACCTCTGAGTTAAAAAGAAAGAATTAGCAAATAGTCCAATCACTTTCAATCATATTTTAAAGCCATTGGTATGCGGCCAGAAATAAGAACACTTCTGGCTCACGAAATTTGACCATCGTGCCATGCACAGTCTCACACATAAAACCCACAGGACATAAACTACAAGATGACCTGTAGGATTTTATGAACTAGGGGAACCAACCCAATTTAAAATTGCAACATTCTTTCTTTTTAAAAACAAGATGGCGAAAGCACTTTTCTCTATACTGCATCTTAGGCTTTGACTTGGCCTAGGACAATATATTGAAGTCTTCACTCCCTAACCTAACCTTTGCTAGTACCTCTGAGTTAAAAAGAAAGAATTAGCAAATAGTCCAATCACTTTCAATCATATTTTAAAGCCATTGGTATGCGGCCAGAAATAAGAACACTTCTGGCTCACGACATTTGACCATCGTGCCATGCACAGTCTCACACAAAAAACCCACAGGACATAAACTACAAGATGACCTGTAGGATTTTATGAACTAGGGGAACCAACCCAATTTAAAATTGCAACATTCTTTCTTTTTGAAAACAAGATGGCGAAAGCACTTTTCTCTATACTGCATCTTAGGCCTTGACTTGGCCTAGGACAATATATTGAAGTCTTCACTCCCTAACCTAACCTTTGCTAGTACCTCTGAGTTAAAAAGAAAGAATTAGCAAATAGTCCAATCACTTTCAATCATATTTTAAAGCCATTGGTATGCGGCCAGAAATAAGAACACTTCTGGCTCACGACATTTGACCATCGTGCCATGCACAGTCTCACACATAAAACCCACAGGACATAAACTACAAGATGACCTGTAGGATTTTATGAACTAGGGGAACCAACCCAATTTAAAATTGCAACATTCTTTCTTTTTAAAAACAAGATGAGGAAAGCACTTTTCTCTATACTGCATCTTAGGCCTTGACTTGGCCTAGGACAATATATTGAAGTCTTCACTCCCTACCCTAACCTTTGCTAGTACCTCTGAGTTAAAAAGAAAGAATTAGCAAATAGTCCAATCACTTTCAATCATATTTTAAAGCCATTGGTATGCGGCCAGAAATAAGAACACTTCTGGCTCACGACATTTGACCATCGTGCCATGCACAGTCTCACACATAAAACCCACAGGACATAAACTACAAGATGACCTGTAGGATTTTATGAACTAGGGGAACCAACCCAATTTAAAATTGCAACATTCTTTCTTTTTAAAAACAAGATGGCGAAAGCACTTTTCTCTATACTGCATCTTAGGCCTTGACTTGGCCTAGGACAATATATTGAAGTCTTCACTCCCTAACCTAACCTTTGCTAGTACCTCTGAGTTAAAAAGAAAGAATCAGCAAATAGTCCAATCACTTTCAATCATATTTTAAAGCCATTGGTATGCGGCCAGAAATAAGAACACTTCTGGCTCACGAAATTTGACCATCGTGCCATGCACAGTCTCACACATAAAACCCACAGGACATAAACTACAAGATGACCTGTAGGATTTTATGAACTAGGGGAACCAACCCAATTTAAAATTGCAACATTCTTTCTTTTTAAAAACAAGATGGCGAAAGCACTTTTCTCTATACTGCATCTTAGGCTTTGACTTGGCCTAGGACAATATATTGAAGTCTTCACTCCCTAACCTAACCTTTGCTAGTACCTCTGAGTTAAAAAGAAAGAATTAGCAAATAGTCCAATCACTTTCAATCATATTTTAAAGCCATTGGTATGCAGCCAGAAATAAGAACACTTCTGGCTCACGAAATTTGACCATCGTGCCATGCACAGTCTCACACATAAAACCCACAGGACATAAACTACAAGATGACCTGTAGGATTTTATGAACTAGGGGAACCAACCCAATTTAAAATTGCAACATTCTTTCTTTTTAAAAACAAGATGGCGAAAGCACTTTTCTCTATACTGCATCTTAGGCTTTGACTTGGCCTAGGACAATATATTGAAGTCTTCACTCCCTAACCTAACCTTTGCTAGTACCTCTGAGTTAAAAAGAAAGAATTAGCAAATAGTCCAATCACTTTCAATCATATTTTAAAGCCATTGGTATGCGGCCAGAAATAAGAACACTTCTGGCTCACGACATTTGACCATCGTGCCATGCACAGTCTCACACATAAAACCCACAGGACATAAACTACAAGATGACCTGTAGGATTTTATGAACTAGGGGAACCAACCCAATTTAAAATTGCAACATTCTTTCTTTTTAAAAACAAGATGGCGAAAGCACTTGTCTCTATATTGCATCTTAGGCCTTGACTTGGCCTAGGACAATATATTGAAGTCTTCACTCCCTAACCTAACCTTTGCTAGTACCTCTGAGTTAAAAAGAAAGAATTAGCAAATAGTCCAATCACTTTCAATCATATTTTAAAGCCATTGGTATGCGGCCAGAAATAAGAACACTTCTGGCTCACGACATTTGACCATCGTGCCATGCACAGTCTCACACATAAAACCCACAGGACATAAACTACAAGATGACCTGTAGGATTTTATGAACTAGGGGAACCAACCCAATTTAAAATTGCAACATTCTTTCTTTTTAAAAACAAGATGGCGAAAGCACTTTTCTCTATACTGCATCTTAGGCCTTGACTTGGCCTAGGACAATATATTGAAGTCTTCACTCCCTAACCTAACCTTTGCTAGTACCTCTGAGTTAAAAAGAAAGAATCAGCAAATAGTCCAATCACTTTCAATCATATTTTAAAGCCATTGGTATGCGGCCAGAAATAAGAACACTTCTGGCTCACGAAATTTGACCATCGTGCCATGCACAGTCTCACACATAAAACCCACAGGACATAAACTACAAGATGACCTGTAGGATTTTATGAACTAGGGGAACCAACCCAATTTAAAATTGCAACATTCTTTCTTTTTAAAAACAAGATGGCGAAAGCACTTTTCTCTATACTGCATCTTAGGCTTTGACTTGGCCTAGGACAATATATTGAAGTCTTCACTCCCTAACCTAACCTTTGCTAGTACCTCTGAGTTAAAAAGAAAGAATTAGCAAATAGTCCAATCACTTTCAATCATATTTTAAAGCCATTGGTATGCGGCCAGAAATAAGAACACTTCTGGCTCACGAAATTTGACCATCGTGCCATGCACAGTCTCACACATAAAACCCACAGGACATAAACTACAAGATGACCTGTAGGATTTTATGAACTAGGGGAACCAACCCAATTTAAAATTGCAACATTCTTTCTTTTTAAAAACAAGATGGCGAAAGCACTTTTCTCTATACTGCATCTTAGGCTTTGACTTGGCCTAGGACAATATATTGAAGTCTTCACTCCCTAACCTAACCTTTGCTAGTACCTCTGAGTTAAAAAGAAAGAATTAGCAAATAGTCCAATCACTTTCAATCATATTTTAAAGCCATTGGTATGCGGCCAGAAATAAGAACACTTCTGGCTCACGACATTTGACCATCGTGCCATGCACAGTCTCACACATAAAACCCACAGGACATAAACTACAAGATGACCTGTAGGATTTTATGAACTAGGGGAACCAACCCAATTTAAAATTGCAACATTCTTTCTTTTTAAAAACAAGATGGCGAAAGCACTTGTCTCTATATTGCATCTTAGGCCTTGACTTGGCCTAGGACAATATATTGAAGTCTTCACTCCCTAACCTAACCTTTGCTAGTACCTCTGAGTTAAAAAGAAAGAATTAGCAAATAGTCCAATCACTTTCAATCATATTTTAAAGCCATTGGTATGCGGCCAGAAATAAGAACACTTCTGGCTCACGACATTTGACCATCGTGCCATGCACAGTCTCACACATAAAACCCACAGGACATAAACTACAAGATGACCTGTAGGATTTTATGAACTAGGGGAACCAACCCAATTTAAAATTGCAACTTTCTTTCTTTTTAAAAACAATATGGCGAAAGCACTTTTCTCTATACTGCATCTTAGGCCTTGACTTGGCCTAGGACAATATATTGAAGTCTTCACTCCCTAACCTAACCTTTGCTAGTACCTCTGAGTTAAAAAGAAAGAATCAGCAAATAGTCCAATCACTTTCAATCATATTTTAAAGCCATTGGTATGCGGCCAGAAATAAGAACACTTCTGGCTCACGAAATTTGACCATCGTGCCATGCACAGTCTCACACATAAAACCCACAGGACATAAACTACAAGATGACCTGTAGGATTTTATGAACTAGGGGAACCAACCCAATTTAAAATTGCAACATTCTTTCTTTTTAAAAACAAGATGGCGAAAGCACTTTTCTCTATACTGCATCTTAGGCTTTGACTTGGCCTAGGACAATATATTGAAGTCTTCACTCCCTAACCTAACCTTTGCTAGTACCTCTGAGTTAAAAAGAAAGAATTAGCAAATAGTCCAATCACTTTCAATCATATTTTAAAGCCATTGGTATGCGGCCAGAAATAAGAACACTTCTGGCTCACGACATTTGACCATCGTGCCATGCACAGTCTCACACATAAAACCCACAGGACATAAACTACAAGATGACCTGTAGGATTTTATGAACTAGGGGAACCAACCCAATTTAAAATTGCAACATTCTTTCTTTTTAAAAACAAGATGGCGAAAGCACTTTTCTCTATACTGCATCTTAGGCCTTGACTTGGCCTAGGACAATATATTGAAGTCTTCACTCCCTAACCTAACCTTTGCTAGTACCTCTGAGTTAAAAAGAAAGAATTAGCAAATAGTCCAATCACTTTCAATCATATTTTAAAGCCATTGGTATGCGGCCAGAAATAAGAACACTTCTGGCTCACGACATTTGACCATCGTGCCATGCACAGTCTCACACATAAAACCCACAGGACATAAACTACAAGATGACCTGTAGGATTTTATGAACTAGGGGAACCAACCCAATTTAAAATTGCAACATTCTTTCTTTTTAAAAACAAGATGGCGAAAGCAATTTTCTCTATACTGCATCTTAGGCCTTGACTTGGCCTAGGACAATATATTGAAGTCTTCACTCCCTAACCTAACCTTTGCTAGTACCTCTGAGTTAAAAAGAAAGAATTAGCAAATAGTCCAATCACTTTCAATCATATTTTAAAGCCATTGGTATGCAGCCAGAAATAAGAACACTTCTGGCTCACGAAATTTGACCATCGTGCCATGCACAGTCTCACACATAAAACCCACAGGACATAAACTACAAGATGACCTGTAGGATTTTATGAACTAGGGGAACCAACCCAATTTAAAATTGCAACATTCTTTCTTTTTAAAAACAAGATGGCGAAAGCACTTTTCTCTATACTGCATCTTAGGCCTTGACTTGGCCTAGGACAATATATTGAAGTCTTCACTCCCTAACCTAACCTTTGCTAGTACCTCTGAGTTAAAAAGAAAGAATTAGCAAATAGTCCAATCACTTTCAATCATATTTTAAAGCCATTGGTATGCGGCCAGAAATAAGAACACTTCTGGCTCACGAAATTTGACCATCGTGCCATGCACAGTCTCACACATAAAACCCACAGGACATAAACTACAAGATGACCTGTAGGATTTTATGAACTAGGGGAACCAACCCAATTTAAAATTGCAACATTCTTTCTTTTTAAAAACAAGATGAGGAAAGCACTCTATACTGCATCTTAGGCCTTGACTTGGCCTAGGACAATATATTGAAGTCTTCACTCCCTACCCTAACCTTTGCTAGTACCTCTGAGTTAAAAAGAAAGAATTAGCAAATAGTCCAATCACTTTCAATCATATTTTAAAGCCATTGGTATGCGGCCAGAAATAAGAACACTTCTGGCTCACGACATTTGACCATCGTGCCATGCACAGTCTCACACATAAAACCCACAGGACATAAACTACAAGATGACCTGTAGGATTTTATGAACTAGGGGAACCAACCCAATTTAAAATTGCAACATTCTTTCTTTTTAAAAACAAGATGGCGAAAGCACTTTTCTCTATACTGCATCTTAGGCCTTGACTTGGCCTAGGACAATATATTGAAGTCTTCACTCCCTAACCTAACCTTTGCTAGTACCTCTGAGTTAAAAAGAAATAATTAGCAAATAGTCCAATCACTTTCAATCATATTTTAAAGCCATTGGTATGCGGCCAGAAATAAGAACACTTCTGGCTCACGAAATTTGACCATCGTGCCATGCACAGTCTCACACATAAAACCCACAGGACATAAACTACAAGATGACCTGTAGGATTTTATGAACTAGGGGAACCAACCCAATTTAAAATTGCAACATTCTTTCTTTTTAAAAACAAGATGGCGAAAGCACTTTCTCTATACTGCATCTTAGGCCTTGACTTGGCCTAGGACAATATATTGAAGTCTTCACTCCCTAACCTAACCTTTGCTAGTACCTCTGAGTTAAAAAGAAAGAATTAGCAAATAGTCCAATCACTTTCAATCATATTTTAAAGCCATTGGTATGCGGCCAGAAATAAGAACACTTCTGGCTTCACGAAATTTGACCATCGTGCCATGCACAGTCTCACACATAAAACCCACAGGACATAAACTACAAGATGACCTGTAGGATTTTATGAACTAGGGGAACCAACCCAATTTAAAATTGCAACATTCTTTCTTTTTAAAAACAAGATGAGGAAAGCACTCTATACTGCATCTTAGGCCTTGACTTGGCCTAGGACAATATATTGAAGTCTTCACTCCCTACCCTAACCTTTGCTAGTACCTCTGAGTTAAAAAGAAAGAATTAGCAAATAGTCCAATCACTTTCAATCATATTTTAAAGCCATTGGTATGCGGCCAGAAATAAGAACACTTCTGGCTCACGACATTTGACCATCGTGCCATGCACAGTCTCACACATAAAACCCACAGGACATAAACTACAAGATGACCTGTAGGATTTTATGAACTAGGGGAACCAACCCAATTTAAAATTGCAACATTCTTTCTTTTTAAAAACAAGATGGCGAAAGCACTTTTCTCTATACTGCATCTTAGGCCTTGACTTGGCCTAGGACAATATATTGAAGTCTTCACTCCCTAACCTAACCTTTGCTAGTACCTCTGAGTTAAAAAGAAAGAATTAGCAAATAGTCCAATCACTTTCAGTCATATTTTAAAGCCATTGGTATGCGGCCAGAAATAAGAACACTTCTGGCTCACGACATTTGACCATCGTGCCATGCACAGTCTCACACATAAAACCCACAGGACATAAACTACAAGATGACCTGTAGGATTTTATGAACTAGGGGAACCAACCCAATTTAAAATTGCAACATTCTTTCTTTTTAAAAACAAGATGGCGAAAGCACTTTTCTCTATACTGCATCTTAGGCCTTGACTTGGCCTAGGACAATATATTGAAGTCTTCACTCCCTAACCTAACCTTTGCTAGTACCTCTGAGTTAAAAAGAAAGAATTAGCAAATAGTCCAATCACTTTCAATCATATTTTAAAGCCATTGGTATGCGGCCAGAAATAAGAACACTTCTGGCTCACGACATTTGACCATCGTGCCATGCACAGTCTCACACATAAAACCCACAGGACATAAACTACAAGATGACCTGTAGGATTTTATGAACTAGGGGAACCAACCCAATTTAAAATTGCAACATTCTTTCTTTTTAAAAACAAGATGGCGAAAGCACTTTTCCCTATACTGCATCTTAGGCCTTGACTTGGCCTAGGACAATATATTGAAGTCTTCACTCCCTAACCTAACCTTTGCTAGTACCTCTGAGTTAAAAAGAAAGAATTAGCAAATAGTCCAATCACTTTCAATCATATTTTAAAGCCATTGGTATGCGGACAGAAATAAGAACACTTCTGGCTCACGAAATTTGACCATCGTGCCATGCACAGTCTCACACATAAAACCCACAGGACATAAACTACAAGATGACCTGTAGGATTTTATGAACTAGGGGAACCAACCCAATTTAAAATTGCAACATTCTTTCTTTTTAAAAACAAGATGGCGAAAGCACTTTTCTCTATATTGCATCTTAGGCCTTGACTTGGCCTAGGACAATATATTGAAGTCTTCACTCCCTAACCTAACCTTTGCTAGTACCTCTGAGTTAAAAAGAAAGAATTAGCAAATAGTCCAATCACTTTCAATCATATTTTAAAGCCATTGGTATGCGGCCAGAAATAAGAACACTTCTGGCTCACGAAATTTGACCATCGTGCCATGCACAGTCTCACACATAAAACCCACAGGACATAAACTACAAGATGACCTGTAGGATTTTATGAACTAGGGGAACCAACCCAATTTAAAATTGCAACATTCTTTCTTTTTAAAAACAAGATGAGGAAAGCACTCTATACTGCATCTTAGGCCTTGACTTGGCCTAGGACAATATATTGAAGTCTTCACTCCCTACCCTAACCTTTGCTAGTACCTCTGAGTTAAAAAGAAAGAATTAGCAAATAGTCCAATCACTTTCAATCATATTTTAAAGCCATTGGTATGCGGCCAGAAATAAGAACACTTCTGGCTCACGACATTTGACCATCGTGCCATGCACAGTCTCACACATAAAACCCACAGGACATAAACTACAAGATGACCTGTAGGATTTTATGAACTAGGGGAACCAACCCAATTTAAAATTGCAACATTCTTTCTTTTTAAAAACAAGATGGCGAAAGCACTTTTCTCTATACTGCATCTTAGGCCTTGACTTGGCCTAGGACAATATATTGAAGTCTTCACTCCCTAACCTAACCTTTGCTAGTACCTCTGAGTTAAAAAGAAAGAATTAGCAAATAGTCCAATCACTTTCAATCATATTTTAAAGCCATTGGTATGCGGCCAGAAATAAGAACACTTCTGGCTCACGAAATTTGACCATCGTGCCATGCACAGTCTCACACATAAAACCCACAGGACATAAACTACAAGTTGACCTGTAGGATTTTATGAACTAGGGGAACCAACCCAATTTAAAATTGCAACATTCTTTCTTTTTAAAAACAAGATGGCGAAAGCACTTTTCTCTATATTGCATCTTAGGCTTTGACTTGGCCTAGGACAATATATTGAAGTCTTCACTCCCTAACCTAACCTTTGCTAGTACCTCTGAGTTAAAAAGAAAGAATTAGCAAATAGTCCAATCACTTTCAATCATATTTTAAAGCCATTGGTATGCGGCCAGAAATAAGAACACTTCTGGCTCACGAAATTTGACCATCGTGCCATGCACAGTCTCACACATAAAACCCACAGGACATAAACTACAAGATGACCTGTAGGATTTTATGAACTAGGGGAACCAACCCAATTTAAAATTGCAACATTCTTTCTTTTTAAAAACAAGATGAGGAAAGCACTCTATACTGCATCTTAGGCCTTGACTTGGCCTAGGACAATATATTGAAGTCTTCACTCCCTACCCTAACCTTTGCTAGTACCTCTGAGTTAAAAAGAAAGAATTAGCAAATAGTCCAATCACTTTCAATCATATTTTAAAGCCATTGGTATGCGGCCAGAAATAAGAACACTTCTGGCTCACGACATTTGACCATCGTGCCATGCACAGTCTCACACATAAAACCCACAGGACATAAACTACAAGATGACCTGTAGGATTTTATGAACTAGGGGAACCAACCCAATTTAAAATTGCAACATTCTTTCTTTTTAAAATCAAGATGGCGAAAGCACTTTTCTCTATACTGCATCTTAGGCCTTGACTTGGCCTAGGACAATATATTGAAGTCTTCACTCCCTAACCTAACCTTTGCTAGTACCTCTGAGTTAAAAAGAAAGAATTAGCAAATAGTCCAATCACTTTCAATCATATTTTAAAGCCATTGGTATGCGGCCAGAAATAAGAACACTTCTGGCTCACGAAATTTGACCATCGTGCCATGCACAGTCTCACACATAAAACCCACAGGACATAAACTACAAGATGACCTGTAGGATTTTATGAACTAGGGGAACCAACCCAATTTAAAATTGCAACATTCTTTCTTTTTAAAAACAAGATGGCGAAAGCACTTTTCTCTATACTGCATCTTAGGCCTTGACTTGGCCTAGGACAATATATTGAAGTCTTCACTCCCTAACCTAACCTTTGCTAGTACCTCTGAGTTAAAAAGAAAGAATTAGCAAATAGTCCAATCACTTTCAATCATATTTTAAAGCCATTGGTATGCGGCCAGAAATAAGAACACTTCTGGCTCACGACATTTGACCATCGTGCCATGCACAGTCTCACACATAAAACCCACAGGACATAAACTACAAGATGACCTGTAGGATTTTATGAACTAGGGGAACCAACCCAATTTAAAATTGCAACATTCTTTCTTTTTAAAAACAAGATGGCGAAAGCACTTTTCTCTATACTGCATCTTAGGCCTTGACTTGGCCTAGGACAATATATTGAAGTCTTCACTCCCTAACCTAACCTTTGCTAGTACCTCTGAGTTAAAAAGAAAGAATTAGCAAATAGTCCAATCACTTTCAATCATATTTTAAAGCCATTGGTATGCGGCCAGAAATAAGAACACTTCTGGCTCACGACATTTGACCATCGTGCCATGCACAGTCTCACACATAAAACCCACAGGACATAAACTACAAGATGACCTGTAGGATTTTATGAACTAGGGGAACCAACCCAATTTAAAATTGCAACATTCTTTCTTTTTAAAAACAAGATGGCGAAAGCACTTTTCTCTATACTGCATCTTAGGCCTTGACTTGGCCTAGGACAATATATTGAAGTCTTCACTCCCTAACCTAACCTTTGCTAGTACCTCTGAGTTAAAAAGAAAGAATTAGCAAATAGTCCAATCACTTTCAATCATATTTTAAAGCCATTGGTATGCGGCCAGAAATAAGAACACTTCTGGCTCACGACATTTGACCATCGTGCCATGCACAGTCTCACACATAAAACCCACAGGACATAAACTACAAGATGACCTGTAGGATTTTATGAACTAGGGGAACCAACCCAATTTAAAATTGCAACATTCTTTCTTTTTAAAAACAAGATGGCGAAAGCACTTTTCTCTATACTGCATCTTAGGCCTTGACTTGGCCTAGGACAATATATTGAAGTCTTCACTCCCTAACCTAACCTTTGCTAGTACCTCTGAGTTAAAAAGAAAGAATTAGCAAATAGTCCAATCACTTTCAATCATATTTTAAAGCCATTGGTATGCGGCCAGAAATAAGAACACTTCTGGCTCACGAAATTTGACCATCGTGCCATGCACAGTCTCACACATAAAACCCACAGGACATAAACTACAAGATGACCTGTAGGATTTTATGAACTAGGGGAACCAACCCAATTTAAAATTGCAACATTCTTTCTTTTTAAAAACAAGATGAGGAAAGCACTTTTCTCTATACTGCATCTTAGGCCTTGACTTGGCCTAGGACAATATATTGAAGTCTTCACTCCCTACCCTAACCTTTGCTAGTACCTCTGAGTTAAAAAGAAAGAATTAGCAAATAGTCCAATCACTTTCAATCATATTTTAAAGCCATTGGTATGCGGCCAGAAATAAGAACACTTCTGGCTCACGAAATTTGACCATCGTGCCATGCACAGTCTCACACATAAAACCCACAGGACATAAACTACAAGATGACCTGTAGGATTTTATGAACTAGGGGAACCAACCCAATTTAAAATTGCAACATTCTTTCTTTTTAAAAACAAGATGGCGAAAGCACTTTTCTCTATACTGCATCTTAGGCTTTGACTTGGCCTAGGACAATATATTGAAGTCTTCACTCCCTAACCTAACCTTTGCTAGTACCTCTGAGTTAAAAAGAAAGAATTAGCAAATAGTCCAATCACTTTCAATCATATTTTAAAGCCATTGGTATGCGGCCAGAAATAAGAACACTTCTGGCTCACGACATTTGACCATCGTGCCATGCACAGTCTCACACAAAAAACCCACAGGACATAAACTACAAGATGACCTGTAGGATTTTATGAACTAGGGGAACCAACCCAATTTAAAATTGCAACATTCTTTCTTTTTAAAAACAAGATGGCGAAAGCACTTTTCTCTATACTGCATCTTAGGCCTTGACTTGGCCTAGGACAATATATTGAAGTCTTCACTCCCTAACCTAACCTTTGCTAGTACCTCTGAGTTAAAAAGAAAGAATTAGCAAATAGTCCAATCACTTTCAATCATATTTTAAAGCCATTGGTATGCGGCCAGAAATAAGAACACTTCTGGCTCACGACATTTGACCATCGTGCCATGCACAGTCTCACACATAAAACCCACAGGACATAAACTACAAGATGACCTGTAGGATTTTATGAACTAGGGGAACCAACCCAATTTAAAATTGCAACATTCTTTCTTTTTAAAAACAAGATGGCGAAAGCACTTTTCTCTATACTGCATCTTAGGCCTTGACTTGGCCTAGGACAATATATTGAAGTCTTCACTCCCTAACCTAACCTTTGCTAGTACCTCTGAGTTAAAAAGAAAGAATTAGCAAATAGTCCAATCACTTTCAATCATATTTTAAAGCCATTGGTATGCGGCCAGAAATAAGAACACTTCTGGCTCACGAAATTTGACCATCGTGCCATGCACAGTCTCACACATAAAACCCACAGGACATAAACTACAAGATGACCTGTAGGATTTTATGAACTAGGGGAACCAACCCAATTTAAAATTGCAACATTCTTTCTTTTTAAAAACAAGATGAGGAAAGCACTTTTCTCTATACTGCATCTTAGGCCTTGACTTGGCCTAGGACAATATATTGAAGTCTTCACTCCCTACCCTAACCTTTGCTAGTACCTCTGAGTTAAAAAGAAAGAATTAGCAAATAGTCCAATCACTTTCAATCATATTTTAAAGCCATTGGTATGCGGCCAGAAATAAGAACACTTCTGGCTCACGACATTTGACCATCGTGCCATGCACAGTCTCACACATAAAACCCACAGGACATAAACTACAAGATGACCTGTAGGATTTTATGAACTAGGGGAACCAACCCAATTTAAAATTGCAACATTCTTTCTTTTTAAAAACAAGATGGCGAAAGCACTTTTCTCTATACTGCATCTTAGGCCTTGACTTGGCCTAGGACAATATATTGAAGTCTTCACTCCCTAACCTAACCTTTGCTAGTACCTCTGAGTTAAAAAGAAAGAATCAGCAAATAGTCCAATCACTTTCAATCATATTTTAAAGCCATTGGTATGCGGCCAGAAATAAGAACACTTCTGGCTCACGAAATTTGACCATCGTGCCATGCACAGTCTCACACATAAAACCCACAGGACATAAACTACAAGATGACCTGTAGGATTTTATGAACTAGGGGAACCAACCCAATTTAAAATTGCAACATTCTTTCTTTTTAAAAACAAGATGGCGAAAGCACTTTTCTCTATACTGCATCTTAGGCTTTGACTTGGCCTAGGACAATATATTGAAGTCTTCACTCCCTAACCTAACCTTTGCTAGTACCTCTGAGTTAAAAAGAAAGAATTAGCAAATAGTCCAATCACTTTCAATCATATTTTAAAGCCATTGGTATGCAGCCAGAAATAAGAACACTTCTGGCTCACGAAATTTGACCATCGTGCCATGCACAGTCTCACACATAAAACCCACAGGACATAAACTACAAGATGACCTGTAGGATTTTATGAACTAGGGGAACCAACCCAATTTAAAATTGCAACATTCTTTCTTTTTAAAAACAAGATGGCGAAAGCACTTTTCTCTATACTGCATCTTAGGCTTTGACTTGGCCTAGGACAATATATTGAAGTCTTCACTCCCTAACCTAACCTTTGCTAGTACCTCTGAGTTAAAAAGAAAGAATTAGCAAATAGTCCAATCACTTTCAATCATATTTTAAAGCCATTGGTATGCGGCCAGAAATAAGAACACTTCTGGCTCACGACATTTGACCATCGTGCCATGCACAGTCTCACACATAAAACCCACAGGACATAAACTACAAGATGACCTGTAGGATTTTATGAACTAGGGGAACCAACCCAATTTAAAATTGCAACATTCTTTCTTTTTAAAAACAAGATGGCGAAAGCACTTTTCTCTATACTGCATCTTAGGCCTTGACTTGGCCTAGGACAATATATTGAAGTCTTCACTCCCTAACCTAACCTTTGCTAGTACCTCTGAGTTAAAAAGAAAGAATTAGCAAATAGTCCAATCACTTTCAATCATATTTTAAAGCCATTGGTATGCGGCCAGAAATAAGAACACTTCTGGCTCACGACATTTGACCATCGTGCCATGCACAGTCTCACACATAAAACCCACAGGACATAAACTACAAGATGACCTGTAGGATTTTATGAACTAGGGGAACCAACCCAATTTAAAATTGCAACATTCTTTCTTTTTAAAAACAAGATGGCAAAAGCACTTTTCTCTATACTGCATCTTAGGCCTTGACTTGGCCTAGGACAATATATTGAAGTCTTCACTCCCTAACCTAACCTTTGCTAGTACCTCTGAGTTAAAAAGAAAGAATTAGCAAATAGTCCAATCACTTTCAATCATATTTTAAAGCCATTGGTATGCGGCCAGAAATAAGAACACTTCTGGCTCACGAAATTTGACCATCGTGCCATGCACAGTCTCACACATAAAACCCACAGGACATAAACTACAAGATGACCTGTAGGATTTTATGAACTAGGGGAACCAACCCAATTTAAAATTGCAACATTCTTTCTTTTTAAAAACAAGATGAGGAAAGCACTTTTCTCTATACTGCATCTTAGGCCTTGACTTGGCCTAGGACAATATATTGAAGTCTTCACTCCCTACCCTAACCTTTGCTAGTACCTCTGAGTTAAAAAGAAAGAATTAGCAAATAGTCCAATCACTTTCAATCATATTTTAAAGCCATTGGTATGCGGCCAGAAATAAGAACACTTCTGGCTCACGAAATTTGACCATCGTGCCATGCACAGTCTCACACATAAAACCCACAGGACATAAACTACAAGATGACCTGTAGGATTTTATGAACTAGGGGAACCAACCCAATTTAAAATTGCAACATTCTTTCTTTTTAAAAACAAGATGGCGAAAGCACTTTTCTCTATACTGCATCTTAGGCTTTGACTTGGCCTAGGACAATATATTGAAGTCTTCACTCCCTAACCTAACCTTTGCTAGTACCTCTGAGTTAAAAAGAAAGAATTAGCAAATAGTCCAATCACTTTCAATCATATTTTAAAGCCATTGGTATGCGGCCAGAAATAAGAACACTTCTGGCTCACGACATTTGACCATCGTGCCATGCACAGTCTCACACAAAAAACCCACAGGACATAAACTACAAGATGACCTGTAGGATTTTATGAACTAGGGGAACCAACCCAATTTAAAATTGCAACATTCTTTCTTTTTAAAAACAAGATGGCGAAAGCACTTTTCTCTATACTGCATCTTAGGCCTTGACTTGGCCTAGGACAATATATTGAAGTCTTCACTCCCTAACCTAACCTTTGCTAGTACCTCTGAGTTAAAAAGAAAGAATTAGCAAATAGTCCAATCACTTTCAATCATATTTTAAAGCCATTGGTATGCGGCCAGAAATAAGAACACTTCTGGCTCACGACATTTGACCATCGTGCCATGCACAGTCTCACACATAAAACCCACAGGACATAAACTACAAGATGACCTGTAGGATTTTATGAACTAGGGGAACCAACCCAATTTAAAATTGCAACATTCTTTCTTTTTAAAAACAAGATGGCGAAAGCACTTTTCTCTATACTGCATCTTAGGCCTTGACTTGGCCTAGGACAATATATTGAAGTCTTCACTCCCTAACCTAACCTTTGCTAGTACCTCTGAGTTAAAAAGAAAGAATTAGCAAATAGTCCAATCACTTTCAATCATATTTTAAAGCCATTGGTATGCGGCCAGAAATAAGAACACTTCTGGCTCACGAAATTTGACCATCGTGCCATGCACAGTCTCACACATAAAACCCACAGGACATAAACTACAAGATGACCTGTAGGATTTTATGAACTAGGGGAACCAACCCAATTTAAAATTGCAACATTCTTTCTTTTTAAAAACAAGATGAGGAAAGCACTTTTCTCTATACTGCATCTTAGGCCTTGACTTGGCCTAGGACAATATATTGAAGTCTTCACTCCCTACCCTAACCTTTGCTAGTACCTCTGAGTTAAAAAGAAAGAATTAGCAAATAGTCCAATCACTTTCAATCATATTTTAAAGCCATTGGTATGCGGCCAGAAATAAGAACACTTCTGGCTCACGACATTTGACCATCGTGCCATGCACAGTCTCACACATAAAACCCACAGGACATAAACTACAAGATGACCTGTAGGATTTTATGAACTAGGGGAACCAACCCAATTTAAAATTGCAACATTCTTTCTTTTTAAAAACAAGATGGCGAAAGCACTTTTCTCTATACTGCATCTTAGGCCTTGACTTGGCCTAGGACAATATATTGAAGTCTTCACTCCCTAACCTAACCTTTGCTAGTACCTCTGAGTTAAAAAGAAAGAATCAGCAAATAGTCCAATCACTTTCAATCATATTTTAAAGCCATTGGTATGCGGCCAGAAATAAGAACACTTCTGGCTCACGAAATTTGACCATCGTGCCATGCACAGTCTCACACATAAAACCCACAGGACATAAACTACAAGATGACCTGTAGGATTTTATGAACTAGGGGAACCAACCCAATTTAAAATTGCAACATTCTTTCTTTTTAAAAACAAGATGGCGAAAGCACTTTTCTCTATACTGCATCTTAGGCTTTGACTTGGCCTAGGACAATATATTGAAGTCTTCACTCCCTAACCTAACCTTTGCTAGTACCTCTGAGTTAAAAAGAAAGAATTAGCAAATAGTCCAATCACTTTCAATCATATTTTAAAGCCATTGGTATGCAGCCAGAAATAAGAACACTTCTGGCTCACGAAATTTGACCATCGTGCCATGCACAGTCTCACACATAAAACCCACAGGACATAAACTACAAGATGACCTGTAGGATTTTATGAACTAGGGGAACCAACCCAATTTAAAATTGCAACATTCTTTCTTTTTAAAAACAAGATGGCGAAAGCACTTTTCTCTATACTGCATCTTAGGCTTTGACTTGGCCTAGGACAATATATTGAAGTCTTCACTCCCTAACCTAACCTTTGCTAGTACCTCTGAGTTAAAAAGAAAGAATTAGCAAATAGTCCAATCACTTTCAATCATATTTTAAAGCCATTGGTATGCGGCCAGAAATAAGAACACTTCTGGCTCACGACATTTGACCATCGTGCCATGCACAGTCTCACACATAAAACCCACAGGACATAAACTACAAGATGACCTGTAGGATTTTATGAACTAGGGGAACCAACCCAATTTAAAATTGCAACATTCTTTCTTTTTAAAAACAAGATGGCGAAAGCACTTGTCTCTATATTGCATCTTAGGCCTTGACTTGGCCTAGGACAATATATTGAAGTCTTCACTCCCTAACCTAACCTTTGCTAGTACCTCTGAGTTAAAAAGAAAGAATTAGCAAATAGTCCAATCACTTTCAATCATATTTTAAAGCCATTGGTATGCGGCCAGAAATAAGAACACTTCTGGCTCACGACATTTGACCATCGTGCCATGCACAGTCTCACACATAAAACCCACAGGACATAAACTACAAGATGACCTGTAGGATTTTATGAACTAGGGGAACCAACCCAATTTAAAATTGCAACTTTCTTTCTTTTTAAAAACAATATGGCGAAAGCACTTTTCTCTATACTGCATCTTAGGCCTTGACTTGGCCTAGGACAATATATTGAAGTCTTCACTCCCTAACCTAACCTTTGCTAGTACCTCTGAGTTAAAAAGAAAGAATCAGCAAATAGTCCAATCACTTTCAATCATATTTTAAAGCCATTGGTATGCGGCCAGAAATAAGAACACTTCTGGCTCACGGAATTTGACCATCGTGCCATGCACAGTCTCACACATAAAACCCACAGGACATAAACTACAAGATGACCTGTAGGATTTTATGAACTAGGGGAACCAACCCAATTTAAAATTGCAACATTCTTTCTTTTTAAAAACAAGATGGCGAAAGCACTTTTCTCTATACTGCATCTTAGGCTTTGACTTGGCCTAGGACAATATATTGAAGTCTTCACTCCCTAACCTAACCTTTGCTAGTACCTCTGAGTTAAAAAGAAAGAATTAGCAAATAGTCCAATCACTTTCAATCATATTTTAAAGCCATTGGTATGCGGCCAGAAATAAGAACACTTCTGGCTCACGACATTTGACCATCGTGCCATGCACAGTCTCACACATAAAACCCACAGGACATAAACTACAAGATGACCTGTAGGATTTTATGAACTAGGGGAACCAACCCAATTTAAAATTGCAACATTCTTTCTTTTTAAAAACAAGATGGCGAAAGCACTTTTCTCTATACTGCATCTTAGGCCTTGACTTGGCCTAGGACAATATATTGAAGTCTTCACTCCCTAACCTAACCTTTGCTAGTACCTCTGAGTTAAAAAGAAAGAATTAGCAAATAGTCCAATCACTTTCAATCATATTTTAAAGCCATTGGTATGCAGCCAGAAATAAGAACACTTCTGGCTCACGAAATTTGACCATCGTGCCATGCACAGTCTCACACATAAAACCCACAGGACATAAACTACAAGATGACCTGTAGGATTTTATGAACTAGGGGAACCAACCCAATTTAAAATTGCAACATTCTTTCTTTTTAAAAACAAGATGGCGAAAGCACTTTTCTCTATACTGCATCTTAGGCCTTGACTTGGCCTAGGACAATATATTGAAGTCTTCACTCCCTAACCTAACCTTTGCTAGTACCTCTGAGTTAAAAAGAAAGAATTAGCAAATAGTCCAATCACTTTCAATCATATTTTAAAGCCATTGGTATGCGGCCAGAAATAAGAACACTTCTGGCTCACGAAATTTGACCATCGTGCCATGCACAGTCTCACACATAAAACCCACAGGACATAAACTACAAGATGACCTGTAGGATTTTATGAACTAGGGGAACCAACCCAATTTAAAATTGCAACATTCTTTCTTTTTAAAAACAAGATGAGGAAAGCACTCTATACTGCATCTTAGGCCTTGACTTGGCCTAGGACAATATATTGAAGTCTTCACTCCCTACCCTACCCTAACCTTTGCTAGTACCTCTGAGTTAAAAAGAAAGAATTAGCAAATAGTCCAATCACTTTCAATCATATTTTAAAGCCATTGGTATGCGGCCAGAAATAAGAACACTTCTGGCTCACGACATTTGACCATCGTGCCATGCACAGTCTCACACATAAAACCCACAGGACATAAACTACAAGATGACCTGTAGGATTTTATGAACTAGGGGAACCAACCCAATTTAAAATTGCAACATTCTTTCTTTTTAAAAACAAGATGGCGAAAGCACTTTTCTCTATACTGCATCTTAGGCCTTGACTTGGCCTAGGACAATATATTGAAGTCTTCACTCCCTAACCTAACCTTTGCTAGTACCTCTGAGTTAAAAAGAAAGAATCAGCAAATAGTCCAATCACTTTCAATCATATTTTAAAGCCATTGGTATGCGGCCAGAAATAAGAACACTTCTGGCTCACGAAATTTGACCATCGTGCCATGCACAGTCTCACACATAAAACCCACAGGACATAAACTACAAGATGACCTGTAGGATTTTATGAACTAGGGGAACCAACCCAATTTAAAATTGCAACATTCTTTCTTTTTAAAAACAAGATGGCGAAAGCACTTTTCTCTATACTGCATCTTAGGCTTTGACTTGGCCTAGGACAATATATTGAAGTCTTCACTCCCTAACCTAACCTTTGCTAGTACCTCTGAGTTAAAAAGAAAGAATTAGCAAATAGTCCAATCACTTTCAATCATATTTTAAAGCCATTGGTATGCGGCCAGAAATAAGAACACTTCTGGCTCACGAAATTTGACCATCGTGCCATGCACAGTCTCACACATAAAACCCACAGGACATAAACTACAAGATGACCTGTAGGATTTTATGAACTAGGGGAACCAACCCAATTTAAAATTGCAACATTCTTTCTTTTTAAAAACAAGATGGCGAAAGCACTTTTCTCTATACTGCATCTTAGGCTTTGACTTGGCCTAGGACAATATATTGAAGTCTTCACTCCCTAACCTAACCTTTGCTAGTACCTCTGAGTTAAAAAGAAAGAATTAGCAAATAGTCCAATCACTTTCAATCATATTTTAAAGCCATTGGTATGCGGCCAGAAATAAGAACACTTCTGGCTCACGACATTTGACCATCGTGCCATGCACAGTCTCACACATAAAACCCACAGGACATAAACTACAAGATGACCTGTAGGATTTTATGAACTAGGGGAACCAACCCAATTTAAAATTGCAACATTCTTTCTTTTTAAAAACAAGATGGCGAAAGCACTTGTCTCTATATTGCATCTTAGGCCTTGACTTGGCCTAGGACAATATATTGAAGTCTTCACTCCCTAACCTAACCTTTGCTAGTACCTCTGAGTTAAAAAGAAAGAATTAGCAAATAGTCCAATCACTTTCAATCATATTTTAAAGCCATTGGTATGCGGCCAGAAATAAGAACACTTCTGGCTCACGACATTTGACCATCGTGCCATGCACAGTCTCACACATAAAACCCACAGGACATAAACTACAAGATGACCTGTAGGATTTTATGAACTAGGGGAACCAACCCAATTTAAAATTGCAACTTTCTTTCTTTTTAAAAACAATATGGCGAAAGCACTTTTCTCTATACTGCATCTTAGGCCTTGACTTGGCCTAGGACAATATATTGAAGTCTTCACTCCCTAACCTAACCTTTGCTAGTACCTCTGAGTTAAAAAGAAAGAATCAGCAAATAGTCCAATCACTTTCAATCATATTTTAAAGCCATTGGTATGCGGCCAGAAATAAGAACACTTCTGGCTCACGAAATTTGACCATCGTGCCATGCACAGTCTCACACATAAAACCCACAGGACATAAACTACAAGATGACCTGTAGGATTTTATGAACTAGGGGAACCAACCCAATTTAAAATTGCAACATTCTTTCTTTTTAAAAACAAGATGGCGAAAGCACTTTTCTCTATACTGCATCTTAGGCTTTGACTTGGCCTAGGACAATATATTGAAGTCTTCACTCCCTAACCTAACCTTTGCTAGTACCTCTGAGTTAAAAAGAAAGAATTAGCAAATAGTCCAATCACTTTCAATCATATTTTAAAGCCATTGGTATGCGGCCAGAAATAAGAACACTTCTGGCTCACGACATTTGACCATCGTGCCATGCACAGTCTCACACATAAAACCCACAGGACATAAACTACAAGATGACCTGTAGGATTTTATGAACTAGGGGAACCAACCCAATTTAAAATTGCAACATTCTTTCTTTTTAAAAACAAGATGGCGAAAGCACTTTTCTCTATACTGCATCTTAGGCCTTGACTTGGCCTAGGACAATATATTGAAGTCTTCACTCCCTAACCTAACCTTTGCTAGTACCTCTGAGTTAAAAAGAAAGAATTAGCAAATAGTCCAATCACTTTCAATCATATTTTAAAGCCATTGGTATGCGGCCAGAAATAAGAACACTTCTGGCTCACGACATTTGACCATCGTGCCATGCACAGTCTCACACATAAAACCCACAGGACATAAACTACAAGATGACCTGTAGGATTTTATGAACTAGGGGAACCAACCCAATTTAAAATTGCAACATTCTTTCTTTTTAAAAACAAGATGGCGAAAGCAATTTTCTGTATACTGCATCTTAGGCCTTGACTTGGCCTAGGACAATATATTGAAGTCTTCACTCCCTAACCTAACCTTTGCTAGTACCTCTGAGTTAAAAAGAAAGAATTAGCAAATAGTCCAATCACTTTCAATCATATTTTAAAGCCATTGGTATGCAGCCAGAAATAAGAACACTTCTGGCTCACGAAATTTGACCATCGTGCCATGCACAGTCTCACACATAAAACCCACAGGACATAAACTACAAGATGACCTGTAGGATTTTATGAACTAGGGGAACCAACCCAATTTAAAATTGCAACATTCTTTCTTTTTAAAAACAAGATGGCGAAAGCACTTTTCTCTATACTGCATCTTAGGCCTTGACTTGGCCTAGGACAATATATTGAAGTCTTCACTCCCTAACCTAACCTTTGCTAGTACCTCTGAGTTAAAAAGAAAGAATTAGCAAATAGTCCAATCACTTTCAATCATATTTTAAAGCCATTGGTATGCGGCCAGAAATAAGAACACTTCTGGCTCACGAAATTTGACCATCGTGCCATGCACAGTCTCACACATAAAACCCACAGGACATAAACTACAAGATGACCTGTAGGATTTTATGAACTAGGGGAACCAACCCAATTTAAAATTGCAACATTCTTTCTTTTTAAAAACAAGATGAGGAAAGCACTCTATACTGCATCTTAGGCCTTGACTTGGCCTAGGACAATATATTGAAGTCTTCACTCCCTACCCTAACCTTTGCTAGTACCTCTGAGTTAAAAAGAAAGAATTAGCAAATAGTCCAATCACTTTCAATCATATTTTAAAGCCATTGGTATGCGGCCAGAAATAAGAACACTTCTGGCTCACGACATTTGACCATCGTGCCATGCACAGTCTCACACATAAAACCCACAGGACATAAACTACAAGATGACCTGTAGGATTTTATGAACTAGGGGAACCAACCCAATTTAAAATTGCAACATTCTTTCTTTTTAAAAACAAGATGGCGAAAGCACTTTTCTCTATACTGCATCTTAGGCCTTGACTTGGCCTAGGACAATATATTGAAGTCTTCACTCCCTAACCTAACCTTTGCTAGTACCTCTGAGTTAAAAAGAAATAATTAGCAAATAGTCCAATCACTTTCAATCATATTTTAAAGCCATTGGTATGCGGCCAGAAATAAGAACACTTCTGGCTCACGAAATTTGACCATCGTGCCATGCACAGTCTCACACATAAAACCCACAGGACATAAACTACAAGATGACCTGTAGGATTTTATGAACTAGGGGAACCAACCCAATTTAAAATTGCAACATTCTTTCTTTTTAAAAACAAGATGGCGAAAGCACTTTTCTCTATACTGCATCTTAGGCCTTGACTTGGCCTAGGACAATATATTGAAGTCTTCACTCCCTAACCTAACCTTTGCTAGTACCTCTGAGTTAAAAAGAAAGAATTAGCAAATAGTCCAATCACTTTCAATCATATTTTAAAGCCATTGGTATGCGGCCAGAAATAAGAACACTTCTGGCTCACGAAATTTGACCATCGTGCCATGCACAGTCTCACACATAAAACCCACAGGACATAAACTACAAGATGACCTGTAGGATTTTATGAACTAGGGGAACCAACCCAATTTAAAATTGCAACATTCTTTCTTTTTAAAAACAAGATGAGGAAAGCACTCTATACTGCATCTTAGGCCTTGACTTGGCCTAGGACAATATATTGAAGTCTTCACTCCCTACCCTAACCTTTGCTAGTACCTCTGAGTTAAAAAGAAAGAATTAGCAAATAGTCCAATCACTTTCAATCATATTTTAAAGCCATTGGTATGCGGCCAGAAATAAGAACACTTCTGGCTCACGACATTTGACCATCGTGCCATGCACAGTCTCACACATAAAACCCACAGGACATAAACTACAAGATGACCTGTAGGATTTTATGAACTAGGGGAACCAACCCAATTTAAAATTGCAACATTCTTTCTTTTTAAAAACAAGATGGCGAAAGCACTTTTCTCTATACTGCATCTTAGGCATTGACTTGGCCTAGGACAATATATTGAAGTCTTCACTCCCTAACCTAACCTTTGCTAGTACCTCTGAGTTAAAAAGAAAGAATTAGCAAATAGTCCAATCACTTTCAGTCATATTTTAAAGCCATTGGTATGCGGCCAGAAATAAGAACACTTCTGGCTCACGACATTTGACCATCGTGCCATGCACAGTCTCACACATAAAACCCACAGGACATAAACTACAAGATGACCTGTAGGATTTTATGAACTAGGGGAACCAACCCAATTTAAAATTGCAACATTCTTTCTTTTTAAAAACAAGATGGCGAAAGCACTTTTCTCTATACTGCATCTTAGGCCTTGACTTGGCCTAGGACAATATATTGAAGTCTTCACTCCCTAACCTAACCTTTGCTAGTACCTCTGAGTTAAAAAGAAAGAATTAGCAAATAGTCCAATCACTTTCAATCATATTTTAAAGCCATTGGTATGCGGCCAGAAATAAGAACACTTCTGGCTCACGACATTTGACCATCGTGCCATGCACAGTCTCACACATAAAACCCACAGGACATAAACTACAAGATGACCTGTAGGATTTTATGAACTAGGGGAACCAACCCAATTTAAAATTGCAACATTCTTTCTTTTTAAAAACAAGATGGCGAAAGCACTTTTCCCTATACTGCATCTTAGGCCTTGACTTGGCCTAGGACAATATATTGAAGTCTTCACTCCCTAACCTAACCTTTGCTAGTACCTCTGAGTTAAAAAGAAAGAATTAGCAAATAGTCCAATCACTTTCAATCATATTTTAAAGCCATTGGTATGCGGACAGAAATAAGAACACTTCTGGCTCACGAAATTTGACCATCGTGCCATGCACAGTCTCACACATAAAACCCACAGGACATAAACTACAAGATGACCTGTAGGATTTTATGAACTAGGGGAACCAACCCAATTTAAAATTGCAACATTCTTTCTTTTTAAAAACAAGATGGCGAAAGCACTTTTCTCTATATTGCATCTTAGGCCTTGACTTGGCCTAGGACAATATATTGAAGTCTTCACTCCCTAACCTAACCTTTGCTAGTACCTCTGAGTTAAAAAGAAAGAATTAGCAAATAGTCCAATCACTTTCAATCATATTTTAAAGCCATTGGTATGCGGCCAGAAATAAGAACACTTCTGGCTCACGAAATTTGACCATCGTGCCATGCACAGTCTCACACATAAAACCCACAGGACATAAACTACAAGATGACCTGTAGGATTTTATGAACTAGGGGAACCAACCCAATTTAAAATTGCAACATTCTTTCTTTTTAAAAACAAGATGAGGAAAGCACTCTATACTGCATCTTAGGCCTTGACTTGGCCTAGGACAATATATTGAAGTCTTCACTCCCTACCCTAACCTTTGCTAGTACCTCTGAGTTAAAAAGAAAGAATTAGCAAATAGTCCAATCACTTTCAATCATATTTTAAAGCCATTGGTATGCGGCCAGAAATAAGAACACTTCTGGCTCACGACATTTGACCATCGTGCCATGCACAGTCTCACACATAAAACCCACAGGACATAAACTACAAGATGACCTGTAGGATTTTATGAACTAGGGGAACCAACCCAATTTAAAATTGCAACATTCTTTCTTTTTAAAAACAAGATGGCGAAAGCACTTTTCTCTATACTGCATCTTAGGCCTTGACTTGGCCTAGGACAATATATTGAAGTCTTCACTCCCTAACCTAACCTTTGCTAGTACCTCTGAGTTAAAAAGAAAGAATTAGCAAATAGTCCAATCACTTTCAATCATATTTTAAAGCCATTGGTATGCGGCCAGAAATAAGAACACTTCTGGCTCACGAAATTTGACCATCGTGCCATGCACAGTCTCACACATAAAACCCACAGGACATAAACTACAAGTTGACCTGTAGGATTTTATGAACTAGGGGAACCAACCCAATTTAAAATTGCAACATTCTTTCTTTTTAAAAACAAGATGGCGAAAGCACTTTTCTCTATATTGCATCTTAGGCTTTGACTTGGCCTAGGACAATATATTGAAGTCTTCACTCCCTAACCTAACCTTTGCTAGTACCTCTGAGTTAAAAAGAAAGAATTAGCAAATAGTCCAATCACTTTCAATCATATTTTAAAGCCATTGGTATGCGGCCAGAAATAAGAACACTTCTGGCTCACGAAATTTGACCATCGTGCCATGCACAGTCTCACACATAAAACCCACAGGACATAAACTACAAGATGACCTGTAGGATTTTATGAACTAGGGGAACCAACCCAATTTAAAATTGCAACATTCTTTCTTTTTAAAAACAAGATGAGGAAAGCACTCTATACTGCATCTTAGGCCTTGACTTGGCCTAGGACAATATATTGAAGTCTTCACTCCCTACCCTAACCTTTGCTAGTACCTCTGAGTTAAAAAGAAAGAATTAGCAAATAGTCCAATCACTTTCAATCATATTTTAAAGCCATTGGTATGCGGCCAGAAATAAGAACACTTCTGGCTCACGACATTTGACCATCGTGCCATGCACAGTCTCACACATAAAACCCACAGGACATAAACTACAAGATGACCTGTAGGATTTTATGAACTAGGGGAACCAACCCAATTTAAAATTGCAACATTCTTTCTTTTTAAAATCAAGATGGCGAAAGCACTTTTCTCTATACTGCATCTTAGGCCTTGACTTGGCCTAGGACAATATATTGAAGTCTTCACTCCCTAACCTAACCTTTGCTAGTACCTCTGAGTTAAAAAGAAAGAATTAGCAAATAGTCCAATCACTTTCAATCATATTTTAAAGCCATTGGTATGCGGCCAGAAATAAGAACACTTCTGGCTCACGAAATTTGACCATCGTGCCATGCACAGTCTCACACATAAAACCCACAGGACATAAACTACAAGATGACCTGTAGGATTTTATGAACTAGGGGAACCAACCCAATTTAAAATTGCAACATTCTTTCTTTTTAAAAACAAGATGGCGAAAGCACTTTTCTCTATACTGCATCTTAGGCCTTGACTTGGCCTAGGACAATATATTGAAGTCTTCACTCCCTAACCTAACCTTTGCTAGTACCTCTGAGTTAAAAAGAAAGAATTAGCAAATAGTCCAATCACTTTCAATCATATTTTAAAGCCATTGGTATGCGGCCAGAAATAAGAACACTTCTGGCTCACGAAATTTGACCATCGTGCCATGCACAGTCTCACACATAAAACCCACAGGACATAAACTACAAGATGACCTGTAGGATTTTATGAACTAGGGGAACCAACCCAATTTAAAATTGCAACATTCTTTCTTTTTAAAAACATGATGAGGAAAGCACTTTTCTCTATACTGCATCTTAGGCCTTGACTTGGCCTAGGACAATATATTGAAGTCTTCACTCCCTACCCTAACCTTTGCTAGTACCTCTGAGTTAAAAAGAAAGAATTAGCAAATAGTCCAATCACTTTCAATCATATTTTAAAGCCATTGGTATGCGGCCAGAAATAAGAACACTTCTGGCTCATGACATTTGACCATCGTGCCATGCACAGTCTCACACATAAAACCCACAGGACATAAACTACAAGATGACCTGTAGGATTTTATGAACTAGGGGAACCAACCCAATTTAAAATTGCAACATTCTTTCTTTTTAAAAACAAGATGGCGAAAGCACTTTTCTCTATACTGCATCTTAGGCCTTGACTTGGCCTAATACAATATATTGAAGTCTTCACTCCCTAACCTAACCTTTGCTAGTACCTCTGAGTTAAAAAGAAAGAATTAGCAAATAGTCCTATCACTTTCAATCATATTTTAAAGCCATTGGTATGCGGCCAGAAATAAGAACACTTCTGGCTCACGAAATTTGACCATCGTGCCATGCACAGTCTCACACATAAAACCCACAGGACATAAACTACAAGATGACCTGTAGGATTTTATGAACTAGGGGAACCAACCCAATTTAAAATTGCAACATTCTTTCTTTTTAAAAACAAGATGGCGAAAGCACTTTTCTCTATACTGCATCTTAGGCCTTGACTTGGCCTAGGACAATATATTGAAGTCTTCACTCCCTAACCTAACCTTTGCTAGTACCTCTGAGTTAAAAAGAAAGAATTAGCAAATAGTCCAATCACTTTCAATCATATTTTAAAGCCATTGGTATGCGGCCAGAAATAAGAACACTTCTGGCTCACGAAATTTGACCATCGTGCCATGCACAGTCTCACACATAAAACCCACAGGACATAAACTACAAGATGACCTGTAGGATTTTATGAACTAGGGGAACCAACCCAATTTAAAATTGCAACATTCTTTCTTTTTAAAAACAAGATGGCGAAAGCACTTTTCTCTATACTGCATCTTAGGCCTTGACTTGGCCTAGGACAATATATTGAAGTCTTCACTCCCTAACCTAACCTTTGCTAGTACCTCTGAGTTAAAAAGAAAGAATTAGCAAATAGTCCAATCACTTTCAATCATATTTTAAAGCCATTGGTATGCGGCCAGAAATAAGAACACTTCTGGCTCACGACATTTGACCATCGTGCCATGCACAGTCTCACACATAAAACCCACAGGACATAAACTACAAGATGACCTGTAGGATTTTATGAACTAGGGGAACCAACCCAATTTAAAATTGCAACATTCTTTCTTTTTAAAAACAAGATGGCGAAAGCACTTTTCTCTATACTGCATCTTAGGCCTTGACTTGCCCTAGGACAATATATTGAAGTCTTCACTCCCTAACCTAACCTTTGCTAGTACCTCTGAGTTAAAAAGAAAGAATTAGCAAATAGTCCAATCACTTTCAATCATATTTTAAAGCCATTGGTATGCGGCCAGAAATAAGAACACTTTTGGCTCACGAAATTTGACCATCGTGCCATGCACAGTCTCACACATAAAACCCACAGGACATAAACTACAAGATGACCTGTAGGATTTTATGAACTAGGGGAACCAACCCAATTTAAAATTGCAACATTCTTTCTTTTTAAAAACAAGATGAGGAAAGCACTTTTCTCTATACTGCATCTTAGGCCTTGACTTGGCCTAGGACAATATATTGAAGTCTTCACTCCCTACCCTAACCTTTGCTAGTACCTCTGAGTTAAAATGAAAGAATTAGCAAATAGTCCAATCACTTTCAATCATATTTTAAAGCCATTGGTATGCGGCCAGAAATAAGAACACTTCTGGCTCACGACATTTGACCATCGTGCCATGCACAGTCTCACACATAAAACCCACAGGACATAAACTACAAGATGACCTGTAGGATTTTATGAACTAGGGGAACCAACCCAATTTAAAATTGCAACATTCTTTCTTTTTAAAAACAAGATGGCGAAAGCACTTTTCTCTATACTGCATCTTAGGCCTTGACTTGGCCTAGGACAATATATTGAAGTCTTCACTCCCTAACCTAACCTTTGCTAGTACCTCTGAGTTAAAAAGAAAGAATTAGCAAATAGTCCAATCACTTTCAATCATATTTTAAAGCCATTGGTATGCGGCCAGAAATAAGAACACTTCTGGCTCACGAAATTTGACCATCGTGCCATGCACAGTCTCACACATAAAACCCACAGGACATAAACTACAAGATGACCTGTAGGATTTTATGAACTAGGGGAACCAACCCAATTTAAAATTGCAACATTCTTTCTTTTTAAAAACAAGATGGCGAAAGCACTTTTCTCTATACTGCATCTTAGGCCTTGACTTGGCCTAGGACAATATATTGAAGTCTTCACTCCCTAACCTAACCTTTGCTAGTACCTCTGAGTTAAAAAGAAAGAATTAGCAAATAGTCCAATCACTTTCAATCATATTTTAAAGCCATTGGTATGCGGCCAGAAATAAGAACACTTCTGGCTCACGACATTTGACCATCGTGCCATGCACAGTCTCACACATAAAACCCACAGGACATAAACTACAAGATGACCTGTAGGATTTTATGAACTAGGGGAACCAACCCAATTTAAAATTGCAACATTCTTTCTTTTTAAAAACAAGATGGCGAAAGCACTTTTCTCTATACTGCATCTTAGGCCTTGACTTGGCCTAGGACAATATATTGAAGTCTTCACTCCCTAACCTAACCTTTGCTAGTACCTCTGAGTTAAAAAGAAAGAATTAGCAAATAGTCCAATCACTTTCAATCATATTTTAAAGCCATTGGTATGCGGCCAGAAATAAGAACACTTCTGGCTCACGACATTTGACCATCGTGCCATGCACAGTCTCACACATAAAACCCACAGGACATAAACTACAAGATGACCTGTAGGATTTTATGAACTAGGGGAACCAACCCAATTTAAAATTGCAACATTCTTTCTTTTTAAAAACAAGATGGCGAAAGCACTTTTCTCTATACTGCATCTTAGGCCTTGACTTGGCCTAGGACAATATATTGAAGTCTTCACTCCCTAACCTAACCTTTGCTAGTACCTCTGAGTTAAAAAGAAAGAATTAGCAAATAGTCCAATCACTTTCAATCATATTTTAAAGCCATTGGTATGCGGCCAGAAATAAGAACACTTCTGGCTCACGAAATTTGACCATCGTGCCATGCACAGTCTCACACATAAAACCCACAGGACATAAACTACAAGATGACCTGTAGGATTTTATGAACTAGGGGAACCAACCCAATTTAAAATTGCAACATTCTTTCTTTTTAAAAACAAGATGAGGAAAGCACTTTTCTCTATACTGCATCTTAGGCCTTGACTTGGCCTAGGACAATATATTGAAGTCTTCACTCCCTACCCTAACCTTTGCTAGTACCTCTGAGTTAAAAAGAAAGAATTAGCAAATAGTCCAATCACTTTCAATCATATTTTAAAGCCATTGGTATGCGGCCAGAAATAAGAACACTTCTGGCTCACGACATTTGACCATCGTGCCATGCACAGTCTCACACATAAAACCCACAGGACATAAACTACAAGATGACCTGTAGGATTTTATGAACTAGGGGAACCAACCCAATTTAAAATTGCAACATTCTTTCTTTTTAAAAACAAGATGGCGAAAGCACTTTTCTCTATACTGCATCTTAGGCCTTGACTTGGCCTAGGACAATATATTGAAGTCTTCACTCCCTAACCTAACCTTTGCTAGTACCTCTGAGTTAAAAAGAAAGAATCAGCAAATAGTCCAATCACTTTCAATCATATTTTAAAGCCATTGGTATGCGGCCAGAAATAAGAACACTTCTGGCTCACGAAATTTGACCATCGTGCCATGCACAGTCTCACACATAAAACCCACAGGACATAAACTACAAGATGACCTGTAGGATTTTATGAACTAGGGGAACCAACCCAATTTAAAATTGCAACATTCTTTCTTTTTAAAAACAAGATGGCGAAAGCACTTTTCTCTATACTGCATCTTAGGCTTTGACTTGGCCTAGGACAATATATTGAAGTCTTCACTCCCTAACCTAACCTTTGCTAGTACCTCTGAGTTAAAAAGAAAGAATTAGCAAATAGTCCAATCACTTTCAATCATATTTTAAAGCCATTGGTATGCAGCCAGAAATAAGAACACTTCTGGCTCACGAAATTTGACCATCGTGCCATGCACAGTCTCACACATAAAACCCACAGGACATAAACTACAAGATGACCTGTAGGATTTTATGAACTAGGGGAACCAACCCAATTTAAAATTGCAACATTCTTTCTTTTTAAAAACAAGATGGCGAAAGCACTTTTCTCTATACTGCATCTTAGGCTTTGACTTGGCCTAGGACAATATATTGAAGTCTTCACTCCCTAACCTAACCTTTGCTAGTACCTCTGAGTTAAAAAGAAATAATTAGCAAATAGTCCAATCACTTTCAATCATATTTTAAAGCCATTGGTATGCGGCCAGAAATAAGAACACTTCTGGCTCACGACATTTGACCATCGTGCCATGCACAGTCTCACACATAAAACCCACAGGACATAAACTACAAGATGAACTGTAGGATTTTATGAACTAGGGGAACCAACCCAATTTAAAATTGCAACATTCTTTCTTTTTAAAAACAAGATGGCGAAAGCACTTGTCTCTATATTGCATCTTAGGCCTTGACTTGGCCTAGGACAATATATTGAAGTCTTCACTCCCTAACCTAACCTTTGCTAGTACCTCTGAGTTAAAAAGAAAGAATTAGCAAATAGTCCAATCACTTTCAATCATATTTTAAAGCCATTGGTATGCGGCCAGAAATAAGAACACTTCTGGCTCACGACATTTGACCATCGTGCCATGCACAGTCTCACACATAAAACCCACAGGACATAAACTACAAGATGACCTGTAGGATTTTATGAACTAGGGGAACCAACCCAATTTAAAATTGCAACTTTCTTTCTTTTTAAAAACAATATGGCGAAAGCACTTTTCTCTATACTGCATCTTAGGCCTTGACTTGGCCTAGGACAATATATTGAAGTCTTCACTCCCTAACCTAACCTTTGCTAGTACCTCTGAGTTAAAAAGAAAGAATCAGCAAATAGTCCAATCACTTTCAATCATATTTTAAAGCCATTGGTATGCGGCCAGAAATAAGAACACTTCTGGCTCACGAAATTTGACCATCGTGCCATGCACAGTCTCACACATAAAACCCACAGGACATAAACTACAAGATGACCTGTAGGATTTTATGAACTAGGGGAACCAACCCAATTTAAAATTGCAACATTCTTTCTTTTTAAAAACAAGATGGCGAAAGCACTTTTCTCTATACTGCATCTTAGGCTTTGACTTGGCCTAGGACAATATATTGAAGTCTTCACTCCCTAACCTAACCTTTGCTAGTACCTCTGAGTTAAAAAGAAAGAATTAGCAAATAGTCCAATCACTTTCAATCATATTTTAAAGCCATTGGTATGCGGCCAGAAATAAGAACACTTCTGGCTCACGACATTTGACCATCGTGCCATGCACAGTCTCACACATAAAACCCACAGGACATAAACTACAAGATGACCTGTAGGATTTTATGAACTAGGGGAACCAACCCAATTTAAAATTGCAACATTCTTTCTTTTAAAAACAAGATGGCGAAAGCACTTTTCTCTATACTGCATCTTAGGCCTTGACTTGGCCTAGGACAATATATTGAAGTCTTCACTCCCTAACCTAACCTTTGCTAGTACCTCTGAGTTAAAAAGAAAGAATTAGCAAATAGTCCAATCACTTTCAATCATATTTTAAAGCCATTGGTATGCAGCCAGAAATAAGAACACTTCTGGCTCACGAAATTTGACCATCGTGCCATGCACAGTCTCACACATAAAACCCACAGGACATAAACTACAAGATGACCTGTAGGATTTTATGAACTAGGGGAACCAACCCAATTTAAAATTGCAACATTCTTTCTTTTTAAAAACAAGATGGCGAAAGCACTTTTCTCTATACTGCATCTTAGGCCTTGACTTGGCCTAGGACAATATATTGAAGTCTTCACTCCCTAACCTAACCTTTGCTAGTACCTCTGAGTTAAAAAGAAAGAATTAGCAAATAGTCCAATCACTTTCAATCATATTTTAAAGCCATTGGTATGCGGCCAGAAATAAGAACACTTCTGGCTCACGAAATTTGACCATCGTGCCATGCACAGTCTCACACATAAAACCCACAGGACATAAACTACACAATGACCTGTAGGATTTTATGAACTAGGGGAACCAACCCAATTTAAAATTGCAACATTCTTTCTTTTTAAAAACAAGATGAGGAAAGCACTCTATACTGCATCTTAGGCCTTGACTTGGCCTAGGACAATATATTGAAGCCTTCACTCCCTACCCTACCCTAACCTTTGCTAGTACCTCTGAGTTAAAAAGAAAGAATTAGCAAATAGTCCAATCACTTTCAATCATATTTTAAAGCCATTGGTATGCGGCCAGAAATAAGAACACTTCTGGCTCACGACATTTGACCATCGTGCCATGCACAGTCTCGCACATAAAACCCACAGGACATAAACTACAAGATGACCTGTAGGATTTTATGAACTAGGGGAACCAACCCAATTTAAAATTGCAACATTCTTTCTTTTTAAAAACAAGATGGCGAAAGCACTTTTCTCTATACTGCATCTTAGGCCTTGACTTGGCCTAGGACAATATATTGAAGTCTTCACTCCCTAACCTAACCTTTGCTAGTACCTCTGAGTTAAAAAGAAAGAATCAGCAAATAGTCCAATCACTTTCAATCATATTTTAAAGCCATTGGTATGCGGCCAGAAATAAGAACACTTCTGGCTCACGAAATTTGACCATCGTGCCATGCACAGTCTCACACATAAAACCCACAGGACATAAACTACAAGATGACCTGTAGGATTTTATGAACTAGGGGAACCAACCCAATTTAAAATTGCAACATTCTTTCTTTTTAAAAACAAGATGGCGAAAGCACTTTTCTCTATACTGCATCTTAGGCTTTGACTTGGCCTAGGACAATATATTGAAGTCTTCACTCCCTAACCTAACCTTTGCTAGTACCTCTGAGTTAAAAAGAAAGAATTAGCAAATAGTCCAATCACTTTCAATCATATTTTAAAGCCATTGGTATGCGGCCAGAAATAAGAACACTTCTGGCTCACGAAATTTGACCATCGTGCCATGCACAGTCTCACACATAAAACCCACAGGACATAAACTACAAGATGACCTGTAGGATTTTATGAACTAGGGGAACCAACCCAATTTAAAATTGCAACATTCTTTCTTTTTAAAAACAAGATGGCGAAAGCACTTTTCTCTATACTGCATCTTAGGCTTTGACTTGGCCTAGGACAATATATTGAAGTCTTCACTCCCTAACCTAACCTTTGCTAGTACCTCTGAGTTAAAAAGAAAGAATTAGCAAATAGTCCAATCACTTTCAATCATATTTTAAAGCCATTGGTATGCGGCCAGAAATAAGAACACTTCTGGCTCACGACATTTGACCATCGTGCCATGCACAGTCTCACACATAAAACCCACAGGACATAAACTACAAGATGACCTGTAGGATTTTATGAACTAGGGGAACCAACCCAATTTAAAATTGCAACATTCTTTCTTTTTAAAAACAAGATGGCGAAAGCACTTGTCTCTATATTGCATCTTAGGCCTTGACTTGGCCTAGGACAATATATTGAAGTCTTCACTCCCTAACCTAACCTTTGCTAGTACCTCTGAGTTAAAAAGAAAGAATTAGCAAATAGTCCAATCACTTTCAATCATATTTTAAAGCCATTGGTATGCGGCCAGAAATAAGAACACTTCTGGCTCACGACATTTGACCATCGTGCCATGCACAGTCTCACACATAAAACCCACAGGACATAAACTACAAGATGACCTGTAGGATTTTATGAACTAGGGGAACCAACCCAATTTAAAATTGCAACTTTCTTTCTTTTTAAAAACAATATGGCGAAAGCACTTTTCTCTATACTGCATCTTAGGCCTTGACTTGGCCTAGGACAATATATTGAAGTCTTCACTCCCTAACCTAACCTTTGCTAGTACCTCTGAGTTAAAAAGAAAGAATCAGCAAATAGTCCAATCACTTTCAATCATATTTTAAAGCCATTGGTATGCGGCCAGAAATAAGAACACTTCTGGCTCACGAAATTTGACCATCGTGCCATGCACAGTCTCACACATAAAACCCACAGGATATAAACTACAAGATGACCTGTAGGATTTTATGAACTAGGGGAACCAACCCAATTTAAAATTGCAACATTCTTTCTTTTTAAAAACAAGATGGCGAAAGCACTTTTCTCTATACTGCATCTTAGGCTTTGACTTGGCCTAGGACAATATATTGAAGTCTTCACTCCCTAACCTAACCTTTGCTAGTACCTCTGAGTTAAAAAGAAAGAATTAGCAAATAGTCCAATCACTTTCAATCATATTTTAAAGCCATTGGTATGCGGCCAGAAATAAGAACACTTCTGGCTCACGACATTTGACCATCGTGCCATGCACAGTCTCACACATAAAACCCACAGGACATAAACTACAAGATGACCTGTAGGATTTTATGAACTAGGGGAACCAACCCAATTTAAAATTGCAACATTCTTTCTTTTTAAAAACAAGATGGCGAAAGCACTTTTCTCTATACTGCATCTTAGGCCTTGACTTGGCCTAGGACAATATATTGAAGTCTTCACTCCCTAACCTAACCTTTGCTAGTACCTCTGAGTTAAAAAGAAAGAATTAGCAAATAGTCCAATCACTTTCAATCATATTTTAAAGCCATTGGTATGCGGCCAGAAATAAGAACACTTCTGGCTCACGACATTTGACCATCGTGCCATGCACAGTCTCACACATAAAACCCACAGGACATAAACTACAAGATGACCTGTAGGATTTTATGAACTAGGGGAACCAACCCAATTTAAAATTGCAACATTCTTTCTTTTTAAAAACAAGATGGCGAAAGCAATTTTCTCTATACTGCATCTTAGGCCTTGACTTGGCCTAGGACAATATATTGAAGTCTTCACTCCCTAACCTAACCTTTGCTAGTACCTCTGAGTTAAAAAGAAAGAATTAGCAAATAGTCCAATCACTTTCAATCATATTTTAAAGCCATTGGTATGCAGCCAGAAATAAGAACACTTCTGGCTCACGAAATTTGACCATCGTGCCATGCACAGTCTCACACATAAAACCCACAGGACATAAACTACAAGATGACCTGTAGGATTTTATGAACTAGGGGAACCAACCCAATTTAAAATTGCAACATTCTTTCTTTTTAAAAACAAGATGGCGAAAGCACTTTTCTCTATACTGCATCTTAGGCCTTGACTTGGCCTAGGACAATATATTGAAGTCTTCACTCCCTAACCTAACCTTTGCTAGTACCTCTGAGTTAAAAAGAAAGAATTAGCAAATAGTCCAATCACTTTCAATCATATTTTAAAGCCATTGGTATGCGGCCAGAAATAAGAACACTTCTGGCTCACGAAATTTGACCATCGTGCCATGCACAGTCTCACACATAAAACCCACAGGACATAAACTACAAGATGACCTGTAGGATTTTATGAACTAGGGGAACCAACCCAATTTAAAATTGCAACATTCTTTCTTTTTAAAAACAAGATGAGGAAAGCACTCTATACTGCATCTTAGGCCTTGACTTGGCCTAGGACAATATATTGAAGTCTTCACTCCCTACCCTAACCTTTGCTAGTACCTCTGAGTTAAAAAGAAAGAATTAGCAAATAGTCCAATCACTTTCAATCATATTTTAAAGCCATTGGTATGCGGCCAGAAATAAGAACACTTCTGGCTCACGACATTTGACCATCGTGCCATGCACAGTCTCACACATAAAACCCACAGGACATAAACTACAAGATGACCTGTAGGATTTTATGAACTAGGGGAACCAACCCAATTTAAAATTGCAACATTCTTTCTTTTTAAAAACAAGATGGCGAAAGCACTTTTCTCTATACTGCATCTTAGGCCTTGACTTGGCCTAGGACAATATATTGAAGTCTTCACTCCCTAACCTAACCTTTGCTAGTACCTCTGAGTTAAAAAGAAAGAATTAGCAAATAGTCCAATCACTTTCAATCATATTTTAAAGCCATTGGTATGCGGCCAGAAATAAGAACACTTCTGGCTCACGAAATTTGACCATCGTGCCATGCACAGTCTCACACATAAAACCCACAGGACATAAACTACAAGATGACCTGTAGGATTTTATGAACTAGGGGAACCAACCCAATTTAAAATTGCAACATTCTTTCTTTTTAAAAACAAGATGGCGAAAGCACTTTTCTCTATACTGCATCTTAGGCTTTGACTTGGCCTAGGACAATATATTGAAGTCTTCACTCCCTAACCTAACCTTTGCTAGTACCTCTGAGTTAAAAAGAAAGAATTAGCAAATAGTCCAATCACTTTCAATCATATTTTAAAGCCATTGGTATGCGGCCAGAAATAAGAACACTTCTGGCTCACGAAATTTGACCATCGTGCCATGCACAGTCTCACACATAAAACCCACAGGACATAAACTACAAGATGACCTGTAGGATTTTATGAACTAGGGGAACCAACCCAATTTAAAATTGCAACATTCTTTCTTTTTAAAAACAAGATGAGGAAAGCACTCTATACTGCATCTTAGGCCTTGACTTGGCCTAGGACAATATATTGAAGTCTTCACTCCCTACCCTAACCTTTGCTAGTACCTCTGAGTTAAAAAGAAAGAATTAGCAAATAGTCCAATCACTTTCAATCATATTTTAAAGCCATTGGTATGCGGCCAGAAATAAGAACACTTCTGGCTCACGACATTTGACCATCGTGCCATGCACAGTCTCACACATAAAACCCACAGGACATAAACTACAAGATGACCTGTAGGATTTTATGAACTAGGGGAACCAACCCAATTTAAAATTGCAACATTCTTTCTTTTTAAAATCAAGATGGCGAAAGCACTTTTCTCTATACTGCATCTTAGGCCTTGACTTGGCCTAGGACAATATATTGAAGTCTTCACTCCCTAACCTAACCTTTGCTAGTACCTCTGAGTTAAAAAGAAAGAATTAGCAAATAGTCCAATCACTTTCAATCATATTTTAAAGCCATTGGTATGCGGCCAGAAATAAGAACACTTCTGGCTCACGACATTTGACCATCGTGCCATGCACAGTCTCACACATAAAACCCACAGGACATAAACTACAAGATGACCTGTAGGATTTTATGAACTAGGGGAACCAACCCAATTTAAAATTGCAACATTCTTTCTTTTTAAAAACAAGATGGCGAAAGCACTTTTCTCTATACTGCATCTTAGGCCTTGACTTGGCCTAGGACAATATATTGAAGTCTTCACTCCCTAACCTAACCTTTGCTAGTACCTCTGAGTTAAAAAGAAAGAATTAGCAAATAGTCCAATCACTTTCAATCATATTTTAAAGCCATTGGTATGCAGCCAGAAATAAGAACACTTCTGGCTCACGAAATTTGACCATCGTGCCATGCACAGTCTCACACATAAAACCCACAGGACATAAACTACAAGATGACCTGTAGGATTTTATGAACTAGGGGAACCAACCCAATTTAAAATTGCAACATTCTTTCTTTTTAAAAACAAGATGGCGAAAGCACTTTTCTCTATACTGCATCTTAGGCCTTGACTTGGCCTAGGACAATATATTGAAGTCTTCACTCCCTAACCTAACCTTTGCTAGTACCTCTGAGTTAAAAAGAAAGAATTAGCAAATAGTCCAATCACTTTCAATCATATTTTAAAGCCATTGGTATGCGGCCAGAAATAAGAACACTTCTGGCTCACGAAATTTGACCATCGTGCCATGCACAGTCTCACACATAAAACCCACAGGACATAAACTACAAGATGACCTGTAGGATTTTATGAACTAGGGGAACCAACCCAATTTAAAATTGCAACATTCTTTCTTTTTAAAAACAAGATGAGGAAAGCACTCTATACTGCATCTTAGGCCTTGACTTGGCCTAGGACAATATATTGAAGTCTTCACTCCCTACCCTAACCTTTGCTAGTACCTCTGAGTTAAAAAGAAAGAATTAGCAAATAGTCCAATCACTTTCAATCATATTTTAAAGCCATTGGTATGCGGCCAGAAATAAGAACACTTCTGGCTCACGACATTTGACCATCGTGCCATGCACAGTCTCACACATAAAACCCACAGGACATAAACTACAAGATGACCTGTAGGATTTTATGAACTAGGGGAACCAACCCAATTTAAAATTGCAACATTCTTTCTTTTTAAAAACAAGATGGCGAAAGCACTTTTCTCTATACTGCATCTTAGGCCTTGACTTGGCCTAGGACAATATATTGAAGTCTTCACTCCCTAACCTAACCTTTGCTAGTACCTCTGAGTTAAAAAGAAAGAATTAGCAAATAGTCCAATCACTTTCAATCATATTTTAAAGCCATTGGTATGCGGCCAGAAATAAGAACACTTCTGGCTCACGAAATTTGACCATCGTGCCATGCACAGTCTCACACATAAAACCCACAGGACATAAACTACAAGATGACCTGTAGGATTTTATGAACTAGGGGAACCAACCCAATTTAAAATTGCAACATTCTTTCTTTTTAAAAACAAGATGGCGAAAGCACTTTTCTCTATACTGCATCTTAGGCTTTGACTTGGCCTAGGACAATATATTGAAGTCTTCACTCCCTAACCTAACCTTTGCTAGTACCTCTGAGTTAAAAAGAAAGAATTAGCAAATAGTCCAATCACTTTCAATCATATTTTAAAGCCATTGGTATGCGGCCAGAAATAAGAACACTTCTGGCTCACGAAATTTGACCATCGTGCCATGCACAGTCTCACACATAAAACCCACAGGACATAAACTACAAGATGACCTGTAGGATTTTATGAACTAGGGGAACCAACCCAATTTAAAATTGCAACATTCTTTCTTTTTAAAAACAAGATGAGGAAAGCACTCTATACTGCATCTTAGGCCTTGACTTGGCCTAGGACAATATATTGAAGTCTTCACTCCCTACCCTAACCTTTGCTAGTACCTCTGAGTTAAAAAGAAAGAATTAGCAAATAGTCCAATCACTTTCAATCATATTTTAAAGCCATTGGTATGCGGCCAGAAATAAGAACACTTCTGGCTCACGACATTTGACCATCGTGCCATGCACAGTCTCACACATAAAACCCACAGGACATAAACTACAAGATGACCTGTAGGATTTTATGAACTAGGGGAACCAACCCAATTTAAAATTGCAACATTCTTTCTTTTTAAAATCAAGATGGCGAAAGCACTTTTCTCTATACTGCATCTTAGGCCTTGACTTGGCCTAGGACAATATATTGAAGTCTTCACTCCCTAACCTAACCTTTGCTAGTACCTCTGAGTTAAAAAGAAAGAATTAGCAAATAGTCCAATCACTTTCAATCATATTTTAAAGCCATTGGTATGCGGCCAGAAATAAGAACACTTCTGGCTCACGAAATTTGACCATCGTGCCATGCACAGTCTCACACATAAAACCCACAGGACATAAACTACAAGATGACCTGTAGGATTTTATGAACTAGGGGAACCAACCCAATTTAAAATTGCAACTTTCTTTCTTTTTAAAAACAATATGGCGAAAGCACTTTTCTCTATACTGCATCTTAGGCCTTGACTTGGCCTAGGACAATATATTGAAGTCTTCACTCCCTAACCTAACCTTTGCTAGTACCTCTGAGTTAAAAAGAAAGAATCAGCAAATAGTCCAATCACTTTCAATCATATTTTAAAGCCATTGGTATGCGGCCAGAAATAAGAACACTTCTGGCTCACGAAATTTGACCATCGTGCCATGCACAGTCTCACACATAAAACCCACAGGACATAAACTACAAGATGACCTGTAGGATTTTATGAACTAGGGGAACCAACCCAATTTAAAATTGCAACATTCTTTCTTTTTAAAAACAAGATGGCGAAAGCACTTTTCTCTATACTGCATCTTAGGCTTTGACTTGGCCTAGGACAATATATTGAAGTCTTCACTCCCTAACCTAACCTTTGCTAGTACCTCTGAGTTAAAAAGAAAGAATTAGCAAATAGTCCAATCACTTTCAATCATATTTTAAAGCCATTGGTATGCGGCCAGAAATAAGAACACTTCTGGCTCACGACATTTGACCATCGTGCCATGCACAGTCTCACACATAAAACCCACAGGACATAAACTACAAGATGACCTGTAGGATTTTATGAACTAGGGGAACCAACCCAATTTAAAATTGCAACATTCTTTCTTTTTAAAAACAAGATGGCGAAAGCACTTTTCTCTATACTGCATCTTAGGCCTTGACTTGGCCTAGGACAATATATTGAAGTCTTCACTCCCTAACCTAACCTTTGCTAGTACCTCTGAGTTAAAAAGAAAGAATTAGCAATAAGTCCAATCACTTTCAATCATATTTTAAAGCCATTGGTATGCGGCCAGAAATAAGAACACTTCTGGCTCACGACATTTGACCATCGTGCCATGCACAGTCTCACACATAAAACCCACAGGACATAAACTACAAGATGACCTGTAGGATTTTATGAACTAGGGGAACCAACCCAATTTAAAATTGCAACATTCTTTCTTTTTAAAAACAAGATGAGGAAAGCACTCTATACTGCATCTTAGGCCTTGACTTGGCCTAGGACAATATATTGAAGTCTTCACTCCCTAACCTAACCTTTGCTAGTACCTCTGAGTTAAAAAGAAAGAATTAGCAAATAGTCCAATCACTTTCAATCATATTTTAAAGCCATTGGTATGCGGCCAGAAATAAGAACACTTCTGGCTCACGACATTTGACCATCGTGCCATGCACAGTCTCACACATAAAACCCACAGGACAGAAACTACAAGATGACCTGTAGGATTTTATGAACTAGGGGAACCAACCCAATTTAAAATTGCAACATTCTTTCTTTTTAAAATCAAGATGGCGAAAGCACTTTTCTCTATACTGCATCTTAGGCCTTGACTTGGCCTAGGACAATATATTGAAGTCTTCACTCCCTAACCTAACCTTTGCTAGTACCTCTGAGTTAAAAAGAAAGAATTAGCAAATAGTCCAATCACTTTCAATCATATTTTAAAGCCATTGGTATGCGGCCAGAAATAAGAACACTTCTGGCTCACGAAATTTGACCATCGTGCCATGCACAGTCTCACACATAAAACCCACAGGACATAAACTACAAGATGACCTGTAGGATTTTATGAACTAGGGGAACCAACCCAATTTAAAATTGCAACATTCTTTCTTTTTAAAAACAATATGGCGAAAGCACTTTTCTCTATACTGCATCTTAGGCCTTGACTTGGCCTAGGACAATATATTGAAGTCTTCACTCCCTACCCTAACCTTTGCTAGTACCTCTGAGTTAAAAAGAAAGAATTAGCAAATAGTCCAATCACTTTCAATCATATTTTAAAGCCATTGGTATGCGGCCAGAAATAAGAACACTTCTGGCTCACGACATTTGACCATCGTGCCATGCACAGTCTCACACATAAAACCCACAGGACATAAACTACAAGATGACCTGTAGGATTTTATGAACTAGGGGAACCAACCCAATTTAAAATTGCAACATTCTTTCTTTTTAAAAACAAGATGAGGAAAGCACTCTATACTGCATCTTAGGCCTTGACTTGGCCTAGGACAATATATTGAAGTCTTCACTCCCTACCCTAACCTTTGCTAGTACCTCTGAGTTAAAAAGAAAGAATTAGCAAATAGTCCAATCACTTTCAATCATATTTTAAAGCCATTGGTATGCAGCCAGAAATAAGAACACTTCTGGCTCACGAAATTTGACCATCGTGCCATGCACAGTCTCACACATAAAACCCACAGGACATAAACTACAAGATGACCTGTAGGATTTTATGAACTAGGGGAACCAACCCAATTTAAAATTGCAACATTCTTTCTTTTTAAAAACAAGATGGCGAAAGCACTTTTCTCTATACTGCATCTTAGGCCTTGACTTGGCCTAGGACAATATATTGAAGTCTTCACTCCCTAACCTAACCTTTGCTAGTACCTCTGAGTTAAAAAGAAAGAATTAGCAAATAGTCCAATCACTTTCAATCATATTTTAAAGCCATTGGTATGCGGCCAGAAATAAGAACACTTCTGGCTCACGAAATTTGACCATCGTGCCATGCACAGTCTCACACATAAAACCCACAGGACATAAACTACAAGATGACCTGTAGGATTTTATGAACTAGGGGAACCAACCCAATTTAAAATTGCAACATTCTTTCTTTTTAAAAACAAGATGAGGAAAGCACTCTATACTGCATCTTAGGCCTTGACTTGGCCTAGGACAATATATTGAAGTCTTCACTCCCTACCCTAACCTTTGCTAGTACCTCTGAGTTAAAAAGAAAGAATTAGCAAATAGTCCAATCACTTTCAATCATATTTTAAAGCCATTGGTATGCGGCCAGAAATAAGAACACTTCTGGCTCACGACATTTGACCATCGTGCCATGCACAGTCTCACACATAAAACCCACAGGACATAAACTACAAGATGACCTGTAGGATTTTATGAACTAGGGGAACCAACCCAATTTAAAATTGCAACATTCTTTCTTTTTAAAATCAAGATGGCGAAAGCACTTTTCTCTATACTGCATCTTAGGCCTTGACTTGGCCTAGGACAATATATTGAAGTCTTCACTCCCTAACCTAACCTTTGCTAGTACCTCTGAGTTAAAAAGAAAGAATTAGCAAATAGTCCAATCACTTTCAATCATATTTTAAAGCCATTGGTATGCGGCCAGAAATAAGAACACTTCTGGCTCACGAAATTTGACCATCGTGCCATGCACAGTCTCACACATAAAACCCACAGGACATAAACTACAAGATGACCTGTAGGATTTTATGAACTAGGGGAACCAACCCAATTTAAAATTGCAACATTCTTTCTTTTTAAAAACATGATGAGGAAAGCACTTTTCTCTATACTGCATCTTAGGCCTTGACTTGGCCTAGGACAATATATTGAAGTCTTCACTCCCTACCCTAACCTTTGCTAGTACCTCTGAGTTAAAAAGAAAGAATTAGCAAATAGTCCAATCACTTTCAATCATATTTTAAAGCCATTGGTATGCGGCCAGAAATAAGAACACTTCTGGCTCATGACATTTGACCATCGTGCCATGCACAGTCTCACACATAAAACCCACAGGACATAAACTACAAGATGACCTGTAGGATTTTATGAACTAGGGGAACCAACCCAATTTAAAATTGCAACATTCTTTCTTTTTAAAAACAAGATGGCGAAAGCACTTTTCTCTATACTGCATCTTAGGCCTTGACTTGGCCTAATACAATATATTGAAGTCTTCACTCCCTAACCTAACCTTTGCTAGTACCTCTGAGTTAAAAAGAAAGAATTAGCAAATAGTCCAATCACTTTCAATCATATTTTAAAGCCATTGGTATGCGGCCAGAAATAAGAACACTTCTGGCTCACGAAATTTGACCATCGTGCCATGCACAGTCTCACACATAAAACCCACAGGACATAAACTACAAGATGACCTGTAGGATTTTATGAACTAGGGGAACCAACCCAATTTAAAATTGCAACATTCTTTCTTTTTAAAAACAAGATGGCGAAAGCACTTTTCTCTATACTGCATCTTAGGCCTTGACTTGGCCTAGGACAATATATTGAAGTCTTCACTCCCTAACCTAACCTTTGCTAGTACCTCTGAGTTAAAAAGAAAGAATTAGCAAATAGTCCAATCACTTTCAATCATATTTTAAAGCCATTGGTATGCGGCCAGAAATAAGAACACTTCTGGCTCACGAAATTTGACCATCGTGCCATGCACAGTCTCACACATAAAACCCACAGGACATAAACTACAAGATGACCTGTAGGAATTTATGAACTAGGGGAACCAACCCAATTTAAAATTGCAACATTCTTTCTTTTTAAAAACAAGATGAGGAAAGCACTCTATACTGCATCTTAGGCCTTGACTTGGCCTAGGACAATATATTGAAGTCTTCACTCCCTACCCTAACCTTTGCTAGTACCTCTGAGTTAAAAAGAAAGAATTAGCAAATAGTCCAATCACTTTCAATCATATTTTAAAGCCATTGGTATGCGGCCAGAAATAAGAACACTTCTGGCTCACGACATTTGACCATCGTGCCATGCACAGTCTCACACATAAAACCCACAGGACATAAACTACAAGATGACCTGTAGGATTTTATGAACTAGGGGAACCAACCCAATTTAAAATTGCAACATTCTTTCTTTTTAAAATCAAGATGGCGAAAGCACTTTTCTCTATACTGCATCTTAGGCCTTGACTTGGCCTAGGACAATATATTGAAGTCTTCACTCCCTAACCTAACCTTTGCTAGTACCTCTGAGTTAAAAAGAAAGAATTAGCAAATAGTCCAATCACTTTCAATCATATTTTAAAGCCATTGGTATGCGGCCAGAAATAAGAACACTTCTGGCTCACGAAATTTGACCATCGTGCCATGCACAGTCTCACACATAAAACCCACAGGACATAAAATACAAGATGACCTGTAGGATTTTATGAACTAGGGGAACCAACCCAATTTAAAATTGCAACATTCTTTCTTTTTAAAAACATGATGAGGAAAGCACTTTTCTCTATACTGCATCTTAGGCCTTGACTTGGCCTAGGACAATATATTGAAGTCTTCACTCCCTACCCTAACCTTTGCTAGTACCTCTGAGTTAAAAAGAAAGAATTAGCAAATAGTCCAATCACTTTCAATCATATTTTAAAGCCATTGGTATGCGGCCAGAAATAAGAACACTTCTGGCTCATGACATTTGACCATCGTGCCATGCACAGTCTCACACATAAAACCCACAGGACATAAACTACAAGATGACCTGTAGGATTTTATGAACTAGGGGAACCAACCCAATTTAAAATTGCAACATTCTTTCTTTTTAAAAACAAGATGGCGAAAGCACTTTTCTCTATACTGCATCTTAGGCCTTGACTTGGCCTAATACAATATATTGAAGTCTTCACTCCCTAACCTAACCTTTGCTAGTACCTCTGAGTTAAAAAGAAAGAATTAGCAAATAGTCCAATCACTTTCAATCATATTTTAAAGCCATTGGTATGCGGCCAGAAATAAGAACACTTCTGGCTCACGAAATTTGACCATCGTGCCATGCACAGTCTCACACATAAAACCCACAGGACATAAACTACAAGATGACCTGTAGGATTTTATGAACTAGGGGAACCAACCCAATTTAAAATTGCAACATTCTTTCTTTTTAAAAACAAGATGGCGAAAGCACTTTTCTCTATACTGCATCTTAGGCCTTGACTTGGCCTAGGACAATATATTGAAGTCTTCACTCCCTAACCTAACCTTTGCTAGTACCTCTGAGTTAAAAAGAAAGAATTAGCAAATAGTCCAATCACTTTCAATCATATTTTAAAGCCATTGGTATGCGGCCAGAAATAAGAACACTTCTGGCTCACGACATTTGACCATCGTGCCATGCACAGTCTCACACATAAAACCCACAGGACATAAACTACAAGATGACCTGTAGGATTTTATGAACTAGGGGAACCAACCCAATTTAAAATTGCAACATTCTTTCTTTTTAAAAACAAGATGGCGAAAGCACTTGTCTCTATATTGCATCTTAGGCCTTGACTTGGCCTAGGACAATATATTGAAGTCTTCACTCCCTAACCTAACCTTTGCTAGTACCTCTGAGTTAAAAAGAAAGAATTAGCAAATAGTCCAATCACTTTCAATCATATTTTAAAGCCATTGGTATGCGGCCAGAAATAAGAACACTTCTGGCTCACGACATTTGACCATCGTGCCATGCACAGTCTCACACATAAAACCCACAGGACATAAACTACAAGATGACCTGTAGGATTTTATGAAATAGGGGAACCAACCCAATTTAAAATTGCAACTTTCTTTCTTTTTAAAAACAATATGGCGAAAGCACTTTTCTCTATACTGCATCTTAGGCCTTGACTTGGCCTAGGACAATATATTGAAGTCTTCACTCCCTAACCTAACCTTTGCTAGTACCTCTGAGTTAAAAAGAAAGAATCAGCAAATAGTCCAATCACTTTCAATCATATTTTAAAGCCATTGGTATGCGGCCAGAAATAAGAACACTTCTGGCTCACGAAATTTGACCATCGTGCCATGCACAGTCTCACACATAAAACCCACAGGACATAAACTACAAGATGACCTGTAGGATTTTATGAACTAGGGGAACCAACCCAATTTAAAATTGCAACATTCTTTCTTTTTAAAAACAAGATGGCGAAAGCACTTTTCTCTATACTGCATCTTAGGCCTTGACTTGGCCTAGGACAATATATTGAAGTCTTCACTCCCTAACCTAACCTTTGCTAGTACCTCTGAGTTAAAAAGAAAGAATTAGCAAATAGTCCAATCACTTTCAATCATATTTTAAAGCCATTGGTATGCGGCCAGAAATAAGAACACTTCTGGCTCACGAAATTTGACCATCGTGCCATGCACAGTCTCACACATAAAACCCACAGGACATAAACTACAAGATGACCTGTAGGATTTTATGAACTAGGGGAACCAACCCAATTTAAAATTGCAACATTCTTTCTTTTTAAAAACATGATGAGGAAAGCACTTTTCTCTATACTGCATCTTAGGCCTTGACTTGGCCTAGGACAATATATTGAAGTCTTCACTCCCTACCCTAACCTTTGCTAGTACCTCTGAGTTAAAAAGAAAGAATTAGCAAATAGTCCAATCACTTTCAATCATATTTTAAAGCCATTGGTATGCGGCCAGAAATAAGAACACTTCTGGCTCATGACATTTGACCATCGTGCCATGCACAGTCTCACACATAAAACCCACAGGACATAAACTACAAGATGACCTGTAGGATTTTATGAACTAGGGGAACCAACCCAATTTAAAATTGCAACATTCTTTCTTTTTAAAAACAAGATGGCGAAAGCACTTTTCTCTATACTGCATCTTAGGCCTTGACTTGGCCTAATACAATATATTGAAGTCTTCACTCCCTAACCTAACCTTTGCTAGTACCTCTGAGTTAAAAAGAAAGAATTAGCAAATAGTCCTATCACTTTCAATCATATTTTAAAGCCATTGGTATGCGGCCAGAAATAAGAACACTTCTGGCTCACGAAATTTGACCATCGTGCCATGCACAGTCTCACACATAAAACCCACAGGACATAAACTACAAGATGACCTGTAGGATTTTATGAACTAGGGGAACCAACCCAATTTAAAATTGCAACATTCTTTCTTTTTAAAAACAAGATGGCGAAAGCACTTTTCTCTATACTGCATCTTAGGCCTTGACTTGGCCTAGGACAATATATTGAAGTCTTCACTCCCTAACCTAACCTTTGCTAGTACCTCTGAGTTAAAAAGAAAGAATTAGCAAATAGTCCAATCACTTTCAATCATATTTTAAAGCCATTGGTATGCGGCCAGAAATAAGAACACTTCTGGCTCACGAAATTTGACCATCGTGCCATGCACAGTCTCACACATAAAACCCACAGGACATAAACTACAAGATGACCTGTAGGATTTTATGAACTAGGGGAACCAACCCAATTTAAAATTGCAACATTCTTTCTTTTTAAAAACAAGATGGCGAAAGCACTTTTCTCTATACTGCATCTTAGGCCTTGACTTGGCCTAGGACAATATATTGAAGTCTTCACTCCCTAACCTAACCTTTGCTAGTACCTCTGAGTTAAAAAGAAAGAATTAGCAAATAGTCCAATCACTTTCAATCATATTTTAAAGCCATTGGTATGCGGCCAGAAATAAGAACACTTCTGGCTCACGAAATTTGACCATCGTGCCATGCACAGTCTCACACATAAAACCCACAGGACATAAACAACAAGATGACCTGTAGGATTTTATGAACTAGGGGAACCAACCCAATTTAAAATTGCAACATTCTTTCTTTTTAAAAACAAGATGAGGAAAGCACTTTTCTCTATACTGCATCTTAGGCCTTGACTTGGCCTAGGACAATATATTGAAGTCTTCACTCCCTACCCTAACCTTTGCTAGTACCTCTGAGTTAAAAAGAAAGAATTAGCAAATAGTCCAATCACTTTCAATCATATTTTAAAGCCATTGGTATGCGGCCAGAAATAAGAACACTTCTGGCTCACGACATTTGACCATCGTGCCATGCACAGTCTCACACATAAAACCCACAGGACATAAACTACAAATGACCTGTAGGATTTTATGAACTAGGGGAACCAACCCAATTTAAAATTGCAACATTCTTTCTTTTTAAAAACAAGATGGCGAAAGCACTTTTCTCTATACTGCATCTTAGGCCTTGACTTGGCCTAGGACAATATATTGAAGTCTTCACTCCCTAACCTAACCTTTGCTAGTACCTCTGAGTTAAAAAGAAAGAATTAGCAAATAGTCCAATCACTTTCAATCATATTTTAAAGCCATTGGTATGCGGCCAGAAATAAGAACACTTCTGGCTCACGAAATTTGACCATCGTGCCATGCACAGTCTCACACATAAAACCCACAGGACATAAACTACAAGATGACCTGTAGGATTTTATGAACTAGGGGAACCAACCCAATTTAAAATTGCAACATTCTTTCTTTTTAAAAACAAGATGGCGAAAGCACTTTTCTCTATACTGCATCTTAGGCCTTGACTTGGCCTAGGACAATATATTGAAGTCTTCACTCCCTAACCTAACCTTTGCTAGTACCTCTGAGTTAAAAAGAAAGAATTAGCAAATAGTCCAATCACTTTCAATCATATTTTAAAGCCATTGGTATGCGGCCAGAAATAAGAACACTTCTGGCTCACGACATTTGACCATCGTGCCATGCACAGTCTCACACATAAAACCCACAGGACATAAACTACAAGATGACCTGTAGGATTTTATGAACTAGGGGAACCAACCCAATTTAAAATTGCAACATTCTTTCTTTTTAAAAACAAGATGGCGAAAGCACTTTTCTCTATACTGCATCTTAGGCCTTGACTTGGCCTAGGACAATATATTGAAGTCTTCACTCCCTAACCTAACCTTTGCTAGTACCTCTGAGTTAAAAAGAAAGAATTAGCAAATAGTCCAATCACTTTCAATCATATTTTAAAGCCATTGGTATGCGGCCAGAAATAAGAACACTTCTGGCTCACGAAATTTGACCATCGTGCCATGCACAGTCTCACACATAAAACCCACAGGACATAAACTACAAGATGACCTGTAGGATTTTATGAACTAGGGGAACCAACCCAATTTAAAATTGCAACATTCTTTCTTTTTAAAAACAAGATGAGGAAAGCACTCTATACTGCATCTTAGGCCTTGACTTGGCCTAGGACAATATATTGAAGTCTTCACTCCCTACCCTAACCTTTGCTAGTACCTCTGAGTTAAAAAGAAAGAATTAGCAAATAGTCCAATCACTTTCAATCATATTTTAAAGCCATTGGTATGCAGCCAGAAATAAGAACACTTCTGGCTCACGAAATTTGACCATCGTGCCATGCACAGTCTCACACATAAAACCCACAGGACATAAACTACAAGATGACCTGTAGGATTTTATGAACTAGGGGAACCAACCCAATTTAAAATTGCAACATTCTTTCTTTTTAAAAACAAGATGGCGAAAGCACTTTTCTCTATACTGCATCTTAGGCCTTGACTTGGCCTAATACAATATATTGAAGTCTTCACTCCCTAACCTAACCTTTGCTAGTACCTCTGAGTTAAAAAGAAAGAATTAGCAAATAGTCCAATCACTTTCAATCATATTTTAAAGCCATTGGTATGCGGCCAGAAATAAGAACACTTCTGGCTCACGAAATTTGACCATCGTGCCATGCACAGTCTCACACATAAAACCCACAGGACATAAACTACAAGATGACCTGTAGGATTTTATGAACTAGGGGAACCAACCCAATTTAAAATTGCAACATTCTTTCTTTTTAAAATCAAGATGGCGAAAGCACTTTTCTCTATACTGCATCTTAGGCCTTGACTTGGCCTAGGACAATATATTGAAGTCTTCACTCCCTAACCTAACCTTTGCTAGTACCTCTGAGTTAAAAAGAAAGAATTAGCAAATAGTCCAATCACTTTCAATCATATTTTAAAGCCATTGGTATGCGGCCAGAAATAAGAACACTTCTGGCTCACGAAATTTGACCATCGTGCCATGCACAGTCTCACACATAAAACCCACAGGACATAAAATACAAGATGACCTGTAGGATTTTATGAACTAGGGGAACCAACCCAATTTAAAATTGCAACATTCTTTCTTTTTAAAAACATGATGAGGAAAGCACTTTTCTCTATACTGCATCTTAGGCCTTGACTTGGCCTAGGACAATATATTGAAGTCTTCACTCCCTACCCTAACCTTTGCTAGTACCTCTGAGTTAAAAAGAAAGAATTAGCAAATAGTCCAATCACTTTCAATCATATTTTAAAGCCATTGGTATGCGGCCAGAAATAAGAACACTTCTGGCTCATGACATTTGACCATCGTGCCATGCACAGTCTCACACATAAAACCCACAGGACATAAACTACAAGATGACCTGTAGGATTTTATGAACTAGGGGAACCAACCCAATTTAAAATTGCAACATTCTTTCTTTTTAAAAACAAGATGGCGAAAGCACTTTTCTCTATACTGCATCTTAGGCCTTGACTTGGCCTAGGACAATATATTGAAGTCTTCACTCCCTAACCTAACCTTTGCTAGTACCTCTGAGTTAAAAAGAAAGAATTAGCAAATAGTCCAATCACTTTCAATCATATTTTAAAGCCATTGGTATGCGGCCAGAAATAAGAACACTTCTGGCTCACGACATTTGACCATCGTGCCATGCACAGTCTCACACATAAAACCCACAGGACATAAACTACAAGATGACCTGTAGGATTTTATGAACTAGGGGAACCAACCCAATTTAAAATTGCAACATTCTTTCTTTTTAAAAACAAGATGGCGAAAGCACTTGTCTCTATATTGCATCTTAGGCCTTGACTTGGCCTAGGACAATATATTGAAGTCTTCACTCCCTAACCTAACCTTTGCTAGTACCTCTGAGTTAAAAAGAAAGAATTAGCAAATAGTCCAATCACTTTCAATCATATTTTAAAGCCATTGGTATGCGGCCAGAAATAAGAACACTTCTGGCTCACGACATTTGACCATCGTGCCATGCACAGTCTCACACATAAAACCCACAGGACATAAACTACAAGATGACCTGTAGGATTTTATGAACTAGGGGAACCAACCCAATTTAAAATTGCAACTTTCTTTCTTTTTAAAAACAATATGGCGAAAGCACTTTTCTCTATACTGCATCTTAGGCCTTGACTTGGCCTAGGACAATATATTGAAGTCTTCACTCCCTAACCTAACCTTTGCTAGTACCTCTGAGTTAAAAAGAAAGAATCAGCAAATAGTCCAATCACTTTCAATCATATTTTAAAGCCATTGGTATGCGGCCAGAAATAAGAACACTTCTGGCTCACGAAATTTGACCATCGTGCCATGCACAGTCTCACACATAAAACCCACAGGACATAAACTACAAGATGACCTGTAGGATTTTATGAACTAGGGGAACCAACCCAATTTAAAATTGCAACATTCTTTCTTTTTAAAAACAAGATGGCGAAAGCACTTTTCTCTATACTGCATCTTAGGCCTTGACTTGGCCTAGGACAATATATTGAAGTCTTCACTCCCTAACCTAACCTTTGCTAGTACCTCTGAGTTAAAAAGAAAGAATTAGCAAATAGTCCAATCACTTTCAATCATATTTTAAAGCCATTGGTATGCGGCCAGAAATAAGAACACTTCTGGCTCACGAAATTTGACCATCGTGCCATGCACAGTCTCACACATAAAACCCACAGGACATAAACTACAAGATGACCTGTAGGATTTTATGAACTAGGGGAACCAACCCAATTTAAAATTGCAACATTCTTTCTTTTTAAAAACATGATGAGGAAAGCACTTTTCTCTATACTGCATCTTAGGCCTTGACTTGGCCTAGGACAATATATTGAAGTCTTCACTCCCTACCCTAACCTTTGCTAGTACCTCTGAGTTAAAAAGAAAGAATTAGCAAATAGTCCAATCACTTTCAATCATATTTTAAAGCCATTGGTATGCGGCCAGAAATAAGAACACTTCTGGCTCATGACATTTGACCATCGTGCCATGCACAGTCTCACACATAAAACCCACAGGACATAAACTACAAGATGACCTGTAGGATTTTATGAACTAGGGGAACCAACCCAATTTAAAATTGCAACATTCTTTCTTTTTAAAAACAAGATGGCGAAAGCACTTTTCTCTATACTGCATCTTAGGCCTTGACTTGGCCTAATACAATATATTGAAGTCTTCACTCCCTAACCTAACCTTTGCTAGTACCTCTGAGTTAAAAAGAAAGAATTAGCAAATAGTCCAATCACTTTCAATCATATTTTAAAGCCATTGGTATGCGGCCAGAAATAAGAACACTTCTGGCTCACGACATTTGACCATCGTGCCATGCACAGTCTCACACATAAAACCCACAGGACATAAACTACAAGATGACCTGTAGGATTTTATGAACTAGGGGAACCAACCCAATTTAAAATTGCAACATTCTTTCTTTTTAAAAACAAGATGGCGAAAGCACTTGTCTCTATATTGCATCTTAGGCCTTGACTTGGCCTAGGACAATATATTGAAGTCTTCACTCCCTAACCTAACCTTTGCTAGTACCTCTGAGTTAAAAAGAAAGAATTAGCAAATAGTCCAATCACTTTCAATCATATTTTAAAGCCATTGGTATGCGGCCAGAAATAAGAACACTTCTGGCTCACGACATTTGACCATCGTGCCATGCACAGTCTCACACATAAAACCCACAGGACATAAACTACAAGATGACCTGTAGGATTTTATGAACTAGGGGAACCAACCCAATTTAAAATTGCAACATTCTTTCTTTTTAAAAACAAGATGAGGAAAGCACTCTATACTGCATCTTAGGCCTTGACTTGGCCTAGGACAATATATTGAAGTCTTCACTCCCTACCCTAACCTTTGCTAGTACCTCTGAGTTAAAAAGAAAGAATTAGCAAATAGTCCAATCACTTTCAATCATATTTTAAAGCCATTGGTATGCAGCCAGAAATAAGAACACTTCTGGCTCACGAAATTTGACCATCGTGCCATGCACAGTCTCACACATAAAACCCACAGGACATAAACTACAAGATGACCTGTAGGATTTTATGAACTAGGGGAACCAACCCAATTTAAAATTGCAACATTCTTTCTTTTTAAAAACAAGATGGCGAAAGCACTTTTCTCTATACTGCATCTTAGGCCTTGACTTGGCCTAATACAATATATTGAAGTCTTCACTCCCTAACCTAACCTTTGCTAGTACCTCTGAGTTAAAAAGAAAGAATTAGCAAATAGTCCAATCACTTTCAATCATATTTTAAAGCCATTGGTATGCGGCCAGAAATAAGAACACTTCTGGCTCACGAAATTTGACCATCGTGCCATGCACAGTCTCACACATAAAACCCACAGGACATAAACTACAAGATGACCTGTAGGATTTTATGAACTAGGGGAACCAACCCAATTTAAAATTGCAACATTCTTTCTTTTTAAAAACAAGATGGCGAAAGCACTTTTCTCTATACTGCATCTTAGGCCTTGACTTGGCCTAGGACAATATATTGAAGTCTTCACTCCCTAACCTAACCTTTGCTAGTACCTCTGAGTTAAAAAGAAAGAATTAGCAAATAGTCCAATCACTTTCAATCATATTTTAAAGCCATTGGTATGCGGCCAGAAATAAGAACACTTCTGGCTCACGACATTTGACCATCGTGCCATGCACAGTCTCACACATAAAACCCACAGGACATAAACTACAAGATGACCTGTAGGATTTTATTAACTAGGGGAACCAACCCAATTTAAAATTGCAACATTCTTTCTTTTTAAAAACAAGATGGCGAAAGCACTTTTCTCTATACTGCATCTTAGGCCTTGACTTGGCCTAGGACAATATATTGAAGTCTTCACTCCCTAACCTAACCTTTGCTAGTACCTCTGAGTTAAAAAGAAAGAATTAGCAAATAGTCCAATCACTTTCAATCATATTTTAAAGCCATTGGTATGCGGCCAGAAATAAGAACACTTCTGGCTCACGAAATTTGACCATCGTGCCATGCACAGTCTCACACATAAAACCCACAGGACATAAACTACAAGATGACCTGTAGGATTTTATGAACTAGGGGAACCAACCCAATTTAAAATTGCAACATTCTTTCTTTTTAAAAACAAGATGAGGAAAGCACTCTATACTGCATCTTAGGCCTTGACTTGGCCTAGGACAATATATTGAAGTCTTCACTCCCTACCCTAACCTTTGCTAGTACCTCTGAGTTAAAAAGAAAGAATTAGCAAATAGTCCAATCACTTTCAATCATATTTTAAAGCCATTGGTATGCAGCCAGAAATAAGAACACTTCTGGCTCACGAAATTTGACCATCGTGCCATGCACAGTCTCACACATAAAACCCACAGGACATAAACTACAAGATGACCTGTAGGATTTTATGAACTAGGGGAACCAACCCAATTTAAAATTGCAACATTCTTTCTTTTTAAAAACAAGATGGCGAAAGCACTTTTCTCTATACTGCATCTTAGGCCTTGACTTGGCCTAGGACAATATATTGAAGTCTTCACTCCCTAACCTAACCTTTGCTAGTACCTCTGAGTTAAAAAGAAAGAATTAGCAAATAGTCCAATCACTTTCAATCATATTTTAAAGCCATTGGTATGCGGCCAGAAATAAGAACACTTCTGGCTCACGAAATTTGACCATCGTGCCATGCACAGTCTCACACATAAAACCCACAGGACATAAACTACAAGATGACCTGTAGGATTTTATGAACTAGGGGAACCAACCCAATTTAAAATTGCAACATTCTTTCTTTTTAAAAACAAGATGAGGAAAGCACTCTATACTGCATCTTAGGCCTTGACTTGGCCTAGGACAATATATTGAAGTCTTCACTCCCTACCCTAACCTTTGCTAGTACCTCTGAGTTAAAAAGAAAGAATTAGCAAATAGTCCAATCACTTTCAATCATATTTTAAAGCCATTGGTATGCGGCCAGAAATAAGAACACTTCTGGCTCACGACATTTGACCATCGTGCCATGCACAGTCTCACACATAAAACCCACAGGACATAAACTACAAGATGACCTGTAGGATTTTATGAACTAGGGGAACCAACCCAATTTAAAATTGCAACATTCTTTCTTTTTAAAAACAAGATGAGGAAAGCACTCTATACTGCATCTTAGGCCTTGACTTGGCCTAGGACAATATATTGAAGTCTTCACTCCCTACCCTAACCTTTGCTAGTACCTCTGAGTTAAAAAGAAAGAATTAGCAAATAGTCCAATCACTTTCAATCATATTTTAAAGCCATTGGTATGCAGCCAGAAATAAGAACACTTCTGGCTCACGAAATTTGACCATCGTGCCATGCACAGTCTCACACATAAAACCCACAGGACATAAACTACAAGATGACCTGTAGGATTTTATGAACTAGGGGAACCAACCCAATTTAAAATTGCAACATTCTTTCTTTTTAAAAACAAGATGGCGAAAGCACTTTTCTCTATACTGCATCTTAGGCCTTGACTTGGCCTAGGACAATATATTGAAGTCTTCACTCCCTAACCTAACCTTTGCTAGTACCTCTGAGTTAAAAAGAAAGAATTAGCAAATAGTCCAATCACTTTCAATCATATTTTAAAGCCATTGGTATGCGGCCAGAAATAAGAACACTTCTGGCTCACGACATTTGACCATCGTGCCATGCACAGTCTCACACATAAAACCCACAGGACATAAACTACAAGATGACCTGTAGGATTTTATTAACTAGGGGAACCAACCCAATTTAAAATTGCAACATTCTTTCTTTTTAAAAACAAGATGGCGAAAGCACTTTTCTCTATACTGCATCTTAGGCCTTGACTTGGCCTAGGACAATATATTGAAGTCTTCACTCCCTAACCTAACCTTTGCTAGTACCTCTGAGTTAAAAAGAAAGAATTAGCAAATAGTCCAATCACTTTCAATCATATTTTAAAGCCATTGGTATGCGGCCAGAAATAAGAACACTTCTGGCTCACGAAATTTGACCATCGTGCCATGCACAGTCTCACACATAAAACCCACAGGACATAAACTACAAGATGACCTGTAGGATTTTATGAACTAGGGGAACCAACCCAATTTAAAATTGCAACATTCTTTCTTTTTAAAAACAAGATGAGGAAAGCACTCTATACTGCATCTTAGGCCTTGACTTGGCCTAGGACAATATATTGAAGTCTTCACTCCCTACCCTAACCTTTGCTAGTACCTCTGAGTTAAAAAGAAAGAATTAGCAAATAGTCCAATCACTTTCAATCATATTTTAAAGCCATTGGTATGCAGCCAGAAATAAGAACACTTCTGGCTCACGAAATTTGACCATCGTGCCATGCACAGTCTCACACATAAAACCCACAGGACATAAACTACAAGATGACCTGTAGGATTTTATGAACTAGGGGAACCAACCCAATTTAAAATTGCAACATTCTTTCTTTTTAAAAACAAGATGGCGAAAGCACTTTTCTCTATACTGCATCTTAGGCCTTGACTTGGCCTAGGACAATATATTGAAGTCTTCACTCCCTAACCTAACCTTTGCTAGTACCTCTGAGTTAAAAAGAAAGAATTAGCAAATAGTCCAATCACTTTCAATCATATTTTAAAGCCATTGGTATGCGGCCAGAAATAAGAACACTTCTGGCTCACGAAATTTGACCATCGTGCCATGCACAGTCTCACACATAAAACCCACAGGACATAAACTACAAGATGACCTGTAGGATTTTATGAACTAGGGGAACCAACCCAATTTAAAATTGCAACATTCTTTCTTTTTAAAAACAAGATGAGGAAAGCACTCTATACTGCATCTTAGGCCTTGACTTGGCCTAGGACAATATATTGAAGTCTTCACTCCCTACCCTAACCTTTGCTAGTACCTCTGAGTTAAAAAGAAAGAATTAGCAAATAGTCCAATCACTTTCAATCATATTTTAAAGCCATTGGTATGCGGCCAGAAATAAGAACACTTCTGGCTCACGACATTTGACCATCGTGCCATGCACAGTCTCACACATAAAACCCACAGGACATAAACTACAAGATGACCTGTAGGATTTTATGAACTAGGGGAACCAACCCAATTTAAAATTGCAACATTCTTTCTTTTTAAAATCAAGATGGCGAAAGCACTTTTCTCTATACTGCATCTTAGGCCTTGACTTGGCCTAGGACAATATATTGAAGTCTTCACTCCCTAACCTAACCTTTGCTAGTACCTCTGAGTTAAAAAGAAAGAATTAGCAAATAGTCCAATCACTTTCAATCATATTTTAAAGCCATTGGTATGCGGCCAGAAATAAGAACACTTCTGGCTCACGAAATTTGACCATCGTGCCATGCACAGTCTCACACATAAAACCCACAGGACATAAACTACAAGATGACCTGTAGGATTTTATGAACTAGGGGAACCAACCCAATTTAAAATTGCAACATTCTTTCTTTTTAAAAACATGATGAGGAAAGCACTTTTCTCTATACTGCATCTTAGGCCTTGACTTGGCCTAGGACAATATATTGAAGTCTTCACTCCCTACCCTAACCTTTGCTAGTACCTCTGAGTTAAAAAGAAAGAATTAGCAAATAGTCCAATCACTTTCAATCATATTTTAAAGCCATTGGTATGCGGCCAGAAATAAGAACACTTCTGGCTCATGACATTTGACCATCGTGCCATGCACAGTCTCACACATAAAACCCACAGGACATAAACTACAAGATGACCTGTAGGATTTTATGAACTAGGGGAACCAACCCAATTTAAAATTGCAACATTCTTTCTTTTTAAAAACAAGATGGCGAAAGCACTTTTCTCTATACTGCATCTTAGGCCTTGACTTGGCCTAATACAATATATTGAAGTCTTCACTCCCTAACCTAACCTTTGCTAGTACCTCTGAGTTAAAAAGAAAGAATTAGCAAATAGTCCAATCACTTTCAATCATATTTTAAAGCCATTGGTATGCGGCCAGAAATAAGAACACTTCTGGCTCACGAAATTTGACCATCGTGCCATGCACAGTCTCACACATAAAACCCACAGGACATAAACTACAAGATGACCTGTAGGATTTTATGAACTAGGGGAACCAACCCAATTTAAAATTGCAACATTCTTTCTTTTTAAAAACAAGATGGCGAAAGCACTTTTCTCTATACTGCATCTTAGGCCTTGACTTGGCCTAGGACAATATATTGAAGTCTTCACTCCCTAACCTAACCTTTGCTAGTACCTCTGAGTTAAAAAGAAAGAATTAGCAAATAGTCCAATCACTTTCAATCATATTTTAAAGCCATTGGTATGCGGCCAGAAATAAGAACACTTCTGGCTCACGAAATTTGACCATCGTGCCATGCACAGTCTCACACATAAAACCCACAGGACATAAACTACAAGATGACCTGTAGGATTTTATGAACTAGGGGAACCAACCCAATTTAAAATTGCAACATTCTTTCTTTTTAAAAACAAGATGAGGAAAGCACTCTATACTGCATCTTAGGCCTTGACTTGGCCTAGGACAATATATTGAAGTCTTCACTCCCTACCCTAACCTTTGCTAGTACCTCTGAGTTAAAAAGAAAGAATTAGCAAATAGTCCAATCACTTTCAATCATATTTTAAAGCCATTGGTATGCGGCCAGAAATAAGAACACTTCTGGCTCACGACATTTGACCATCGTGCCATGCACAGTCTCACACATAAAACCCACAGGACATAAACTACAAGATGACCTGTAGGATTTTATGAACTAGGGGAACCAACCCAATTTAAAATTGCAACATTCTTTCTTTTTAAAATCAAGATGGCGAAAGCACTTTTCTCTATACTGCATCTTAGGCCTTGACTTGGCCTAGGACAATATATTGAAGTCTTCACTCCCTAACCTAACCTTTGCTAGTACCTCTGAGTTAAAAAGAAAGAATTAGCAAATAGTCCAATCACTTTCAATCATATTTTAAAGCCATTGGTATGCGGCCAGAAATAAGAACACTTCTGGCTCACGAAATTTGACCATCGTGCCATGCACAGTCTCACACATAAAACCCACAGGACATAAAATACAAGATGACCTGTAGGATTTTATGAACTAGGGGAACCAACCCAATTTAAAATTGCAACATTCTTTCTTTTTAAAAACATGATGAGGAAAGCACTTTTCTCTATACTGCATCTTAGGCCTTGACTTGGCCTAGGACAATATATTGAAGTCTTCACTCCCTACCCTAACCTTTGCTAGTACCTCTGAGTTAAAAAGAAAGAATTAGCAAATAGTCCAATCACTTTCAATCATATTTTAAAGCCATTGGTATGCGGCCAGAAATAAGAACACTTCTGGCTCATGACATTTGACCATCGTGCCATGCACAGTCTCACACATAAAACCCACAGGACATAAACTACAAGATGACCTGTAGGATTTTATGAACTAGGGGAACCAACCCAATTTAAAATTGCAACATTCTTTCTTTTTAAAAACAAGATGGCGAAAGCACTTTTCTCTATACTGCATCTTAGGCCTTGACTTGGCCTAATACAATATATTGAAGTCTTCACTCCCTAACCTAACCTTTGCTAGTACCTCTGAGTTAAAAAGAAAGAATTAGCAAATAGTCCAATCACTTTCAATCATATTTTAAAGCCATTGGTATGCGGCCAGAAATAAGAACACTTCTGGCTCACGACATTTGACCATCGTGCCATGCACAGTCTCACACATAAAACCCACAGGACATAAACTACAAGATGACCTGTAGGATTTTATGAACTAGGGGAACCAACCCAATTTAAAATTGCAACATTCTTTCTTTTTAAAAACAAGATGGCGAAAGCACTTGTCTCTATATTGCATCTTAGGCCTTGACTTGGCCTAGGACAATATATTGAAGTCTTCACTCCCTAACCTAACCTTTGCTAGTACCTCTGAGTTAAAAAGAAAGAATTAGCAAATAGTCCAATCACTTTCAATCATATTTTAAAGCCATTGGTATGCGGCCAGAAATAAGAACACTTCTGGCTCACGACATTTGACCATCGTGCCATGCACAGTCTCACACATAAAACCCACAGGACATAAACTACAAGATGACCTGTAGGATTTTATGAACTAGGGGAACCAACCCAATTTAAAATTGCAACATTCTTTCTTTTTAAAAACAAGATGAGGAAAGCACTCTATACTGCATCTTAGGCCTTGACTTGGCCTAGGACAATATATTGAAGTCTTCACTCCCTACCCTAACCTTTGCTAGTACCTCTGAGTTAAAAAGAAAGAATTAGCAAATAGTCCAATCACTTTCAATCATATTTTAAAGCCATTGGTATGCAGCCAGAAATAAGAACACTTCTGGCTCACGAAATTTGACCATCGTGCCATGCACAGTCTCACACATAAAACCCACAGGACATAAACTACAAGATGACCTGTAGGATTTTATGAACTAGGGGAACCAACCCAATTTAAAATTGCAACATTCTTTCTTTTTAAAAACAAGATGGCGAAAGCACTTTTCTCTATACTGCATCTTAGGCCTTGACTTGGCCTAATACAATATATTGAAGTCTTCACTCCCTAACCTAACCTTTGCTAGTACCTCTGAGTTAAAAAGAAAGAATTAGCAAATAGTCCAATCACTTTCAATCATATTTTAAAGCCATTGGTATGCGGCCAGAAATAAGAACACTTCTGGCTCACGAAATTTGACCATCGTGCCATGCACAGTCTCACACATAAAACCCACAGGACATAAACTACAAGATGACCTGTAGGATTTTATGAACTAGGGGAACCAACCCAATTTAAAATTGCAACATTCTTTCTTTTTAAAATCAAGATGGCGAAAGCACTTTTCTCTATACTGCATCTTAGGCCTTGACTTGGCCTAGGACAATATATTGAAGTCTTCACTCCCTAACCTAACCTTTGCTAGTACCTCTGAGTTAAAAAGAAAGAATTAGCAAATAGTCCAATCACTTTCAATCATATTTTAAAGCCATTGGTATGCGGCCAGAAATAAGAACACTTCTGGCTCACGAAATTTGACCATCGTGCCATGCACAGTCTCACACATAAAACCCACAGGACATAAAATACAAGATGACCTGTAGGATTTTATGAACTAGGGGAACCAACCCAATTTAAAATTGCAACATTCTTTCTTTTTAAAAACATGATGAGGAAAGCACTTTTCTCTATACTGCATCTTAGGCCTTGACTTGGCCTAGGACAATATATTGAAGTCTTCACTCCCTACCCTAACCTTTGCTAGTACCTCTGAGTTAAAAAGAAAGAATTAGCAAATAGTCCAATCACTTTCAATCATATTTTAAAGCCATTGGTATGCGGCCAGAAATAAGAACACTTCTGGCTCATGACATTTGACCATCGTGCCATGCACAGTCTCACACATAAAACCCACAGGACATAAACTACAAGATGACCTGTAGGATTTTATGAACTAGGGGAACCAACCCAATTTAAAATTGCAACATTCTTTCTTTTTAAAAACAAGATGGCGAAAGCACTTTTCTCTATACTGCATCTTAGGCCTTGACTTGGCCTAGGACAATATATTGAAGTCTTCACTCCCTAACCTAACCTTTGCTAGTACCTCTGAGTTAAAAAGAAAGAATTAGCAAATAGTCCAATCACTTTCAATCATATTTTAAAGCCATTGGTATGCGGCCAGAAATAAGAACACTTCTGGCTCACGACATTTGACCATCGTGCCATGCACAGTCTCACACATAAAACCCACAGGACATAAACTACAAGATGACCTGTAGGATTTTATGAACTAGGGGAACCAACCCAATTTAAAATTGCAACATTCTTTCTTTTTAAAAACAAGATGGCGAAAGCACTTGTCTCTATATTGCATCTTAGGCCTTGACTTGGCCTAGGACAATATATTGAAGTCTTCACTCCCTAACCTAACCTTTGCTAGTACCTCTGAGTTAAAAAGAAAGAATTAGCAAATAGTCCAATCACTTTCAATCATATTTTAAAGCCATTGGTATGCGGCCAGAAATAAGAACACTTCTGGCTCACGACATTTGACCATCGTGCCATGCACAGTCTCACACATAAAACCCACAGGACATAAACTACAAGATGACCTGTAGGATTTTATGAACTAGGGGAACCAACCCAATTTAAAATTGCAACTTTCTTTCTTTTTAAAAACAATATGGCGAAAGCACTTTTCTCTATACTGCATCTTAGGCCTTGACTTGGCCTAGGACAATATATTGAAGTCTTCACTCCCTAACCTAACCTTTGCTAGTACCTCTGAGTTAAAAAGAAAGAATCAGCAAATAGTCCAATCACTTTCAATCATATTTTAAAGCCATTGGTATGCGGCCAGAAATAAGAACACTTCTGGCTCACGAAATTTGACCATCGTGCCATGCACAGTCTCACACATAAAACCCACAGGACATAAACTACAAGATGACCTGTAGGATTTTATGAACTAGGGGAACCAACCCAATTTAAAATTGCAACATTCTTTCTTTTTAAAAACAAGATGGCGAAAGCACTTTTCTCTATACTGCATCTTAGGCCTTGACTTGGCCTAGGACAATATATTGAAGTCTTCACTCCCTAACCTAACCTTTGCTAGTACCTCTGAGTTAAAAAGAAAGAATTAGCAAATAGTCCAATCACTTTCAATCATATTTTAAAGCCATTGGTATGCGGCCAGAAATAAGAACACTTCTGGCTCACGAAATTTGACCATCGTGCCATGCACAGTCTCACACATAAAACCCACAGGACATAAACTACAAGATGACCTGTAGGATTTTATGAACTAGGGGAACCAACCCAATTTAAAATTGCAACATTCTTTCTTTTTAAAAACAAGATGAGGAAAGCACTCTATACTGCATCTTAGGCCTTGACTTGGCCTAGGACAATATATTGAAGTCTTCACTCCCTACCCTAACCTTTGCTAGTACCTCTGAGTTAAAAAGAAAGAATTAGCAAATAGTCCAATCACTTTCAATCATATTTTAAAGCCATTGGTATGCGGCCAGAAATAAGAACACTTCTGGCTCACGACATTTGACCATCGTGCCATGCACAGTCTCACACATAAAACCCACAGGACATAAACTACAAGATGACCTGTAGGATTTTATGAACTAGGGGAACCAACCCAATTTAAAATTGCAACATTCTTTCTTTTTAAAATCAAGATGGCGAAAGCACTTTTCTCTATACTGCATCTTAGGCCTTGACTTGGCCTAGGACAATATATTGAAGTCTTCACTCCCTAACCTAACCTTTGCTAGTACCTCTGAGTTAAAAAGAAAGAATTAGCAAATAGTCCAATCACTTTCAATCATATTTTAAAGCCATTGGTATGCGGCCAGAAATAAGAACACTTCTGGCTCACGAAATTTGACCATCGTGCCATGCACAGTCTCACACATAAAACCCACAGGACATAAACTACAAGATGACCTGTAGGATTTTATGAACTAGGGGAACCAACCCAATTTAAAATTGCAACATTCTTTCTTTTTAAAAACATGATGAGGAAAGCACTTTTCTCTATACTGCATCTTAGGCCTTGACTTGGCCTAGGACAATATATTGAAGTCTTCACTCCCTACCCTAACCTTTGCTAGTACCTCTGAGTTAAAAAGAAAGAATTAGCAAATAGTCCAATCACTTTCAATCATATTTTAAAGCCATTGGTATGCGGCCAGAAATAAGAACACTTCTGGCTCATGACATTTGACCATCGTGCCATGCACAGTCTCACACATAAAACCCACAGGACATAAACTACAAGATGACCTGTAGGATTTTATGAACTAGGGGAACCAACCCAATTTAAAATTGCAACATTCTTTCTTTTTAAAAACAAGATGGCGAAAGCACTTTTCTCTATACTGCATCTTAGGCCTTGACTTGGCCTAATACAATATATTGAAGTCTTCACTCCCTAACCTAACCTTTGCTAGTACCTCTGAGTTAAAAAGAAAGAATTAGCAAATAGTCCAATCACTTTCAATCATATTTTAAAGCCATTGGTATGCGGCCAGAAATAAGAACACTTCTGGCTCACGAAATTTGACCATCGTGCCATGCACAGTCTCACACATAAAACCCACAGGACATAAACTACAAGATGACCTGTAGGATTTTATGAACTAGGGGAACCAACCCAATTTAAAATTGCAACATTCTTTCTTTTTAAAAACAAGATGGCGAAAGCACTTTTCTCTATACTGCATCTTAGGCCTTGACTTGGCCTAGGACAATATATTGAAGTCTTCACTCCCTAACCTAACCTTTGCTAGTACCTCTGAGTTAAAAAGAAAGAATTAGCAAATAGTCCAATCACTTTCAATCATATTTTAAAGCCATTGGTATGCGGCCAGAAATAAGAACACTTCTGGCTCACGAAATTTGACCATCGTGCCATGCACAGTCTCACACATAAAACCCACAGGACATAAACTACAAGATGACCTGTAGGATTTTATGAACTAGGGGAACCAACCCAATTTAAAATTGCAACATTCTTTCTTTTTAAAAACAAGATGAGGAAAGCACTCTATACTGCATCTTAGGCCTTGACTTGGCCTAGGACAATATATTGAAGTCTTCACTCCCTACCCTAACCTTTGCTAGTACCTCTGAGTTAAAAAGAAAGAATTAGCAAATAGTCCAATCACTTTCAATCATATTTTAAAGCCATTGGTATGCGGCCAGAAATAAGAACACTTCTGGCTCACGACATTTGACCATCGTGCCATGCACAGTCTCACACATAAAACCCACAGGACATAAACTACAAGATGACCTGTAGGATTTTATGAACTAGGGGAACCAACCCAATTTAAAATTGCAACATTCTTTCTTTTTAAAATCAAGATGGCGAAAGCACTTTTCTCTATACTGCATCTTAGGCCTTGACTTGGCCTAGGACAATATATTGAAGTCTTCACTCCCTAACCTAACCTTTGCTAGTACCTCTGAGTTAAAAAGAAAGAATTAGCAAATAGTCCAATCACTTTCAATCATATTTTAAAGCCATTGGTATGCGGCCAGAAATAAGAACACTTCTGGCTCACGAAATTTGACCATCGTGCCATGCACAGTCTCACACATAAAACCCACAGGACATAAAATACAAGATGACCTGTAGGATTTTATGAACTAGGGGAACCAACCCAATTTAAAATTGCAACATTCTTTCTTTTTAAAAACATGATGAGGAAAGCACTTTTCTCTATACTGCATCTTAGGCCTTGACTTGGCCTAGGACAATATATTGAAGTCTTCACTCCCTACCCTAACCTTTGCTAGTACCTCTGAGTTAAAAAGAAAGAATTAGCAAATAGTCCAATCACTTTCAATCATATTTTAAAGCCATTGGTATGCGGCCAGAAATAAGAACACTTCTGGCTCATGACATTTGACCATCGTGCCATGCACAGTCTCACACATAAAACCCACAGGACATAAACTACAAGATGACCTGTAGGATTTTATGAACTAGGGGAACCAACCCAATTTAAAATTGCAACATTCTTTCTTTTTAAAAACAAGATGGCGAAAGCACTTTTCTCTATACTGCATCTTAGGCCTTGACTTGGCCTAATACAATATATTGAAGTCTTCACTCCCTAACCTAACCTTTGCTAGTACCTCTGAGTTAAAAAGAAAGAATTAGCAAATAGTCCAATCACTTTCAATCATATTTTAAAGCCATTGGTATGCGGCCAGAAATAAGAACACTTCTGGCTCACGAAATTTGACCATCGTGCCATGCACAGTCTCACACATAAAACCCACAGGACATAAACTACAAGATGACCTGTAGGATTTTATGAACTAGGGGAACCAACCCAATTTAAAATTGCAACATTCTTTCTTTTTAAAAACAAGATGGCGAAAGCACTTTTCTCTATACTGCATCTTAGGCCTTGACTTGGCCTAGGACAATATATTGAAGTCTTCACTCCCTAACCTAACCTTTGCTAGTACCTCTGAGTTAAAAAGAAAGAATTAGCAAATAGTCCAATCACTTTCAATCATATTTTAAAGCCATTGGTATGCGGCCAGAAATAAGAACACTTCTGGCTCACGACATTTGACCATCGTGCCATGCACAGTCTCACACATAAAACCCACAGGACATAAACTACAAGATGACCTGTAGGATTTTATGAACTAGGGGAACCAACCCAATTTAAAATTGCAACATTCTTTCTTTTTAAAAACAAGATGGCGAAAGCACTTGTCTCTATATTGCATCTTAGGCCTTGACTTGGCCTAGGACAATATATTGAAGTCTTCACTCCCTAACCTAACCTTTGCTAGTACCTCTGAGTTAAAAAGAAAGAATTAGCAAATAGTCCAATCACTTTCAATCATATTTTAAAGCCATTGGTATGCGGCCAGAAATAAGAACACTTCTGGCTCACGACATTTGACCATCGTGCCATGCACAGTCTCACACATAAAACCCACAGGACATAAACTACAAGATGACCTGTAGGATTTTATGAACTAGGGGAACCAACCCAATTTAAAATTGCAACTTTCTTTCTTTTTAAAAACAAGATGGCGAAAGCACTTTTCTCTATACTGCATCTTAGGCCTTGACTTGGCCTAGGACAATATATTGAAGTCTTCACTCCCTAACCTAACCTTTGCTAGTACCTCTGAGTTAAAAAGAAAGAATCAGCAAATAGTCCAATCACTTTCAATCATATTTTAAAGCCATTGGTATGCGGCCAGAAATAAGAACACTTCTGGCTCACGAAATTTGACCATCGTGCCATGCACAGTCTCACACATAAAACCCACAGGACATAAACTACAAGATGACCTGTAGGATTTTATGAACTAGGGGAACCAACCCAATTTAAAATTGCAACATTCTTTCTTTTTAAAAACAAGATGGCGAAAGCACTTTTCTCTATACTGCATCTTAGGCCTTGACTTGGCCTAGGACAATATATTGAAGTCTTCACTCCCTAACCTAACCTTTGCTAGTACCTCTGAGTTAAAAAGAAAGAATTAGCAAATAGTCCAATCACTTTCAATCATATTTTAAAGCCATTGGTATGCGGCCAGAAATAAGAACACTTCTGGCTCACGAAATTTGACCATCGTGCCATGCACAGTCTCACACATAAAACCCACAGGACATAAACTACAAGATGACCTGTAGGATTTTATGAACTAGGGGAACCAACCCAATTTAAAATTGCAACATTCTTTCTTTTTAAAAACATGATGAGGAAAGCACTTTTCTCTATACTGCATCTTAGGCCTTGACTTGGCCTAGGACAATATATTGAAGTCTTCACTCCCTACCCTAACCTTTGCTAGTACCTCTGAGTTAAAAAGAAAGAATTAGCAAATAGTCCAATCACTTTCAATCATATTTTAAAGCCATTGGTATGCGGCCAGAAATAAGAACACTTCTGGCTCATGACATTTGACCATCGTGCCATGCACAGTCTCACACATAAAACCCACAGGACATAAACTACAAGATGACCTGTAGGATTTTATGAACTAGGGGAACCAACCCAATTTAAAATTGCAACATTCTTTCTTTTTAAAAACAAGATGGCGAAAGCACTTTTCTCTATACTGCATCTTAGGCCTTGACTTGGCCTAATACAATATATTGAAGTCTTCACTCCCTAACCTAACCTTTGCTAGTACCTCTGAGTTAAAAAGAAAGAATTAGCAAATAGTCCTATCACTTTCAATCATATTTTAAAGCCATTGGTATGCGGCCAGAAATAAGAACACTTCTGGCTCACGAAATTTGACCATCGTGCCATGCACAGTCTCACACATAAAACCCACAGGACATAAACTACAAGATGACCTGTAGGATTTTATGAACTAGGGGAACCAACCCAATTTAAAATTGCAACATTCTTTCTTTTTAAAAACAAGATGGCGAAAGCACTTTTCTCTATACTGCATCTTAGGCCTTGACTTGGCCTAGGACAATATATTGAAGTCTTCACTCCCTAACCTAACCTTTGCTAGTACCTCTGAGTTAAAAAGAAAGAATTAGCAAATAGTCCAATCACTTTCAATCATATTTTAAAGCCATTGGTATGCGGCCAGAAATAAGAACACTTCTGGCTCACGAAATTTGACCATCGTGCCATGCACAGTCTCACACATAAAACCCACAGGACATAAACTACAAGATGACCTGTAGGATTTTATGAACTAGGGGAACCAACCCAATTTAAAATTGCAACATTCTTTCTTTTTAAAAACAAGATGGCGAAAGCACTTTTCTCTATACTGCATCTTAGGCCTTGACTTGGCCTAGGACAATATATTGAAGTCTTCACTCCCTAACCTAACCTTTGCTAGTACCTCTGAGTTAAAAAGAAAGAATTAGCAAATAGTCCAATCACTTTCAATCATATTTTAAAGCCATTGGTATGCGGCCAGAAATAAGAACACTTCTGGCTCACGAAATTTGACCATCGTGCCATGCACAGTCTCACACATAAAACCCACAGGACATAAACAACAAGATGACCTGTAGGATTTTATGAACTAGGGGAACCAACCCAATTTAAAATTGCAACATTCTTTCTTTTTAAAAACAAGATGAGGAAAGCACTTTTCTCTATACTGCATCTTAGGCCTTGACTTGGCCTAGGACAATATATTGAAGTCTTCACTCCCTACCCTAACCTTTGCTAGTACCTCTGAGTTAAAAAGAAAGAATTAGCAAATAGTCCAATCACTTTCAATCATATTTTAAAGCCATTGGTATGCGGCCAGAAATAAGAACACTTCTGGCTCACGACATTTGACCATCGTGCCATGCACAGTCTCACACATAAAACCCACAGGACATAAACTACAAGATGACCTGTAGGATTTTATGAACTAGGGGAACCAACCCAATTTAAAATTGCAACATTCTTTCTTTTTAAAAACAAGATGGCGAAAGCACTATTCTCTATACTGCATCTTAGGCCTTGACTTGGCCTAGGACAATATATTGAAGTCTTCACTCCCTAACCTAACCTTTGCTAGTACCTCTGAGTTAAAAAGAAAGAATTAGCAAATAGTCCAATCACTTTCAATCATATTTTAAAGCCATTGGTATGCGGCCAGAAATAAGAACACTTCTGGCTCACGAAATTTGACCATCGTGCCATGCACAGTCTCACACATAAAACCCACAGGACATAAACTACAAGATGACCTGTAGGATTTTATGAACTAGGGGAACCAACCCAATTTAAAATTGCAACATTCTTTCTTTTTAAAAACAAGATGGCGAAAGCACTTTTCTCTATACTGCATCTTAGGCCTTGACTTGGCCTAGGACAATATATTGAAGTCTTCACTCCCTAACCTAACCTTTGCTAGTACCTCTGAGTTAAAAAGAAAGAATTAGCAAATAGTCCAATCACTTTCAATCATATTTTAAAGCCATTGGTATGCGGCCAGAAATAAGAACACTTCTGGCTCACGAAATTTGACCATCGTGCCATGCACAGTCTCACACATAAAACCCACAGGACATAAACTACAAGATGACCTGTAGGATTTTATGAACTAGGGGAACCAACCCAATTTAAAATTGCAACATTCTTTCTTTTTAAAAACAAGATGGCGAAAGCACTTTTCTCTATACTGCATCTTAGGCCTTGACTTGGCCTAGGACAATATATTGAAGTCTTCACTCCCTAACCTAACCTTTGCTAGTACCTCTGAGTTAAAAAGAAAGAATTAGCAAATAGTCCAATCACTTTCAATCATATTTTAAAGCCATTGGTATGCGGCCAGAAATAAGAACACTTCTGGCTCACGAAATTTGACCATCGTGCCATGCACAGTCTCACACATAAAACCCACAGGACATAAACAACAAGATGACCTGTAGGATTTTATGAACTAGGGGAACCAACCCAATTTAAAATTGCAACATTCTTTCTTTTTAAAAACAAGATGAGGAAAGCACTTTTCTCTATACTGCATCTTAGGCCTTGACTTGGCCTAGGACAATATATTGAAGTCTTCACTCCCTACCCTAACCTTTGCTAGTACCTCTGAGTTAAAAAGAAAGAATTAGCAAATAGTCCAATCACTTTCAATCATATTTTAAAGCCATTGGTATGCGGCCAGAAATAAGAACACTTCTGGCTCACGACATTTGACCATCGTGCCATGCACAGTCTCACACATAAAACCCACAGGACATAAACTACAAGATGACCTGTAGGATTTTATGAACTAGGGGAACCAACCCAATTTAAAATTGCAACATTCTTTCTTTTTAAAAACAAGATGGCGAAAGCACTATTCTCTATACTGCATCTTAGGCCTTGACTTGGCCTAGGACAATATATTGAAGTCTTCACTCCCTAACCTAACCTTTGCTAGTACCTCTGAGTTAAAAAGAAAGAATTAGCAAATAGTCCAATCACTTTCAATCATATTTTAAAGCCATTGGTATGCGGCCAGAAATAAGAACACTTCTGGCTCACGAAATTTGACCATCGTGCCATGCACAGTCTCACACATAAAACCCACAGGACATAAACTACAAGATGACCTGTAGGATTTTATGAACTAGGGGAACCAACCCAATTTAAAATTGCAACATTCTTTCTTTTTAAAAACAAGATGGCGAAAGCACTTTTCTCTATACTGCATCTTAGGCCTTGACTTGGCCTAGGACAATATATTGAAGTCTTCACTCCCTAACCTAACCTTTGCTAGTACCTCTGAGTTAAAAAGAAAGAATTAGCAAATAGTCCAATCACTTTCAATCATATTTTAAAGCCATTGGTATGCGGCCAGAAATAAGAACACTTCTGGCTCACGACATTTGACCATCGTGCCATGCACAGTCTCACACATAAAACCCACAGGACATAAACTACAAGATGACCTGTAGGATTTTATGAACTAGGGGAACCAACCCAATTTAAAATTGCAACATTCTTTCTTTTTAAAAACAAGATGGCGAAAGCACTTTTCTCTATACTGCATCTTAGGCCTTGACTTGGCCTAGGACAATATATTGAAGTCTTCACTCCCTAACCTAACCTTTGCTAGTACCTCTGAGTTAAAAAGAAAGAATTAGCAAATAGTCCAATCACTTTCAATCATATTTTAAAGCCATTGGTATGCGGCCAGAAATAAGAACACTTCTGGCTCACGAAATTTGACCATCGTGCCATGCACAGTCTCACACATAAAACCCACAGGACATAAACTACAAGATGACCTGTAGGATTTTATGAACTAGGGGAACCAACCCAATTTAAAATTGCAACATTCTTTCTTTTTAAAAACAAGATGAGGAAAGCACTTTTCTCTATACTGCATCTTAGGCCTTGACTTGGCCTAGGACAATATATTGAAGTCTTCACTCCCTACCCTAACCTTTGCTAGTACCTCTGAGTTAAAATGAAAGAATTAGCAAATAGTCCAATCACTTTCAATCATATTTTAAAGCCATTGGTATGCGGCCAGAAATAAGAACACTTCTGGCTCACGACATTTGACCATCGTGCCATGCACAGTCTCACACATAAAACCCACAGGACATAAACTACAAGATGACCTGTAGGATTTTATGAACTAGGGGAACCAACCCAATTTAAAATTGCAACATTCTTTCTTTTTAAAAACAAGATGGCGAAAGCACTTTTCTCTATACTGCATCTTAGGCCTTGACTTGGCCTAGGACAATATATTGAAGTCTTCACTCCCTAACCTAACCTTTGCTAGTACCTCTGAGTTAAAAAGAAAGAATTAGCAAATAGTCCAATCACTTTCAATCATATTTTAAAGCCATTGGTATGCGGCCAGAAATAAGAACACTTCTGGCTCACGAAATTTGACCATCGTGCCATGCACAGTCTCACACATAAAACCCACAGGACATAAACTACAAGATGACCTGTAGGATTTTATGAACTAGGGGAACCAACCCAATTTAAAATTGCAACATTCTTTCTTTTTAAAAACAAGATGGCGAAAGCACTTTTCTCTATACTGCATCTTAGGCCTTGACTTGGCCTAGGACAATATATTGAAGTCTTCACTCCCTAACCTAACCTTTGCTAGTACCTCTGAGTTAAAAAGAAAGAATTAGCAAATAGTCCAATCACTTTCAATCATATTTTAAAGCCATTGGTATGCGGCCAGAAATAAGAACACTTCTGGCTCACGACATTTGACCATCGTGCCATGCACAGTCTCACACATAAAACCCACAGGACATAAACTACAAGATGACCTGTAGGATTTTATGAACTAGGGGAACCAACCCAATTTAAAATTGCAACATTCTTTCTTTTTAAAAACAAGATGGCGAAAGCACTTTTCTCTATACTGCATCTTAGGCCTTGACTTGGCCTAGGACAATATATTGAAGTCTTCACTCCCTAACCTAACCTTTGCTAGTACCTCTGAGTTAAAAAGAAAGAATTAGCAAATAGTCCAATCACTTTCAATCATATTTTAAAGCCATTGGTATGCGGCCAGAAATAAGAACACTTCTGGCTCACGACATTTGACCATCGTGCCATGCATAGTCTCACACATAAAACCCACAGGACATAAACTACAAGATGACCTGTAGGATTTTATGAACTAGGGGAACCAACCCAATTTAAAATTGCAACATTCTTTCTTTTTAAAAACAAGATGGCGAAAGCACTTTTCTCTATACTGCATCTTAGGCCTTGACTTGGCCTAGGACAATATATTGAAGTCTTCACTCCCTAACCTAACCTTTGCTAGTACCTCTGAGTTAAAAAGAAAGAATTAGCAAATAGTCCAATCACTTTCAATCATATTTTAAAGCCATTGGTATGCGGCCAGAAATAAGAACACTTCTGGCTCACGACATTTGACCATCGTGCCATGCACAGTCTCACACATAAAACCCACAGGACATAAACTACAAGATGACCTGTAGGATTTTATGAACTAGGGGAACCAACCCAATTTAAAATTGCAACATTCTTTCTTTTTAAAAACAAGATGGCGAAAGCACTTTTCTCTATACTGCATCTTAGGCCTTGACTTGGCCTAGGACAATATATTGAAGTCTTCACTCCCTAACCTAACCTTTGCTAGTACCTCTGAGTTAAAAAGAAAGAATTAGCAAATAGTCCAATCACTTTCAATCATATTTTAAAGCCATTGGTATGCGGCCAGAAATAAGAACACTTCTGGCTCACGAAATTTGACCATCGTGCCATGCACAGTCTCACACATAAAACCCACAGGACATAAACTACAAGATGACCTGTAGGATTTTATGAACTAGGGGAACCAACCCAATTTAAAATTGCAACATTCTTTCTTTTAAAAACAAGATGGCGAAAGCACTTTTCTCTATACTGCATCTTAGGCTTTGACTTGGCCTAGGACAATATATTGAAGTCTTCACTCCCTAACCTAACCTTTGCTAGTACCTCTGAGTTAAAAAGAAAGAATTAGCAAATAGTCCAATCACTTTCAATCATATTTTAAAGCCATTGGTATGCGGCCAGAAATAAGAACACTTCTGGCTCACGACATTTGACCATCGTGCCATGCACAGTCTCACACAAAAAACCCACAGGACATAAACTACAAGATGACCTGTAGGATTTTATGAACTAGGGGAACCAACCCAATTTAAAATTGCAACATTCTTTCTTTTTAAAAACAAGATGGCGAAAGCACTTTTCTCTATACTGCATCTTAGGCCTTGACTTGGCCTAGGACAATATATTGAAGTCTTCACTCCCTAACCTAACCTTTGCTAGTACCTCTGAGTTAAAAAGAAAGAATTAGCAAATAGTCCAATCACTTTCAATCATATTTTAAAGCCATTGGTATGCGGCCAGAAATAAGAACACTTCTGGCTCACGACATTTGACCATCGTGCCATGCACAGTCTCACACATAAAACCCACAGGACATAAACTACAAGATGACCTGTAGGATTTTATGAACTAGGGGAACCAACCCAATTTAAAATTGCAACATTCTTTCTTTTTAAAAACAAGATGGCGAAAGCACTTTTCTCTATACTGCATCTTAGGCCTTGACTTGGCCTAGGACAATATATTGAAGTCTTCACTCCCTAACCTAACCTTTGCTAGTACCTCTGAGTTAAAAAGAAAGAATTAGCAAATAGTCCAATCACTTTCAATCATATTTTAAAGCCATTGGTATGCGGCCAGAAATAAGAACACTTCTGGCTCACGAAATTTGACCATCGTGCCATGCACAGTCTCACACATAAAACCCACAGGACATAAACTACAAGATGACCTGTAGGATTTTATGAACTAGGGGAACCAACCCAATTTAAAATTGCAACATTCTTTCTTTTTAAAAACAAGATGAGGAAAGCACTTTTCTCTATACTGCATCTTAGGCCTTGACTTGGCCTAGGACAATATATTGAAGTCTTCACTCCCTACCCTAACCTTTGCTAGTACCTCTGAGTTAAAAAGAAAGAATTAGCAAATAGTCCAATCACTTTCAATCATATTTTAAAGCCATTGGTATGCGGCCAGAAATAAGAACACTTCTGGCTCACGACATTTGACCATCGTGCCATGCACAGTCTCACACATAAAACCCACAGGACATAAACTACAAGATGACCTGTAGGATTTTATGAACTAGGGGAACCAACCCAATTTAAAATTGCAACATTCTTTCTTTTTAAAAACAAGATGGCGAAAGCACTTTTCTCTATACTGCATCTTAGGCCTTGACTTGGCCTAGGACAATATATTGAAGTCTTCACTCCCTAACCTAACCTTTGCTAGTACCTCTGAGTTAAAAAGAAAGAATCAGCAAATAGTCCAATCACTTTCAATCATATTTTAAAGCCATTGGTATGCGGCCAGAAATAAGAACACTTCTGGCTCACGAAATTTGACCATCGTGCCATGCACAGTCTCACACATAAAACCCACAGGACATAAACTACAAGATGACCTGTAGGATTTTATGAACTAGGGGAACCAACCCAATTTAAAATTGCAACATTCTTTCTTTTTAAAAACAAGATGGCGAAAGCACTTTTCTCCATACTGCATCTTAGGCTTTGACTTGGCCTAGGACAATATATTGAAGTCTTCACTCCCTAACCTAACCTTTGCTAGTACCTCTGAGTTAAAAAGAAAGAATTAGCAAATAGTCCAATCACTTTCAATCATATTTTAAAGCCATTGGTATGCGGCCAGAAATAAGAACACTTCTGGCTCACGAAATTTGACCATCGTGCCATGCACAGTCTCACACATAAAACCCACAGGACATAAACTACAAGATGACCTGTAGGATTTTATGAACTAGGGGAACCAACCCAATTTAAAATTGCAACATTCTTTCTTTTTAAAAACAAGATGGCGAAAGCACTTTTCTCTATACTGCATCTTAGGCCTTGACTTGGCCTAGGACAATATATTGAAGTCTTCACTCCCTAACCTAACCTTTGCTAGTACCTCTGAGTTAAAAAGAAAGAATTAGCAAATAGTCCAATCACTTTCAATCATATTTTAAAGCCATTGGTATGCGGCCAGAAATAAGAACACTTCTGGCTCACGACATTTGACCATCGTGCCATGCACAGTCTCACACATAAAACCCACAGGACATAAACTACAAGATGACCTGTAGGATTTTATGAACTAGGGGAACCAACCCAATTTAAAATTGCAACATTCTTTCTTTTTAAAAACAAGATGAGGAAAGCACTCTATACTGCATCTTAGGCCTTGACTTGGCCTAGGACAATATATTGAAGTCTTCACTCCCTAACCTAACCTTTGCTAGTACCTCTGAGTTAAAAAGAAAGAATTAGCAAATAGTCCAATCACTTTCAATCATATTTTAAAGCCATTGGTATGCAGCCAGAAATAAGAACACTTCTGGCTCACGAAATTTGACCATCGTGCCATGCACAGTCTCACACATAAAACCCACAGGACATAAACTACAAGATGACCTGTAGGATTTTATGAACTAGGGGAACCAACCCAATTTAAAATTGCAACATTCTTTCTTTTTAAAAACAAGATGGCGAAAGCACTTTTCTCTATACTGCATCTTAGGCCTTGACTTGGCCTAGGACAATATATTGAAGTCTTCACTCCCTAACCTAACCTTTGCTAGTACCTCTGAGTTAAAAAGAAAGAATTAGCAAATAGTCCAATCACTTTCAATCATATTTTAAAGCCATTGGTATGCGGCCAGAAATAAGAACACTTCTGGCTCACGAAATTTGACCATCGTGCCATGCACAGTCTCACACATAAAACCCACAGGACATAAACTACAAGATGACCTGTAGGATTTTATGAACTAGGGGAACCAACCCAATTTAAAATTGCAACATTCTTTCTTTTTAAAAACAAGATGGCGAAAGCACTTTTCTCTATACTGCATCTTAGGCCTTGACTTGGCCTAGGACAATATATTGAAGTCTTCACTCCCTAACCTAACCTTTGCTAGTACCTCTGAGTTAAAAAGAAAGAATTAGCAAATAGTCCAATCACTTTCAATCATATTTTAAAGCCATTGGTATGCGGCCAGAAATAAGAACACTTCTGGCTCACGACATTTGACCATCGTGCCATGCACAGTCTCACACATAAAACCCACAGGACATAAACTACAAGATGACCTGTAGGATTTTATGAACTAGGGGAACCAACCCAATTTAAAATTGCAACATTCTTTCTTTTTAAAAACAAGATGAGGAAAGCACTCTATACTGCATCTTAGGCCTTGACTTGGCCTAGGACAATATATTGAAGTCTTCACTCCCTACCCTAACCTTTGCTAGTACCTCTGAGTTAAAAAGAAAGAATTAGCAAATAGTCCAATCACTTTCAATCATATTTTAAAGCCATTGGTATGCAGCCAGAAATAAGAACACTTCTGGCTCACGACATTTGACCATCGTGCCATGCACAGTCTCACACATAAAACCCACAGGACATAAACTACAAGATGACCTGTAGGATTTTATGAACTAGGGGAACCAACCCAATTTAAAATTGCAACATTCTTTCTTTTTAAAATCAAGATGGCGAAAGCACTTTTCTCTATACTGCATCTTAGGCCTTGACTTGGCCTAGGACAATATATTGAAGTCTTCACTCCCTAACCTAACCTTTGCTAGTACCTCTGAGTTAAAAAGAAAGAATTAGCAAATAGTCCAATCACTTTCAATCATATTTTAAAGCCATTGGTATGCGGCCAGAAATAAGAACACTTCTGGCTCACGACATTTGACCATCGTGCCATGCACAGTCTCACACATAAAACCCACAGGACATAAACTACAAGATGACCTGTAGGATTTTATGAACTAGGGGAACCAACCCAATTTAAAATTGCAACATTCTTTCTTTTTAAAAACAAGATGAGGAAAGCACTTTTCTCTATACTGCATCTTAGGCCTTGACTTGGCCTAGGACAATATATTGAAGTCTTCACTCCCTACCCTAACCTTTGCTAGTACCTCTGAGTTAAAAAGAAAGAATTAGCAAATAGTCCAATCACTTTCAATCATATTTTAAAGCCATTGGTATGCGGCCAGAAATAAGAACACTTCTGGCTCACGACATTTGACCATCGTGCCATGCACAGTCTCACACATAAAACCCACAGGACATAAACTACAAGATGACCTGTAGGATTTTATGAACTAGGGGAACCAACCCAATTTAAAATTGCAACATTCTTTCTTTTTAAAAACAAGATGGCGAAAGCACTTTTCTCTATACTGCATCTTAGGCCTTGACTTGGCCTAGGACAATATATTGAAGTCTTCACTCCCTAACCTAACCTTTGCTAGTACCTCTGAGTTAAAAAGAAAGAATTAGCAAATAGTCCAATCACTTTCAATCATATTTTAAAGCCATTGGTATGCGGCCAGAAATAAGAACACTTCTGGCTCACGACATTTGACCATCGTGCCATGCACAGTCTCACACATAAAACCCACAGGACATAAACTACAAGATGACCTGTAGGATTTTATGAACTAGGGGAACCAACCCAATTTAAAATTGCAACATTCTTTCTTTTTAAAAACAAGATGGCGAAACACTTTTCTCTATACTGCATCTTAGGCCTTGACTTGGCCTAGGACAATATATTGAAGTCTTCACTCCCTAACCTAACCTTTGCTAGTACCTCTGAGTTAAAAAGAAAGAATTAGCAAATAGTCCAATCACTTTCAATCATATTTTAAAGCCATTGGTATGCGGCCAGAAATAAGAACACTTCTGGCTCACGACATTTGACCATCGTGCCATGCACAGTCTCACACATAAAACCCACAGGACATAAACTACAAGATGACCTGTAGGATTTTATGAACTAGGGGAACCAACCCAATTTAAAATTGCAACATTCTTTCTTTTTAAAAACAAGATGGCGAAAGCACTTTTCTCTATACTGCATCTTAGGCCTTGACTTGGCCTAGGACAATATATTGAAGTCTTCACTCCCTAACCTAACCTTTGCTAGTACCTCTGAGTTAAAAAGAAAGAATTAGCAAATAGTCCAATCACTTTCAATCATATTTTAAAGCCATTGGTATGCAGCCAGAAATAAGAACACTTCTGGCTCACGAAATTTGACCATCGTGCCATGCACAGTCTCACACATAAAACCCACAGGACATAAACTACAAGATGACCTGTAGGATTTTATGAACTAGGGGAACCAACCCAATTTAAAATTGCAACATTCTTTCTTTTTAAAAACAAGATGGCGAAAGCACTTTTCTCTATACTGCATCTTAGGCCTTGACTTGGCCTAGGACAATATATTGAAGTCTTCACTCCCTAACCTAACCTTTGCTAGTACCTCTGAGTTAAAAAGAAAGAATTAGCAAATAGTCCAATCACTTTCAATCATATTTTAAAGCCATTGGTATGCGGCCAGAAATAAGAACACTTCTGGCTCACGAAATTTGACCATCGTGCCATGCACAGTCTCACACATAAAACCCACAGGACATAAACTACAAGATGACCTGTAGGATTTTATGAACTAGGGGAACCAACCCAATTTAAAATTGCAACATTCTTTCTTTTTAAAAACAAGATGAGGAAAGCACTTTTCTCTATACTGCATCTTAGGCCTTGACTTGGCCTAGGACAATATATTGAAGTCTTCACTCCCTACCCTAACCTTTGCTAGTACCTCTGAGTTAAAAAGAAAGAATTAGCAAATAGTCCAATCACTTTCAATCATATTTTAAAGCCATTGGTATGCGGCCAGAAATAAGAACACTTCTGGCTCACGACATTTGACCATCGTGCCATGCACAGTCTCACACATAAAACCCACAGGACATAAACTACAAGATGACCTGTAGGATTTTATGAACTAGGGGAACCAACCCAATTTAAAATTGCAACATTCTTTCTTTTTAAAAACAAGATGGCGAAAGCACTTTTCTCTATACTGCATCTTAGGCCTTGACTTGGCCTAGGACAATATATTGAAGTCTTCACTCCCTAACCTAACCTTTGCTAGTACCTCTGAGTTAAAAAGAAAGAATTAGCAAATAGTCCAATCACTTTCAATCATATTTTAAAGCCATTGGTATGCGGCCAGAAATAAGAACACTTCTGGCTCACGAAATTTGACCATCGTGCCATGCACAGTCTCACACATAAAACCCACAGGACATAAACTACAAGATGACCTGTAGGATTTTATGAACTAGGGGAACCAACCCAATTTAAAATTGCAACATTCTTTCTTTTTAAAAACAAGATGGCGAAAGCACTTTTCTCTATACTGCATCTTAGGCCTTGACTTGGCCTAGGACAATATATTGAAGTCTTCACTCCCTAACCTAACCTTTGCTAGTACCTCTGAGTTAAAAAGAAAGAATTAGCAAATAGTCCAATCACTTTCAATCATATTTTAAAGCCATTGGTATGCGGCCAGAAATAAGAACACTTCTGGCTCACGACATTTGACCATCGTGCCATGCACAGTCTCACACATAAAACCCACAGGACATAAACTACAAGATGACCTGTAGGATTTTATGAACTAGGGGAACCAACCCAATTTAAAATTGCAACATTCTTTCTTTTTAAAAACAAGATGGCGAAACACTTTTCTCTATACTGCATCTTAGGCCTTGACTTGGCCTAGGACAATATATTGAAGTCTTCACTCCCTAACCTAACCTTTGCTAGTACCTCTGAGTTAAAAAGAAAGAATTAGCAAATAGTCCAATCACTTTCAATCATATTTTAAAGCCATTGGTATGCGGCCAGAAATAAGAACACTTCTGGCTCACGACATTTGACCATCGTGCCATGCACAGTCTCACACATAAAACCCACAGGACATAAACTACAAGATGACCTGTAGGATTTTATGAACTAGGGGAACCAACCCAATTTAAAATTGCAACATTCTTTCTTTTTAAAAACAAGATGGCGAAAGCACTTTTCTCTATACTGCATCTTAGGCCTTGACTTGGCCTAGGACAATATATTGAAGTCTTCACTCCCTAACCTAACCTTTGCTAGTACCTCTGAGTTAAAAAGAAAGAATTAGCAAATAGTCCAATCACTTTCAATCATATTTTAAAGCCATTGGTATGCAGCCAGAAATAAGAACACTTCTGGCTCACGAAATTTGACCATCGTGCCATGCACAGTCTCACACATAAAACCCACAGGACATAAACTACAAGATGACCTGTAGGATTTTATGAACTAGGGGAACCAACCCAATTTAAAATTGCAACATTCTTTCTTTTTAAAAACAAGATGGCGAAAGCACTTTTCTCTATACTGCATCTTAGGCCTTGACTTGGCCTAGGACAATATATTGAAGTCTTCACTCCCTAACCTAACCTTTGCTAGTACCTCTGAGTTAAAAAGAAAGAATTAGCAAATAGTCCAATCACTTTCAATCATATTTTAAAGCCATTGGTATGCGGCCAGAAATAAGAACACTTCTGGCTCACGAAATTTGACCATCGTGCCATGCACAGTCTCACACATAAAACCCACAGGACATAAACTACAAGATGACCTGTAGGATTTTATGAACTAGGGGAACCAACCCAATTTAAAATTGCAACATTCTTTCTTTTTAAAAACAAGATGAGGAAAGCACTTTTCTCTATACTGCATCTTAGGCCTTGACTTGGCCTAGGACAATATATTGAAGTCTTCACTCCCTACCCTAACCTTTGCTAGTACCTCTGAGTTAAAAAGAAAGAATTAGCAAATAGTCCAATCACTTTCAATCATATTTTAAAGCCATTGGTATGCGGCCAGAAATAAGAACACTTCTGGCTCACGACATTTGACCATCGTGCCATGCACAGTCTCACACATAAAACCCACAGGACATAAACTACAAGATGACCTGTAGGATTTTATGAACTAGGGGAACCAACCCAATTTAAAATTGCAACATTCTTTCTTTTTAAAAACAAGATGGCGAAAGCACTTTTCTCTATACTGCATCTTAGGCCTTGACTTGGCCTAGGACAATATATTGAAGTCTTCACTCCCTAACCTAACCTTTGCTAGTACCTCTGAGTTAAAAAGAAAGAATTAGCAAATAGTCCAATCACTTTCAATCATATTTTAAAGCCATTGGTATGCGGCCAGAAATAAGAACACTTCTGGCTCACGAAATTTGACCATCGTGCCATGCACAGTCTCACACATAAAACCCACAGGACATAAACTACAAGATGACCTGTAGGATTTTATGAACTAGGGGAACCAACCCAATTTAAAATTGCAACATTCTTTCTTTTTAAAAACAAGATGGCGAAAGCACTTTTCTCTATACTGCATCTTAGGCCTTGACTTGGCCTAGGACAATATATTGAAGTCTTCACTCCCTAACCTAACCTTTGCTAGTACCTCTGAGTTAAAAAGAAAGAATTAGCAAATAGTCCAATCACTTTCAATCATATTTTAAAGCCATTGGTATGCGGCCAGAAATAAGAACACTTCTGGCTCACGAAATTTGACCATCGTGCCATGCACAGTCTCACACATAAAACCCACAGGACATAAACTACAAGATGACCTGTAGGATTTTATGAACTAGGGGAACCAACCCAATTTAAAATTGCAACATTCTTTCTTTTTAAAAACAAGATGGCGAAAGCACTTTTCTCTATACTGCATCTTAGGCCTTGACTTGGCCTAGGACAATATATTGAAGTCTTCACTCCCTAACCTAACCTTTGCTAGTACCTCTGAGTTAAAAAGAAAGAATTAGCAAATAGTCCAATCACTTTCAATCATATTTTAAAGCCATTGGTATGCGGCCAGAAATAAGAACACTTCTGGCTCACGACATTTGACCATCGTGCCATGCACAGTCTCACACATAAAACCCACAGGACATAAACTACAAGATGACCTGTAGGATTTTATGAACTAGGGGAACCAACCCAATTTAAAATTGCAACATTCTTTCTTTTTAAAAACAAGATGGCGAAAGCACTTTTCTCTATACTGCATCTTAGGCCTTGACTTGGCCTAGGACAATATATTGAAGTCTTCACTCCCTAACCTAACCTTTGCTAGTACCTCTGAGTTAAAAAGAAAGAATTAGCAAATAGTCCAATCACTTTCAATCATATTTTAAAGCCATTGGTATGCGGCCAGAAATAAGAACACTTCTGGCTCACGACATTTGACCATCGTGCCATGCATAGTCTCACACATAAAACCCACAGGACATAAACTACAAGATGACCTGTAGGATTTTATGAACTAGGGGAACCAACCCAATTTAAAATTGCAACATTCTTTCTTTTTAAAAACAAGATGGCGAAAGCACTTTTCTCTATACTGCATCTTAGGCCTTGACTTGGCCTAGGACAATATATTGAAGTCTTCACTCCCTAACCTAACCTTTGCTAGTACCTCTGAGTTAAAAAGAAAGAATTAGCAAATAGTCCAATCACTTTCAATCATATTTTAAAGCCATTGGTATGCGGCCAGAAATAAGAACACTTCTGGCTCACGACATTTGACCATCGTGCCATGCACAGTCTCACACATAAAACCCACAGGACATAAACTACAAGATGACCTGTAGGATTTTATGAACTAGGGGAACCAACCCAATTTAAAATTGCAACATTCTTTCTTTTTAAAAACAAGATGGCGAAAGCACTTTTCTCTATACTGCATCTTAGGCCTTGACTTGGCCTAGGACAATATATTGAAGTCTTCACTCCCTAACCTAACCTTTGCTAGTACCTCTGAGTTAAAAAGAAAGAATTAGCAAATAGTCCAATCACTTTCAATCATATTTTAAAGCCATTGGTATGCGGCCAGAAATAAGAACACTTCTGGCTCACGAAATTTGACCATCGTGCCATGCACAGTCTCACACATAAAACCCACAGGACATAAACTACAAGATGACCTGTAGGATTTTATGAACTAGGGGAACCAACCCAATTTAAAATTGCAACATTCTTTCTTTTTAAAAACAAGATGGCGAAAGCACTTTTCTCTATACTGCATCTTAGGCTTTGACTTGGCCTAGGACAATATATTGAAGTCTTCACTCCCTAACCTAACCTTTGCTAGTACCTCTGAGTTAAAAAGAAAGAATTAGCAAATAGTCCAATCACTTTCAATCATATTTTAAAGCCATTGGTATGCGGCCAGAAATAAGAACACTTCTGGCTCACGACATTTGACCATCGTGCCATGCACAGTCTCACACAAAAAACCCACAGGACATAAACTACAAGATGACCTGTAGGATTTTATGAACTAGGGGAACCAACCCAATTTAAAATTGCAACATTCTTTCTTTTTAAAAACAAGATGGCGAAAGCACTTTTCTCTATACTGCATCTTAGGCCTTGACTTGGCCTAGGACAATATATTGAAGTCTTCACTCCCTAACCTAACCTTTGCTAGTACCTCTGAGTTAAAAAGAAAGAATTAGCAAATAGTCCAATCACTTTCAATCATATTTTAAAGCCATTGGTATGCGGCCAGAAATAAGAACACTTCTGGCTCACGACATTTGACCATCGTGCCATGCACAGTCTCACACATAAAACCCACAGGACATAAACTACAAGATGACCTGTAGGATTTTATGAACTAGGGGAACCAACCCAATTTAAAATTGCAACATTCTTTCTTTTTAAAAACAAGATGGCGAAAGCACTTTTCTCTATACTGCATCTTAGGCCTTGACTTGGCCTAGGACAATATATTGAAGTCTTCACTCCCTAACCTAACCTTTGCTAGTACCTCTGAGTTAAAAAGAAAGAATTAGCAAATAGTCCAATCACTTTCAATCATATTTTAAAGCCATTGGTATGCGGCCAGAAATAAGAACACTTCTGGCTCACGAAATTTGACCATCGTGCCATGCACAGTCTCACACATAAAACCCACAGGACATAAACTACAAGATGACCTGTAGGATTTTATGAACTAGGGGAACCAACCCAATTTAAAATTGCAACATTCTTTCTTTTTAAAAACAAGATGAGGAAAGCACTTTTCTCTATACTGCATCTTAGGCCTTGACTTGGCCTAGGACAATATATTGAAGTCTTCACTCCCTACCCTAACCTTTGCTAGTACCTCTGAGTTAAAAAGAAAGAATTAGCAAATAGTCCAATCACTTTCAATCATATTTTAAAGCCATTGGTATGCGGCCAGAAATAAGAACACTTCTGGCTCACGACATTTGACCATCGTGCCATGCACAGTCTCACACATAAAACCCACAGGACATAAACTACAAGATGACCTGTAGGATTTTATGAACTAGGGGAACCAACCCAATTTAAAATTGCAACATTCTTTCTTTTTAAAAACAAGATGGCGAAAGCACTTTTCTCTATACTGCATCTTAGGCCTTGACTTGGCCTAGGACAATATATTGAAGTCTTCACTCCCTAACCTAACCTTTGCTAGTACCTCTGAGTTAAAAAGAAAGAATCAGCAAATAGTCCAATCACTTTCAATCATATTTTAAAGCCATTGGTATGCGGCCAGAAATAAGAACACTTCTGGCTCACGAAATTTGACCATCGTGCCATGCACAGTCTCACACATAAAACCCACAGGACATAAACTACAAGATGACCTGTAGGATTTTATGAACTAGGGGAACCAACCCAATTTAAAATTGCAACATTCTTTCTTTTTAAAAACAAGATGGCGAAAGCACTTTTCTCTATACTGCATCTTAGGCCTTGACTTGGCCTAGGACAATATATTGAAGTCTTCACTCCCTAACCTAACCTTTGCTAGTACCTCTGAGTTAAAAAGAAAGAATTAGCAAATAGTCCAATCACTTTCAATCATATTTTAAAGCCATTGGTATGCGGCCAGAAATAAGAACACTTCTGGCTCACGACATTTGACCATCGTGCCATGCACAGTCTCACACATAAAACCCACAGGACATAAACTACAAGATGACCTGTAGGATTTTATGAACTAGGGGAACCAACCCAATTTAAAATTGCAACATTCTTTCTTTTTAAAAACAAGATGAGGAAAGCACTCTATACTGCATCTTAGGCCTTGACTTGGCCTAGGACAATATATTGAAGTCTTCACTCCCTAACCTAACCTTTGCTAGTACCTCTGAGTTAAAAAGAAAGAATTAGCAAATAGTCCAATCACTTTCAATCATATTTTAAAGCCATTGGTATGCAGCCAGAAATAAGAACACTTCTGGCTCACGAAATTTGACCATCGTGCCATGCACAGTCTCACACATAAAACCCACAGGACATAAACTACAAGATGACCTGTAGGATTTTATGAACTAGGGGAACCAACCCAATTTAAAATTGCAACATTCTTTCTTTTTAAAAACAAGATGGCGAAAGCACTTTTCTCTATACTGCATCTTAGGCCTTGACTTGGCCTAGGACAATATATTGAAGTCTTCACTCCCTAACCTAACCTTTGCTAGTACCTCTGAGTTAAAAAGAAAGAATTAGCAAATAGTCCAATCACTTTCAATCATATTTTAAAGCCATTGGTATGCAGCCAGAAATAAGAACACTTCTGGCTCACGAAATTTGACCATCGTGCCATGCACAGTCTCACACATAAAACCCACAGGACATAAACTACAAGATGACCTGTAGGATTTTATGAACTAGGGGAACCAACCCAATTTAAAATTGCAACATTCTTTCTTTTTAAAAACAAGATGGCGAAAGCACTTTTCTCTATACTGCATCTTAGGCCTTGACTTGGCCTAGGACAATATATTGAAGTCTTCACTCCCTAACCTAACCTTTGCTAGTACCTCTGAGTTAAAAAGAAAGAATTAGCAAATAGTCCAATCACTTTCAATCATATTTTAAAGCCATTGGTATGCGGCCAGAAATAAGAACACTTCTGGCTCACGAAATTTGACCATCGTGCCATGCACAGTCTCACACATAAAACCCACAGGACATAAACTACAAGATGACCTGTAGGATTTTATGAACTAGGGGAACCAACCCAATTTAAAATTGCAACATTCTTTCTTTTTAAAAACAAGATGAGGAAAGCACTCTATACTGCATCTTAGGCCTTGACTTGGCCTAGGACAATATATTGAAGTCTTCACTCCCTACCCTAACCTTTGCTAGTACCTCTGAGTTAAAAAGAAAGAATTAGCAAATAGTCCAATCACTTTCAATCATATTTTAAAGCCATTGGTATGCAGCCAGAAATAAGAACACTTCTGGCTCACGACATTTGACCATCGTGCCATGCACAGTCTCACACATAAAACCCACAGGACATAAACTACAAGATGACCTGTAGGATTTTATGAACTAGGGGAACCAACCCAATTTAAAATTGCAACATTCTTTCTTTTTAAAATCAAGATGGCGAAAGCACTTTTCTCTATACTGCATCTTAGGCCTTGACTTGGCCTAGGACAATATATTGAAGTCTTCACTCCCTAACCTAACCTTTGCTAGTACCTCTGAGTTAAAAAGAAAGAATTAGCAAATAGTCCAATCACTTTCAATCATATTTTAAAGCCATTGGTATGCGGCCAGAAATAAGAACACTTCTGGCTCACGACATTTGACCATCGTGCCATGCACAGTCTCACACATAAAACCCACAGGACATAAACTACAAGATGACCTGTAGGATTTTATGAACTAGGGGAACCAACCCAATTTAAAATTGCAACATTCTTTCTTTTTAAAAACAAGATGAGGAAAGCACTTTTCTCTATACTGCATCTTAGGCCTTGACTTGGCCTAGGACAATATATTGAAGTCTTCACTCCCTACCCTAACCTTTGCTAGTACCTCTGAGTTAAAAAGAAAGAATTAGCAAATAGTCCAATCACTTTCAATCATATTTTAAAGCCATTGGTATGCGGCCAGAAATAAGAACACTTCTGGCTCACGACATTTGACCATCGTGCCATGCACAGTCTCACACATAAAACCCACAGGACATAAACTACAAGATGACCTGTAGGATTTTATGAACTAGGGGAACCAACCCAATTTAAAATTGCAACATTCTTTCTTTTTAAAAACAAGATGGCGAAAGCACTTTTCTCTATACTGCATCTTAGGCCTTGACTTGGCCTAGGACAATATATTGAAGTCTTCACTCCCTAACCTAACCTTTGCTAGTACCTCTGAGTTAAAAAGAAAGAATTAGCAAATAGTCCAATCACTTTCAATCATATTTTAAAGCCATTGGTATGCGGCCAGAAATAAGAACACTTCTGGCTCACGACATTTGACCATCGTGCCATGCACAGTCTCACACATAAAACCCACAGGACATAAACTACAAGATGACCTGTAGGATTTTATGAACTAGGGGAACCAACCCAATTTAAAATTGCAACATTCTTTCTTTTTAAAAACAAGATGGCGAAACACTTTTCTCTATACTGCATCTTAGGCCTTGACTTGGCCTAGGACAATATATTGAAGTCTTCACTCCCTAACCTAACCTTTGCTAGTACCTCTGAGTTAAAAAGAAAGAATTAGCAAATAGTCCAATCACTTTCAATCATATTTTAAAGCCATTGGTATGCGGCCAGAAATAAGAACACTTCTGGCTCACGACATTTGACCATCGTGCCATGCACAGTCTCACACATAAAACCCACAGGACATAAACTACAAGATGACCTGTAGGATTTTATGAACTAGGGGAACCAACCCAATTTAAAATTGCAACATTCTTTCTTTTTAAAAACAAGATGGCGAAAGCACTTTTCTCTATACTGCATCTTAGGCCTTGACTTGGCCTAGGACAATATATTGAAGTCTTCACTCCCTAACCTAACCTTTGCTAGTACCTCTGAGTTAAAAAGAAAGAATTAGCAAATAGTCCAATCACTTTCAATCATATTTTAAAGCCATTGGTATGCAGCCAGAAATAAGAACACTTCTGGCTCACGAAATTTGACCATCGTGCCATGCACAGTCTCACACATAAAACCCACAGGACATAAACTACAAGATGACCTGTAGGATTTTATGAACTAGGGGAACCAACCCAATTTAAAATTGCAACATTCTTTCTTTTTAAAAACAAGATGGCGAAAGCACTTTTCTCTATACTGCATCTTAGGCCTTGACTTGGCCTAGGACAATATATTGAAGTCTTCACTCCCTAACCTAACCTTTGCTAGTACCTCTGAGTTAAAAAGAAAGAATTAGCAAATAGTCCAATCACTTTCAATCATATTTTAAAGCCATTGGTATGCGGCCAGAAATAAGAACACTTCTGGCTCACGAAATTTGACCATCGTGCCATGCACAGTCTCACACATAAAACCCACAGGACATAAACTACAAGATGACCTGTAGGATTTTATGAACTAGGGGAACCAACCCAATTTAAAATTGCAACATTCTTTCTTTTTAAAAACAAGATGAGGAAAGCACTTTTCTCTATACTGCATCTTAGGCCTTGACTTGGCCTAGGACAATATATTGAAGTCTTCACTCCCTACCCTAACCTTTGCTAGTACCTCTGAGTTAAAAAGAAAGAATTAGCAAATAGTCCAATCACTTTCAATCATATTTTAAAGCCATTGGTATGCGGCCAGAAATAAGAACACTTCTGGCTCACGACATTTGACCATCGTGCCATGCACAGTCTCACACATAAAACCCACAGGACATAAACTACAAGATGACCTGTAGGATTTTATGAACTAGGGGAACCAACCCAATTTAAAATTGCAACATTCTTTCTTTTTAAAAACAAGATGGCGAAAGCACTTTTCTCTATACTGCATCTTAGGCCTTGACTTGGCCTAGGACAATATATTGAAGTCTTCACTCCCTAACCTAACCTTTGCTAGTACCTCTGAGTTAAAAAGAAAGAATTAGCAAATAGTCCAATCACTTTCAATCATATTTTAAAGCCATTGGTATGCGGCCAGAAATAAGAACACTTCTGGCTCACGAAATTTGACCATCGTGCCATGCACAGTCTCACACATAAAACCCACAGGACATAAACTACAAGATGACCTGTAGGATTTTATGAACTAGGGGAACCAACCCAATTTAAAATTGCAACATTCTTTCTTTTTAAAAACAAGATGGCGAAAGCACTTTTCTCTATACTGCATCTTAGGCCTTGACTTGGCCTAGGACAATATATTGAAGTCTTCACTCCCTAACCTAACCTTTGCTAGTACCTCTGAGTTAAAAAGAAAGAATTAGCAAATAGTCCAATCACTTTCAATCATATTTTAAAGCCATTGGTATGCGGCCAGAAATAAGAACACTTCTGGCTCACGACATTTGACCATCGTGCCATGCACAGTCTCACACATAAAACCCACAGGACATAAACTACAAGATGACCTGTAGGATTTTATGAACTAGGGGAACCAACCCAATTTAAAATTGCAACATTCTTTCTTTTTAAAAACAAGATGGCGAAAGCACTTTTCTCTATACTGCATCTTAGGCCTTGACTTGGCCTAGGACAATATATTGAAGTCTTCACTCCCTAACCTAACCTTTGCTAGTACCTCTGAGTTAAAAAGAAAGAATTAGCAAATAGTCCAATCACTTTAAATCATATTTTAAAGCCATTGGTATGCGGCCAGAAATAAGAACACTTCTGGCTCACGAAATTTGACCATCGTGCCATGCACAGTCTCACACATAAAACCCACAGGACATAAACTACAAGATGACCTGTAGGATTTTATGAACTAGGGGAACCAACCCAATTTAAAATTGCAACATTCTTTCTTTTTAAAAACAAGATGAGGAAAGCACTTTTCTCTATACTGCATCTTAGGCCTTGACTTGGCCTAGGACAATATATTGAAGTCTTCACTCCCTACCCTAACCTTTGCTAGTACCTCTGAGTTAAAATGAAAGAATTAGCAAATAGTCCAATCACTTTCAATCATATTTTAAAGCCATTGGTATGCGGCCAGAAATAAGAACACTTCTGGCTCACGACATTTGACCATCGTGCCATGCACAGTCTCACACATAAAACCCACAGGACATAAACTACAAGATGACCTGTAGGATTTTATGAACTAGGGGAACCAACCCAATTTAAAATTGCAACATTCTTTCTTTTTAAAAACAAGATGGCGAAAGCACTTTTCTCTATACTGCATCTTAGGCCTTGACTTGGCCTAGGACAATATATTGAAGTCTTCACTCCCTAACCTAACCTTTGCTAGTACCTCTGAGTTAAAAAGAAAGAATTAGCAAATAGTCCAATCACTTTCAATCATATTTTAAAGCCATTGGTATGCGGCCAGAAATAAGAACACTTCTGGCTCACGAAATTTGACCATCGTGCCATGCACAGTCTCACACATAAAACCCACAGGACATAAACTACAAGATGACCTGTAGGATTTTATGAACTAGGGGAACCAACCCAATTTAAAATTGCAACATTCTTTCTTTTTAAAAACAAGATGGCGAAAGCACTTTTCTCTATACTGCATCTTAGGCCTTGACTTGGCCTAGGACAATATATTGAAGTCTTCACTCCCTAACCTAACCTTTGCTAGTACCTCTGAGTTAAAAAGAAAGAATTAGCAAATAGTCCAATCACTTTCAATCATATTTTAAAGCCATTGGTATGCGGCCAGAAATAAGAACACTTCTGGCTCACGAAATTTGACCATCGTGCCATGCACAGTCTCACACATAAAACCCACAGGACATAAACTACAAGATGACCTGTAGGATTTTATGAACTAGGGGAACCAACCCAATTTAAAATTGCAACATTCTTTCTTTTTAAAAACAAGATGGCGAAAGCACTTTTCTCTATACTGCATCTTAGGCCTTGACTTGGCCTAGGACAATATATTGAAGTCTTCACTCCCTAACCTAACCTTTGCTAGTACCTCTGAGTTAAAAAGAAAGAATTAGCAAATAGTCCAATCACTTTCAATCATATTTTAAAGCCATTGGTATGCGGCCAGAAATAAGAACACTTCTGGCTCACGACATTTGACCATCGTGCCATGCACAGTCTCACACATAAAACCCACAGGACATAAACTACAAGATGACCTGTAGGATTTTATGAACTAGGGGAACCAACCCAATTTAAAATTGCAACATTCTTTCTTTTTAAAAACAAGATGGCGAAAGCACTTTTCTCTATACTGCATCTTAGGCCTTGACTTGGCCTAGGACAATATATTGAAGTCTTCACTCCCTAACCTAACCTTTGCTAGTACCTCTGAGTTAAAAAGAAAGAATTAGCAAATAGTCCAATCACTTTCAATCATATTTTAAAGCCATTGGTATGCGGCCAGAAATAAGAACACTTCTGGCTCACGACATTTGACCATCGTGCCATGCACAGTCTCACACATAAAACCCACAGGACATAAACTACAAGATGACCTGTAGGATTTTATGAACTAGGGGAACCAACCCAATTTAAAATTGCAACATTCTTTCTTTTTAAAAACAAGATGGCGAAAGCACTTTTCTCTATACTGCATCTTAGGCCTTGACTTGGCCTAGGACAATATATTGAAGTCTTCACTCCCTAACCTAACCTTTGCTAGTACCTCTGAGTTAAAAAGAAAGAATTAGCAAATAGTCCAATCACTTTCAATCATATTTTAAAGCCATTGGTATGCGGCCAGAAATGAGAACACTTCTGGATCACGAAATTTGACCATCGTGCCATGCACAGTCTCACACATAAAACCCACAGGACATAAACTACAAGATGACCTGTAGGATTTTATGAACTAGGGGAACCAACCCAATTTAAAATTGCAACATTCTTTCTTTTTAAAAACAAGATGAGGAAAGCACTTTTCTCTATACTGCATCTTAGGCCTTGACTTGGCCTAGGACAATATATTGAAGTCTTCACTCCCTAACCTATCCTTTGCAAGTACCTCTGAGTTAAAAAGAAAGAATTAGCAAATAGTCCAATCACTTTCAATCATATTTTAAAGCCATTGGTATGCGGCCAGAAATAAGAACACTTCTGGCTCACGACATTTGACCATCGTGCCATGCACAGTCTCACACATAAAACCCACAGGACATAAACTACAAGATGACCTGTAGGATTTTATGAACTAGGGGAACCAACCCAATTTAAAATTGCAACATTCTTTCTTTTTAAAAACAAGATGGCGAAAGCACTTGTCTCTATATTGCATCTTAGGCCTTGACTTGGCCTAGGACAATATATTGAAGTCTTCACTCCCTAACCTAACCTTTGCTAGTACCTCTGAGTTAAAAAGAAAGAATTAGCAAATAGTCCAATCACTTTCAATCATATTTTAAAGCCATTGGTATGCGGCCAGAAATAAGAACACTTCTGGCTCACGACATTTGACCATCGTGCAATGCACAGTCTCACACATAAAACCCACAGGACATAAACTACAAGATGACCTGTAGGATTTTATGAACTAGGGGAACCAACCCAATTTAAAATTGCAACTTTCTTTCTTTTTAAAAACAATATGGCGAAAGCACTTTTCTCTATACTGCATCTTAGGCCTTGACTTGGCCTAGGACAATATATTGAAGTCTTCACTCCCTAACCTAACCTTTGCTAGTACCTCTGAGTTAAAAAGAAAGAATCAGCAAATAGTCCAATCACTTTCAATCATATTTTAAAGCCATTGGTATGCGGCCAGAAATAAGAACACTTCTGGCTCACGAAATTTGACCATCGTGCCATGCACAGTCTCACACATAAAACCCACAGGACATAAACTACAAGATGACCTGTAGGATTTTATGAACTAGGGGAACCAACCCAATTTAAAATTGCAACATTCTTTCTTTTTAAAAACAAGATGGCGAAAGCACTTTTCTCTATACTGCATCTTAGGCTTTGACTTGGCCTAGGACAATATATTGAAGTCTTCACTCCCTAACCTAACCTTTGCTAGTACCTCTGAGTTAAAAAGAAAGAATTAGCAAATAGTCCAATCACTTTCAATCATATTTTAAAGCCATTGGTATGCGGCCAGAAATAAGAACACTTCTGGCTCACGAAATTTGACCATCGTGCCATGCACAGTCTCACACATAAAACCCACAGGACATAAACTACAAGATGACCTGTAGGATTTTATGAACTAGGGGAACCAACCCAATTTAAAATTGCAACATTCTTTCTTTTTAAAAACAAGATGGCGAAAGCACTTTTCTCTATACTGCATCTTAGGCTTTGACTTGGCCTAGGACAATATATTGAAGTCTTCACTCCCTAACCTAACCTTTGCTAGTACCTCTGAGTTAAAAAGAAAGAATTAGCAAATAGTCCAATCACTTTCAATCATATTTTAAAGCCATTGGTATGCGGCCAGAAATAAGAACACTTCTGGCTCACGACATTTGACCATCGTGCCATGCACAGTCTCACACATAAAACCCACAGGACATAAACTACAAGATGACCTGTAGGATTTTATGAACTAGGGGAACCAACCCAATTTAAAATTGCAACATTCTTTCTTTTTAAAAACAAGATGGCGAAAGCACTTGTCTCTATATTGCATCTTAGGCCTTGACTTGGCCTAGGACAATATATTGAAGTCTTCACTCCCTAACCTAACCTTTGCTAGTACCTCTGAGTTAAAAAGAAAGAATTAGCAAATAGTCCAATCACTTTCAATCATATTTTAAAGCCATTGGTATGCGGCCAGAAATAAGAACACTTCTGGCTCACGACATTTGACCATCGTGCCATGCACAGTCTCACACATAAAACCCACAGGACATAAACTACAAGATGACCTGTAGGATTTTATGAACTAGGGGAACCAACCCAATTTAAAATTGCAACATTCTTTCTTTTTAAAAACAAGATGGCGAAAGCACTTTTCTCTATACTGCATCTTAGGCCTTGACTTGGCCTAGGACAATATATTGAAGTCTTCACTCCCTAACCTAACCTTTGCTAGTACCTCTGAGTTAAAAAGAAAGAATTAGCAAATAGTCCAATCACTTTCAATCATATTTTAAAGCCATTGGTATGCGGCCAGAAATAAGAACACTTCTGGCTCACGAAATTTGACCATCGTGCCATGCACAGTCTCACACATAAAACCCACAGGACATAAACTACAAGATGACCTGTAGGATTTTATGAACTAGGGGAACCAACCCAATTTAAAATTGCAACATTCTTTCTTTTTAAAAACAAGATGGCGAAAGCACTTTTCTCTATACTGCATCTTAGGCCTTGACTTGGCCTAGGACAATATATTGAAGTCTTCACTCCCTAACCTAACCTTTGCTAGTACCTCTGAGTTAAAAAGAAAGAATTAGCAAATAGTCCAATCACTTTCAATCATATTTTAAAGCCATTGGTATGCGGCCAGAAATAAGAACACTTCTGGCTCACGACATTTGACCATCGTGCCATGCACAGTCTCACACATAAAACCCACAGGACATAAACTACAAGATGACCTGTAGGATTTTATGAACTAGGGGAACCAACCCAATTTAAAATTGCAACTTTCTTTCTTTTTAAAAACAATATGGCGAAAGCACTTTTCTCTATACTGCATCTTAGGCCTTGACTTGGCCTAGGACAATATATTGAAGTCTTCACTCCCTAACCTAACCTTTGCTAGTACCTCTGAGTTAAAAAGAAAGAATCAGCAAATAGTCCAATCACTTTCAATCATATTTTAAAGCCATTGGTATGCGGCCAGAAATAAGAACACTTCTGGCTCACGAAATTTGACCATCGTGCCATGCACAGTCTCACACATAAAACCCACAGGACATAAACTACAAGATGACCTGTAGGATTTTATGAACTAGGGGAACCAACCCAATTTAAAATTGCAACATTCTTTCTTTTTAAAAACAAGATGGCGAAAGCACTTTTCTCTATACTGCATCTTAGGCTTTGACTTGGCCTAGGACAATATATTGAAGTCTTCACTCCCTAACCTAACCTTTGCTAGTACCTCTGAGTTAAAAAGAAAGAATTAGCAAATAGTCCAATCACTTTCAATCATATTTTAAAGCCATTGGTATGCGGCCAGAAATAAGAACACTTCTGGATCACGAAATTTGACCATCGTGCCATGCACAGTCTCACACATAAAACCCACAGGACATAAACTACAAGATGACCTGTAGGATTTTATGAACTAGGGGAACCAACCCAATTTAAAATTGCAACATTCTTTCTTTTTAAAAACAAGATGAGGAAAGCACTTTTCTCTATACTGCATCTTAGGCCTTGACTTGGCCTAGGACAATATATTGAAGTCTTCACTCCCTAACCTAACCTTTGCAAGTACCTCTGAGTTAAAAAGAAAGAATTAGCAAATAGTCCAATCACTTTCAATCATATTTTAAAGCCATTGGTATGCGGCCAGAAATAAGAACACTTCTGGCTCACGACATTTGACCATCGTGCCATGCACAGTCTCACACATAAAACCCACAGGACATAAACTACAAGATGACCTGTAGGATTTTATGAACTAGGGGAACCAACCCAATTTAAAATTGCAACATTCTTTCTTTTTAAAAACAAGATGGCGAAAGCACTTGTCTCTATATTGCATCTTAGGCCTTGACTTGGCCTAGGACAATAAATTGAAGTCTTCACTCCCTAACCTAACCTTTGCTAGTACCTCTGAGTTAAAAAGAAAGAATTAGCAAATAGTCCAATCACTTTCAATCATATTTTAAAGCCATTGGTATGCGGCCAGAAATAAGAACACTTCTGGCTCACGACATTTGACCATCGTGCCATGCACAGTCTCACACATAAAACCCACAGGACATAAACTACAAGATGACCTGTAGGATTTTATGAACTAGGGGAACCAACCCAATTTAAAATTGCAACTTTCTTTCTTTTTAAAAACAATATGGCGAAAGCACTTTTCTCTATACTGCATCTTAGGCCTTGACTTGGCCTAGGACAATATATTGAAGTCTTCACTCCCTAACCTAACCTTTGCTAGTACCTCTGAGTTAAAAAGAAAGAATTAGCAAATAGTCCAATCACTTTCAGTCATATTTTAAAGCCATTGGTATGCGGCCAGAAATAAGAACACTTCTGGCTCACGACATTTGACCATCGTGCCATGCACAGTCTCACACATAAAACCCACAGGACATAAACTACAAGATGACCTGTAGGATTTTATGAACTAGGGGAACCAACCCAATTTAAAATTGCAACATTCTTTCTTTTTAAAAACAAGATGGCGAAAGCACTTTTCTCTATACTGCATCTTAGGCCTTGACTTGGCCTAGGACAATATATTGAAGTCTTCACTCCCTAACCTAACCTTTGCTAGTACCTCTGAGTTAAAAAGAAAGAATTAGCAAATAGTCCAATCACTTTCAATCATATTTTAAAGCCATTGGTATGCGGCCAGAAATAAGAACACTTCTGGCTCACGAAATTTGACCATCGTGCCATGCACAGTCTCACACATAAAACCCACAGGACATAAACTACAAGATGACCTGTAGGATTTTATGAACTAGGGGAACCAACCCAATTTAAAATTGCAACATTCTTTCTTTTTAAAAACAAGATGGCGAAAGCACTTTTCTCTATACTGCATCTTAGGCTTTGACTTGGCCTAGGACAATATATTGAAGTCTTCACTCCCTAACCTAACCTTTGCTAGTACCTCTGAGTTAAAAAGAAAGAATTAGCAAATAGTCCAATCACTTTCAATCATATTTTAAAGCCATTGGTATGCGGCCAGAAATAAGAACACTTCTGGCTCACGAAATTTGACCATCGTGCCATGCACAGTCTCACACATAAAACCCACAGGACATAAACTACAAGATGACCTGTAGGATTTTATGAACTAGGGGAACCAACCCAATTTAAAATTGCAACATTCTTTCTTTTTAAAAACAAGATGAGGAAAGCACTTTTCTCTATACTGCATCTTAGGCCTTGACTTGGCCTAGGACAATATATTGAAGTCTTCACTCCCTACCCTAACCTTTGCTAGTACCTCTGAGTTAAAAAGAAAGAATTAGCAAATAGTCCAATCACTTTCAATCATATTTTAAAGCCATTGGTATGCGGCCAGAAATAAGAACACTTCTGGCTCACGACATTTGACCATCGTGCCATGCACAGTCTCACACATAAAACCCACAGGACATAAACTACAAGATGACCTGTAGGATTTTATGAACTAGGGGAACCAACCCAATTTAAAATTGCAACATTCTTTCTTTTTAAAAACAAGATGGCGAAAGCACTTTTCTCTATACTGCATCTTAGGCCTTGACTTGGCCTAGGACAATATATTGAAGTCTTCACTCCCTAACCTAACCTTTGCTAGTACCTCTGAGTTAAAAAGAAAGAATCAGCAAATAGTCCAATCACTTTCAATCATATTTTAAAGCCATTGGTATGCGGCCAGAAATAAGAACACTTCTGGCTCACGAAATTTGACCATCGTGCCATGCACAGTCTCACACATAAAACCCACAGGACATAAACTACAAGATGACCTGTAGGATTTTATGAACTAGGGGAACCAGTACAATTTAAAATTGCAACTTTCTTTCTTTTTAAAAACAATATGGCGAAAGCACTTTTCTCTATACTGCATCTTAGGCCTTGACTTGGCCTAGGACAATATATTGAAGTCTTCACTCCCTAACCTAACCTTTGCTAGTACCTCTGAGTTAAAAAGAAAGAATCAGCAAATAGTCCAATCACTTTCAATCATATTTTAAAGCCATTGGTATGCGGCCAGAAATAAGAACACTTCTGGCTCACGAAATTTGACCATCGTGCCATGCACAGTCTCACACATAAAACCCACAGGACATAAACTACAAGATGACCTGTAGGATTTTATGAACTAGGGGAACCAACCCAATTTAAAATTGCAACATTCTTTCTTTTTAAAAACAAGATGGCGAAAGCACTTTTCTCTATACTGCATCTTAGGCTTTGACTTGGCCTAGGACAATATATTGAAGTCTTCACTCCCTAACCTAACCTTTGCTAGTACCTCTGAGTTAAAAAGAAAGAATTAGCAAATAGTCCAATCACTTTCAATCATATTTTAAAGCCATTGGTATGCGGCCAGAAATAAGAACACTTCTGGCTCACGACATTTGACCATCGTGCCATGCACAGTCTCACACATAAAACCCACAGGACATAAACTACAAGATGACCTGTAGGATTTTATGAACTAGGGGAACCAACCCAATTTAAAATTGCAACATTCTTTCTTTTTAAAAACAAGATGGCGAAAGCACTTTTCTCTATACTGCATCTTAGGCCTTGACTTGGCCTAGGACAATATATTGAAGTCTTCACTCCCTAACCTAACCTTTGCTAGTACCTCTGAGTTAAAAAGAAAGAATTAGCAAATAGTCCAATCACTTTCAATCATATTTTAAAGCCATTGGTATGCAGCCAGAAATAAGAACACTTCTGGCTCACGAAATTTGACCATCGTGCCATGCACAGTCTCACACATAAAACCCACAGGACATAAACTACAAGATGACCTGTAGGATTTTATGAACTAGGGGAACCAACCCAATTTAAAATTGCAACATTCTTTCTTTTTAAAAACAAGATGGCGAAAGCACTTTTCTCTATACTGCATCTTAGGCCTTGACTTGGCCTAGGACAATATATTGAAGTCTTCACTCCCTAACCTAACCTTTGCTAGTACCTCTGAGTTAAAAAGAAAGAATTAGCAAATAGTCCAATCACTTTCAATCATATTTTAAAGCCATTGGTATGCGGCCAGAAATAAGAACACTTCTGGCTCACGAAATTTGACCATCGTGCCATGCACAGTCTCACACATAAAACCCACAGGACATAAACTACAAGATGACCTGTAGGATTTTATGAACTAGGGGAACCAACCCAATTTAAAATTGCAACATTCTTTCTTTTTAAAAACAAGATGAGGAAAGCACTTTTCTCTATACTGCATCTTAGGCCTTGACTTGGCCTAGGACAATATATTGAAGTCTTCACTCCCTACCCTAACCTTTGCTAGTACCTCTGAGTTAAAAAGAAAGAATTAGCAAATAGTCCAATCACTTTCAATCATATTTTAAAGCCATTGGTATGCGGCCAGAAATAAGAACACTTCTGGCTCACGACATTTGACCATCGTGCCATGCACAGTCTCACACATAAAACCCACAGGACATAAACTACAAGATGACCTGTAGGATTTTATGAACTAGGGGAACCAACCCAATTTAAAATTGCAACATTCTTTCTTTTTAAAAACAAGATGGCGAAAGCACTTTTCTCTATACTGCATCTTAGGCCTTGACTTGGCCTAGGACAATATATTGAAGTCTTCACTCCCTAACCTAACCTTTGCTAGTACCTCTGAGTTAAAAAGAAAGAATCAGCAAATAGTCCAATCACTTTCAATCATATTTTAAAGCCATTGGTATGCGGCCAGAAATAAGAACACTTCTGGCTCACGAAATTTGACCATCGTGCCATGCACAGTCTCACACATAAAACCCACAGGACATAAACTACAAGATGACCTGTAGGATTTTATGAACTAGGGGAACCAACCCAATTTAAAATTGCAACATTCTTTCTTTTTAAAAACAAGATGGCGAAAGCACTTTTCTCTATACTGCATCTTAGGCTTTGACTTGGCCTAGGACAATATATTGAAGTCTTCACTCCCTAACCTAACCTTTGCTAGTACCTCTGAGTTAAAAAGAAAGAATTAGCAAATAGTCCAATCACTTTCAATCATATTTTAAAGCCATTGGTATGCGGCCAGAAATAAGAACACTTCTGGCTCACGAAATTTGACCATCGTGCCATGCACAGTCTCACACATAAAACCCACAGGACATAAACTACAAGATGACCTGTAGGATTTTATGAACTAGGGGAACCAACCCAATTTAAAATTGCAACATTCTTTCTTTTTAAAAACAAGATGGCGAAAGCACTTTTCTCTATACTGCATCTTAGGCTTTGACTTGGCCTAGGACAATATATTGAAGTCTTCACTCCCTAACCTAACCTTTGCTAGTACCTCTGAGTTAAAAAGAAAGAATTAGCAAATAGTCCAATCACTTTCAATCATATTTTAAAGCCATTGGTATGCGGCCAGAAATAAGAACACTTCTGGCTCACGAAATTTGACCATCGTGCCATGCACAGTCTCACACATAAAACCCACAGGACATAAACTACAAGATGACCTGTAGGATTTTATGAACTAGGGGAACCAACCCAATTTAAAATTGCAACATTCTTTCTTTTTAAAAACAAGATGGCGAAAGCACTTTTCTCTATACTGCATCTTAGGCCTTGACTTGGCCTAGGACAATATATTGAAGTCTTCACTCCCTAACCTAACCTTTGCTAGTACCTCTGAGTTAAAAAGAAAGAATCAGCAAATAGTCCAATCACTTTCAATCATATTTTAAAGCCATTGGTATGCGGCCAGAAATAAGAACACTTCTGGCTCACGAAATTTGACCATCGTGCCATGCACAGTCTCACACATAAAACCCACAGGACATAAACTACAAGATGACCTGTAGGATTTTATGAACTAGGGGAACCAACCCAATTTAAAATTGCAACATTCTTTCTTTTTAAAAACAAGATGGCGAAAGCACTTTTCTCTATACTGCATCTTAGGCCTTGACTTGGCCTAGGACAATATATTGAAGTCTTCACTCCCTAACCTAACCTTTGCTAGTACCTCTGAGTTAAAAAGAAAGAATTAGCAAATAGTCCAATCACTTTCAATCATATTTTAAAGCCATTGGTATGCGGCCAGAAATAAGAACACTTCTGGCTCACGAAATTTGACCATCGTGCCATGCACAGTCTCACACATAAAACCCACAGGACATAAACTACAAGATGACCTGTAGGATTTTATGAACTAGGGGAACCAACCCAATTTAAAATTGCAACATTCTTTCTTTTTAAAAACAAGATGGCGAAAGCACTTTTCTCTATACTGCATCTTAGGCTTTGACTTGGCCTAGGACAATATATTGAAGTCTTCACTCCCTAACCTAACCTTTGCTAGTACCTCTGAGTTAAAAAGAAAGAATTAGCAAATAGTCCAATCACTTTCAATCATATTTTAAAGCCATTGGTATGCGGCCAGAAATAAGAACACTTCTGGCTCACGAAATTTGACCATCGTGCCATGCACAGTCTCACACATAAAACCCACAGGACATAAACTACAAGATGACCTGTAGGATTTTATGAACTAGGGGAACCAACCCAATTTAAAATTGCAACATTCTTTCTTTTTAAAAACAAGATGAGGAAAGCACTCTATACTGCATCTTAGGCCTTGACTTGGCCTAGGACAATATATTGAAGTCTTCACTCCCTACCCTAACCTTTGCTAGTACCTCTGAGTTAAAAAGAAAGAATTAGCAAATAGTCCAATCACTTTCAATCATATTTTAAAGCCATTGGTATGCGGCCAGAAATAAGAACACTTCTGGCTCACGACATTTGACCATCGTGCCATGCACAGTCTCACACATAAAACCCACAGGACATAAACTACAAGATGACCTGTAGGATTTTATGAACTAGGGGAACCAACCCAATTTAAAATTGCAACATTCTTTCTTTTTAAAATCAAGATGGCGAAAGCACTTTTCTCTATACTGCATCTTAGGCCTTGACTTGGCCTAGGACAATATATTGAAGTCTTCACTCCCTAACCTAACCTTTGCTAGTACCTCTGAGTTAAAAAGAAAGAATTAGCAAATAGTCCAATCACTTTCAGTCATATTTTAAAGCCATTGGTATGCGGCCAGAAATAAGAACACTTCTGGCTCACGACATTTGACCATCGTGCCATGCACAGTCTCACACATAAAACCCACAGGACATAAACTACAAGATGACCTGTAGGATTTTATGAACTAGGGGAACCAACCCAATTTAAAATTGCAACATTCTTTCTTTTTAAAAACAAGATGGCGAAAGCACTTTTCTCTATACTGCATCTTAGGCCTTGACTTGGCCTAGGACAATATATTGAAGTCTTCACTCCCTAACCTAACCTTTGCTAGTACCTCTGAGTTAAAAAGAAAGAATTAGCAAATAGTCCAATCACTTTCAATCATATTTTAAAGCCATTGGTATGCGGCCAGAAATAAGAACACTTCTGGCTCACGACATTTGACCATCGTGCCATGCACAGTCTCACACATAAAACCCACAGGACATAAACTACAAGATGACCTGTAGGATTTTATGAACTAGGGGAACCAACCCAATTTAAAATTGCAACATTCTTTCTTTTTAAAAACAAGATGGCGAAAGCACTTTTCCCTATACTGCATCTTAGGCCTTGACTTGGCCTAGGACAATATATTGAAGTCTTCACTCCCTAACCTAACCTTTGCTAGTACCTCTGAGTTAAAAAGAAAGAATTAGCAAATAGTCCAATCACTTTCAATCATATTTTAAAGCCATTGGTATGCGGACAGAAATAAGAACACTTCTGGCTCACGAAATTTGACCATCGTGCCATGCACAGTCTCACACATAAAACCCACAGGACATAAACTACAAGATGACCTGTAGGATTTTATGAACTAGGGGAACCAACCCAATTTAAAATTGCAACATTCTTTCTTTTTAAAAACAAGATGGCGAAAGCACTTTTCTCTATACTGCATCTTAGGCCTTGACTTGGCCTAGGACAATATATTGAAGTCTTCACTCCCTAACCTAACCTTTGCTAGTACCTCTGAGTTAAAAAGAAAGAATTAGCAAATAGTCCAATCACTTTCAATCATATTTTAAAGCCATTGGTATGCGGCCAGAAATAAGAACACTTCTGGCTCACGAAATTTGACCATCGTGCCATGCACAGTCTCAAACATAAAACCCACAGGACATAAACTACAAGATGACCTGTAGGATTTTATGAACTAGGGGAACCAACCCAATTTAAAATTGCAACATTCTTTCTTTTTAAAAACAAGATGAGGAAAGCACTCTATACTGCATCTTAGGCCTTGACTTGGCCTAGGACAATATATTGAAGTCTTCACTCCCTACCCTAACCTTTGCTAGTACCTCTGAGTTAAAAAGAAAGAATTAGCAAATAGTCCAATCACTTTCAATCATATTTTAAAGCCATTGGTATGCGGCCAGAAATAAGAACACTTCTGGCTCACGACATTTGACCATCGTGCCATGCACAGTCTCACACATAAAACCCACAGGACATAAACTACAAGATGACCTGTAGGATTTTATGAACTAGGGGAACCAACCCAATTTAAAATTGCAACATTCTTTCTTTTTAAAAACAAGATGGCGAAAGCACTTTTCTCTATACTGCATCTTAGGCCTTGACTTGGCCTAGGACAATATATTGAAGTCTTCACTCCCTAACCTAACCTTTGCTAGTACCTCTGAGTTAAAAAGAAAGAATTAGCAAATAGTCCAATCACTTTCAATCATATTTTAAAGCCATTGGTATGCGGCCAGAAATAAGAACACTTCTGGCTCACGAAATTTGACCATCGTGCCATGCACAGTCTCACACATAAAACCCACAGGACATAAACTACAAGTTGACCTGTAGGATTTTATGAACTAGGGGAACCAACCCAATTTAAAATTGCAACATTCTTTCTTTTTAAAAACAAGATGGCGAAAGCACTTTTCTCTATATTGCATCTTAGGCTTTGACTTGGCCTAGGACAATATATTGAAGTCTTCACTCCCTAACCTAACCTTTGCTAGTACCTCTGAGTTAAAAAGAAAGAATTAGCAAATAGTCCAATCACTTTCAATCATATTTTAAAGCCATTGGTATGCGGCCAGAAATAAGAACACTTCTGGCTCACGAAATTTGACCATCGTGCCATGCACAGTCTCACACATAAAACCCACAGGACATAAACTACAAGATGACCTGTAGGATTTTATGAACTAGGGGAACCAACCCAATTTAAAATTGCAACATTCTTTCTTTTTAAAAACAAGATGAGGAAAGCACTCTATACTGCATCTTAGGCCTTGACTTGGCCTAGGACAATATATTGAAGTCTTCACTCCCTACCCTAACCTTTGCTAGTACCTCTGAGTTAAAAAGAAAGAATTAGCAAATAGTCCAATCACTTTCAATCATATTTTAAAGCCATTGGTATGCGGCCAGAAATAAGAACACTTCTGGCTCACGAAATTTGACCATCGTGCCATGCACAGTCTCACACATAAAACCCACAGGACATAAACTACAAGATGACCTGTAGGATTTTATGAACTAGGGGAACCAACCCAATTTAAAATTGCAACATTCTTTCTTTTTAAAAACATGATGAGGAAAGCACTTTTCTCTATACTGCATCTTAGGCCTTGACTTGGCCTAGGACAATATATTGAAGTCTTCACTCCCTACCCTAACCTTTGCTAGTACCTCTGAGTTAAAAAGAAAGAATTAGCAAATAGTCCAATCACTTTCAATCATATTTTAAAGCCATTGGTATGCGGCCAGAAATAAGAACACTTCTGGCTCATGACATTTGACCATCGTGCCATGCACAGTCTCACACATAAAACCCACAGGACATAAACTACAAGATGACCTGTAGGATTTTATGAACTAGGGGAACCAACCCAATTTAAAATTGCAACATTCTTTCTTTTTAAAAACAAGATGGCGAAAGCACTTTTCTCTATACTGCATCTTAGGCCTTGACTTGGCCTAATACAATATATTGAAGTCTTCACTCCCTAACCTAACCTTTGCTAGTACCTCTGAGTTAAAAAGAAAGAATTAGCAAATAGTCCTATCACTTTCAATCATATTTTAAAGCCATTGGTATGCGGCCAGAAATAAGAACACTTCTGGCTCACGAAATTTGACCATCGTGCCATGCACAGTCTCACACATAAAACCCACAGGACATAAACTACAAGATGACCTGTAGGATTTTATGAACTAGGGGAACCAACCCAATTTAAAATTGCAACATTCTTTCTTTTTAAAAACAAGATGGCGAAAGCACTTTTCTCTATACTGCATCTTAGGCCTTGACTTGGCCTAGGACAATATATTGAAGTCTTCACTCCCTAACCTAACCTTTGCTAGTACCTCTGAGTTAAAAAGAAAGAATTAGCAAATAGTCCAATCACTTTCAATCATATTTTAAAGCCATTGGTATGCGGCCAGAAATAAGAACACTTCTGGCTCACGAAATTTGACCATCGTGCCATGCACAGTCTCACACATAAAACCCACAGGACATAAACTACAAGATGACCTGTAGGATTTTATGAACTAGGGGAACCAACCCAATTTAAAATTGCAACATTCTTTCTTTTTAAAAACAAGATGGCGAAAGCACTTTTCTCTATACTGCATCTTAGGCCTTGACTTGGCCTAGGACAATATATTGAAGTCTTCACTCCCTAACCTAACCTTTGCTAGTACCTCTGAGTTAAAAAGAAAGAATTAGCAAATAGTCCAATCACTTTCAATCATATTTTAAAGCCATTGGTATGCGGCCAGAAATAAGAACACTTCTGGCTCACGAAATTTGACCATCGTGCCATGCACAGTCTCACACATAAAACCCACAGGACATAAACTACAAGATGACCTGTAGGATTTTATGAACTAGGGGAACCAACCCAATTTAAAATTGCAACATTCTTTCTTTTTAAAAACATGATGAGGAAAGCACTTTTCTCTATACTGCATCTTAGGCCTTGACTTGGCCTAGGACAATATATTGAAGTCTTCACTCCCTACCCTAACCTTTGCTAGTACCTCTGAGTTAAAAAGAAAGAATTAGCAAATAGTCCAATCACTTTCAATCATATTTTAAAGCCATTGGTATGCGGCCAGAAATAAGAACACTTCTGGCTCATGACATTTGACCATCGTGCCATGCACAGTCTCACACATAAAACCCACAGGACATAAACTACAAGATGACCTGTAGGATTTTATGAACTAGGGGAACCAACCCAATTTAAAATTGCAACATTCTTTCTTTTTAAAAACAAGATGGCGAAAGCACTTTTCTCTATACTGCATCTTAGGCCTTGACTTGGCCTAATACAATATATTGAAGTCTTCACTCCCTAACCTAACCTTTGCTAGTACCTCTGAGTTAAAAAGAAAGAATTAGCAAATAGTCCTATCACTTTCAATCATATTTTAAAGCCATTGGTATGCGGCCAGAAATAAGAACACTTCTGGCTCACGAAATTTGACCATCGTGCCATGCACAGTCTCACACATAAAACCCACAGGACATAAACTACAAGATGACCTGTAGGATTTTATGAACTAGGGGAACCAACCCAATTTAAAATTGCAACATTCTTTCTTTTTAAAAACAAGATGGCGAAAGCACTTTTCTCTATACTGCATCTTAGGCCTTGACTTGGCCTAGGACAATATATTGAAGTCTTCACTCCCTAACCTAACCTTTGCTAGTACCTCTGAGTTAAAAAGAAAGAATTAGCAAATAGTCCAATCACTTTCAATCATATTTTAAAGCCATTGGTATGCGGCCAGAAATAAGAACACTTCTGGCTCACGAAATTTGACCATCGTGCCATGCACAGTCTCACACATAAAACCCACAGGACATAAACTACAAGATGACCTGTAGGATTTTATGAACTAGGGGAACCAACCCAATTTAAAATTGCAACATTCTTTCTTTTTAAAAACAAGATGAGGAAAGCACTCTATACTGCATCTTAGGCCTTGACTTGGCCTAGGACAATATATTGAAGTCTTCACTCCCTAACCTAACCTTTGCTAGTACCTCTGAGTTAAAAAGAAAGAATTAGCAAATAGTCCAATCACTTTCAATCATATTTTAAAGCCATTGGTATGCGGCCAGAAATAAGAACACTTCTGGCTCACGAAATTTGACCATCGTGCCATGCACAGTCTCACACATAAAACCCACAGGACATAAACTACAAGATGACCTGTAGGATTTTATGAACTAGGGGAACCAACCCAATTTAAAATTGCAACATTCTTTCTTTTTAAAAACAAGATGGCGAAAGCACTTTTCTCTATACTGCATCTTAGGCCTTGACTTGGCCTAGGACAATATATTGAAGTCTTCACTCCCTAACCTAACCTTTGCTAGTACCTCTGAGTTAAAAAGAAAGAATTAGCAAATAGTCCAATCACTTTCAATCATATTTTAAAGCCATTGGTATGCGGCCAGAAATAAGAACACTTCTGGCTCACGACATTTGACCATCGTGCCATGCACAGTCTCACACATAAAACCCACAGGACATAAACTACAAGATGACCTGTAGGATTTTATGAACTAGGGGAACCAACCCAATTTAAAATTGCAACATTCTTTCTTTTTAAAAACAAGATGGCGAAAGCACTTTTCTCTATACTGCATCTTAGGCCTTGACTTGGCCTAGGACAATATATTGAAGTCTTCACTCCCTAACCTAACCTTTGCTAGTACCTCTGAGTTAAAAAGAAAGAATTAGCAAATAGTCCAATCACTTTCAATCATATTTTAAAGCCATTGGTATGCGGCCAGAAATAAGAACACTTCTGGCTCACGAAATTTGACCATCGTGCCATGCACAGTCTCACACATAAAACCCACAGGACATAAACTACAAGATGACCTGTAGGATTTTATGAACTAGGGGAACCAACCCAATTTAAAATTGCAACATTCTTTCTTTTTAAAAACAAGATGAGGAAAGCACTTTTCTCTATACTGCATCTTAGGCCTTGACTTGGCCTAGGACAATATATTGAAGTCTTCACTCCCTACCCTAACCTTTGCTAGTACCTCTGAGTTAAAAAGAAAGAATTAGCAAATAGTCCAATCACTTTCAATCATATTTTAAAGCCATTGGTATGCGGCCAGAAATAAGAACACTTCTGGCTCACGAAATTTGACCATCGTGCCATGCACAGTCTCACACATAAAACCCACAGGACATAAACTACAAGATGACCTGTAGGATTTTATGAACTAGGGGAACCAACCCAATTTAAAATTGCAACATTCTTTCTTTTTAAAAACAAGATGGCGAAAGCACTTTTCTCTATACTGCATCTTAGGCCTTGACTTGGCCTAGGACAATATATTGAAGTCTTCACTCCCTAACCTAACCTTTGCTAGTACCTCTGAGTTAAAAAGGAAGAATTAGCAAATAGTCCAATCACTTTCAATCATATTTTAAAGCCATTGGTATGCGGCCAGAAATAAGAACACTTCTGGCTCACGAAATTTGACCATCGTGCCATGCACAGTCTCACACATAAAACCCACAGGACATAAACTACAAGATGACCTGTAGGATTTTATGAACTAGGGGAACCAACCCAATTTAAAATTGCAACATTCTTTCTTTCTAAAAACAAGATGGCGAAAGCACTTTTCTCTATACTGCATCTTAGGCCTTGACTTGGCCTAGGACAATATATTGAAGTCTTCACTCCCTAACCTAACCTTTGCTAGTACCTCTGAGTTAAAAAGAAAGAATTAGCAAATAGTCCAATCACTTTCAATCATATTTTAAAGCCATTGGTATGCGGCCAGAAATAAGAACACTTCTGGCTCACGACATTTGACCATCGTGCCATGCACAGTCTCACACATAAAACCCACAGGACATAAAGTACAAGATGACCTGTAGGATTTTATGAACTAGGGGAACCAACCCAATTTAAAATTGCAACATTCTTTCTTTTTAAAAACAAGATGGCGAAAGCACTTTTCTCTATACTGCATCTTAGGCCTTGACTTGGCCTAGGACAATATATTGAAGTCTTCACTCCCTAACCTAACCTTTGCTAGTACCTCTGAGTTAAAAAGAAAGAATTAGCAAATAGTCCAATCACTTTCAATCATATTTTAAAGCCATTGGTATGCGGCCAGAAATAAGAACACTTCTGGCTCACGAAATTTGACCATCGTGCCATGCACAGTCTCACACATAAAACCCACAGGACATAAACTACAAGATGACCTGTAGGATTTTATGAACTAGGGGAACCAACCCAATTTAAAATTGCAACATTCTTTCTTTTTAAAAACAAGATGGCGAAAGCACTTTTCTCTATACTGCATCTTAGGCCTTGACTTGGCCTAGGACAATATATTGAAGTCTTCACTCCCTAACCTAACCTTTGCTAGTACCTCTGAGTTAAAAAGAAAGAATTAGCAAATAGTCCAATCACTTTCAATCATATTTTAAAGCCATTGGTATGCGGCCAGAAATAAGAACACTTCTGGCTCACGAAATTTGACCATCGTGCCATGCACAGTCTCACACATAAAACCCACAGGACATAAACTACAAGATGACCTGTAGGATTTTATGAACTAGGGGAACCAACCCAATTTAAAATTGCAACATTCTTTCTTTTTAAAAACAAGATGGCGAAAGCACTTTTCTCTATACTGCATCTTAGGCCTTGACTTGGCCTAGGACAATATATTGAAGTCTTCACTCCCTACCCTAACCTTTGCTAGTACCTCTGAGTTAAAAAGAAAGAATTAGCAAATAGTCCAATCACTTTCAATCATATTTTAAAGCCATTGGTATGCGGCCAGAAATAAGAACACTTCTGGCTCACGACATTTGACCATCGTGCCATGCACAGTCTCACACATAAAACCCACAGGACATAAACTACAAGATGACCTGTAGGATTTTATGAACTAGGGGAACCAACCCAATTTAAAATTGCAACATTCTTTCTTTTTAAAAACAAGATGGCGAAAGCACTTTTCTCTATACTGCATCTTAGGCCTTGACTTGGCCTAGGACAATATATTGAAGTCTTCACTCCCTAACCTAACCTTTGCTAGTACCTCTGAGTTAAAAAGAAAGAATTAGCAAATAGTCCAATCACTTTCAATCATATTTTAAAGCCATTGGTATGCGGCCAGAAATAAGAACACTTCTGGCTCACGAAATTTGACCATCGTGCCATGCACAGTCTCACACATAAAACCCACAGGACATAAACTACAAGATGACCTGTAGGATTTTATGAACTAGGGGAACCAACCCAATTTAAAATTGCAACATTCTTTCTTTTTAAAAACAAGATGGCGAAAGCACTTTTCTCTATACTGCATCTTAGGCCTTGACTTGGCCTAGGACAATATATTGAAGTCTTCACTCCCTAACCTAACCTTTGCTAGTACCTCTGAGTTAAAAAGAAAGAATTAGCAAATAGTCCAATCACTTTCAATCATATTTTAAAGCCATTGGTATGCGGCCAGAAATAAGAACACTTCTGGCTCACGAAATTTGACCATCGTGCCATGCACAGTCTCACACATAAAACCCACAGGACATAAACTACAAGATGACCTGTAGGATTTTATGAACTAGGGGAACCAACCCAATTTAAAATTGCAACATTCTTTCTTTTTAAAAACAAGATGAGGAAAGCACTTTTCTCTATACTGCATCTTAGGCCTTGACTTGGCCTAGGACAATATATTGAAGTCTTCACTCCCTACCCTAACCTTTGCTAGTACCTCTGAGTTAAAAAGAAAGAATTAGCAAATAGTCCAATCACTTTCAATCATATTTTAAAGCCATTGGTATGCGGCCAGAAATAAGAACACTTCTGGCTCACGACATTTGACCATCGTGCCATGCACAGTCTCACACATAAAACCCACAGGACATAAACTACAAGATGACCTGTAGGATTTTATGAACTAGGGGAACCAACCCAATTTAAAATTGCAACATTCTTTCTTTTTAAAAACAAGATGGCGAAAGCACTTGTCTCTATATTGCATCTTAGGCCTTGACTTGGCCTAGGACAATATATTGAAGTCTTCACTCCCTAACCTAACCTTTGCTAGTACCTCTGAGTTAAAAAGAAAGAATTAGCAAATAGTCCAATCACTTTCAATCATATTTTAAAGCCATTGGTATGCGGCCAGAAATAAGAACACTTCTGGCTCACGACATTTGACCATCGTGCCATGCACAGTCTCACACATAAAACCCACAGGACATAAACTACAAGATGACCTGTAGGATTTTATGTAGGGGAACCAACCCAATTTAAAATTGCAACTTTCTTTCTTTTTAAAAACAATATGGCGAAAGCACTTTTCTCTATACTGCATCTTAGGCCTTGACTTGGCCTAGGACAATATATTGAAGTCTTCACTCCCTAACCTAACCTTTGCTAGTACCTCTGAGTTAAAAAGAAAGAATCAGCAAATAGTCCAATCACTTTCAATCATATTTTAAAGCCATTGGTATGCGGCCAGAAATAAGAACACTTCTGGCTCACGAAATTTGACCATCGTGCCATGCACAGTCTCACACATAAAACCCACAGGACATAAACTACAAGATGACCTGTAGGATTTTATGAACTAGGGGAACCAACCCAATTTAAAATTGCAACATTCTTTCTTTTTAAAAACAAGATGGCGAAAGCACTTTTCTCTATACTGCATCTTAGGCTTTGACTTGGCCTAGGACAATATATTGAAGTCTTCACTCCCTAACCTAACCTTTGCTAGTACCTCTGAGTTAAAAAGAAAGAATTAGCAAATAGTCCAATCACTTTCAATCATATTTTAAAGCCATTGGTATGCGGCCAGAAATAAGAACACTTCTGGATCACGAAATTTGACCATCGTGCCATGCACAGTCTCACACATAAAACCCACAGGACATAAACTACAAGATGACCTGTAGGATTTTATGAACTAGGGGAACCAACCCAATTTAAAATTGCAACATTCTTTCTTTTTAAAAACAAGATGAGGAAAGCACTTTTCTCTATACTGCATCTTAGGCCTTGACTTGGCCTAGGACAATATATTGAAGTCTTCACTCCCTAACCTAACCTTTGCAAGTACCTCTGAGTTAAAAAGAAAGAATTAGCAAATAGTCCAATCACTTTCAATCATATTTTAAAGCCATTGGTATGCGACCAGAAATAAGAACACTTCTGGCTCACGACATTTGACCATCGTGCCATGCACAGTCTCACACATAAAACCCACAGGACATAAACTACAAGATGACCTGTAGGATTTTATGAACTAGGGGAACCAACCCAATTTAAAATTGCAACTTTCTTTCTTTTTAAAAACAAGATGGCGAAAGCACTTGTCTCTATATTGCATCTTAGGCCTTGACTTGGCCTAGGACAATATATTGAAGTCTTCACTCCCTAACCTAACCTTTGCTAGTACCTCTGAGTTAAAAAGAAAGAATTAGCAAATAGTCCAATCACTTTCAATCATATTTTAAAGCCATTGGTATGCGGCCAGAAATAAGAACACTTCTGGCTCACGACATTTGACCATCGTGCCATGCACAGTCTCACACATAAAACCCACAGGACATAAACTACAAGATGACCTGTAGGATTTTATGAACTAGGGGAACCAACCCAATTTAAAATTGCAACTTTCTTTCTTTTTAAAAACAATATGGCGAAAGCACTTTTCTCTATACTGCATCTTAGGCCTTGACTTGGCCTAGGACAATATATTGAAGTCTTCACTCCCTAACCTAACCTTTGCTAGTACCTCTGAGTTAAAAAGAAAGAATTAGCAAATAGTCCAATCACTTTTAGTCATATTTTAAAGCCATTGGTATGCGGCCAGAAATAAGAACACTTCTGGCTCACGACATTTGACCATCGTGCCATGCACAGTCTCACACATAAAACCCACAGGACATAAACTACAAGATGACCTGTAGGATTTTATGAACTAGGGGAACCAACCCAATTTAAAATTGCAACATTCTTTCTTTTTAAAAACAAGATGGCGAAAGCACTTTTCTCTATACTGCATCTTAGGCCTTGACTTGGCCTAGGACAATATATTGAAGTCTTCACTCCCTAACCTAACCTTTGCTAGTACCTCTGAGTTAAAAAGAAAGAATTAGCAAATAGTCCAATCACTTTCAATCATATTTTAAAGCCATTGGTATGCGGCCAGAAATAAGAACACTTCTGGCTCACGAAATTTGACCATCGTGCCATGCACAGTCTCACACATAAAACCCACAGGACATAAACTACAAGATGACCTGTAGGATTTTATGAACTAGGGGAACCAACCCAATTTAAAATTGCAACATTCTTTCTTTTTAAAAACAAGATGGCGAAAGCACTTTTCTCTATACTGCATCTTAGGCCTTGACTTGGCCTAGGACAATATATTGAAGTCTTCACTCCCTAACCTAACCTTTGCTAGTACCTCTGAGTTAAAAAGAAAGAATTAGCAAATAGTCCAATCACTTTCAATCATATTTTAAAGCCATTGGTATGCGGCCAGAAATAAGAACACTTCTGGCTCACGAAATTTGACCATCGTGCCATGCACAGTCTCACACATAAAACCCACAGGACATAAACTACAAGATGACCTGTAGGATTTTATGAACTAGGGGAACCAACCCAATTTAAAATTGCAACATTCTTTCTTTTTAAAAACAAGATGGCGAAAGCACTTTTCTCTATACTGCATCTTAGGCCTTGACTTGGCCTAGGACAATATATTGAAGTCTTCACTCCCTAACCTAACCTTTGCTAGTACCTCTGAGTTAAAAAGAAAGAATTAGCAAATAGTCCAATCACTTTCAATCATATTTTAAAGCCATTGGTATGCGGCCAGAAATAAGAACACTTCTGGCTCACGAAATTTGACCATCGTGCCATGCACAGTCTCACACATAAAACCCACAGGACATAAACTACAAGATGACCTGTAGGATTTTATGAACTAGGGGAACCAACCCAATTTAAAATTGCAACATTCTTTCTTTTTAAAAACATGATGAGGAAAGCACTTTTCTCTATACTGCATCTTAGGCCTTGACTTGGCCTAGGACAATATATTGAAGTCTTCACTCCCTACCCTAACCTTTGCTAGTACCTCTGAGTTAAAAAGAAAGAATTAGCAAATAGTCCAATCACTTTCAATCATATTTTAAAGCCATTGGTATGCGGCCAGAAATAAGAACACTTCTGGCTCACGACATTTGACCATCGTGCCATGCACAGTCTCACACATAAAACCCACAGGACATAAACTACAAGATGACCTGTAGGATTTTATGAACTAGGGGAACCAACCCAATTTAAAATTGCAACATTCTTTCTTTTTAAAAACAAGATGGCGAAAGCACTTTTCTCTATACTGCATCTTAGGCCTTGACTTGGCCTAGGACAATATATTGAAGTCTTCACTCCCTAACCTAACCTTTGCTAGTACCTCTGAGTTAAAAAGAAAGAATTAGCAAATAGTCCAATCACTTTCAATCATATTTTAAAGCCATTGGTATGCGGCCAGAAATAAGAACACTTCTGGCTCACGAAATTTGACCATCGTGCCATGCACAGTCTCACACATAAAACCCACAGGACATAAACTACAAGATGACCTGTAGGATTTTATGAACTAGGGGAACCAACCCAATTTAAAATTGCAACATTCTTTCTTTTTAAAAACAAGATGGCGAAAGCACTTTTCTCTATACTGCATCTTAGGCCTTGACTTGGCCTAGGACAATATATTGAAGTCTTCACTCCCTAACCTAACCTTTGCTAGTACCTCTGAGTTAAAAAGAAAGAATTAGCAAATAGTCCAATCACTTTCAATCATATTTTAAAGCCATTGGTATGCGGCCAGAAATAAGAACACTTCTGGCTCACGAAATTTGACCATCGTGCCATGCACAGTCTCACACATAAAACCCACAGGACATAAACTACAAGATGACCTGTAGGATTTTATGAACTAGGGGAACCAACCCAATTTAAAATTGCAACATTCTTTCTTTTTAAAAACATGATGAGGAAAGCACTTTTCTCTATACTGCATCTTAGGCCTTGACTTGGCCTAGGACAATATATTGAAGTCTTCACTCCCTACCCTAACCTTTGCTAGTACCTCTGAGTTAAAAAGAAAGAATTAGCAAATAGTCCAATCACTTTCAATCATATTTTAAAGCCATTGGTATGCGGCCAGAAATAAGAACACTTCTGGCTCACGACATTTGACCATCGTGCCATGCACAGTCTCACACATAAAACCCACAGGACATAAACTACAAGATGACCTGTAGGATTTTATGAACTAGGGGAACCAACCCAATTTAAAATTGCAACATTCTTCCTTTTTAAAAACAAGATGGCGAAAGCACTTTTCTCTATACTGCATCTTAGGCCTTGACTTGGCCTAGGACAATATATTGAAGTCTTCACTCCCTAACCTAACCTTTGCTAGTACCTCTGAGTTAAAAAGAAAGAATTAGCAAATAGTCCAATCACTTTCAATCATATTTTAAAGCCATTGGTATGCGGCCAGAAATAAGAACACTTCTGGCTCACGAAATTTGACCATCGTGCCATGCACAGTCTCACACATAAAACCCACAGGACATAAACTACAAGATGACCTGTAGGATTTTATAAACTAGGGGAACCAACCCAATTTAAAATTGCAACATTCTTTCTTTTTAAAAACAAGATGGCGAAAGCACTTTTCTCTATACTGCATCTTAGGCCTTGACTTGGCCTAGGACAATATATTGAAGTCTTCACTCCCTAACCTAACCTTTGCTAGTACCTCTGAGTTAAAAAGAAAGAATTAGCAAATAGTCCAATCACTTTCAATCATATTTTAAAGCCATTGGTATGCGGCCAGAAATAAGAACACTTCTGGCTCACGAAATTTGACCATCGTGCCATGCACAGTCTCACACATAAAACCCACAGGACATAAACTACAAGATGACCTGTAGGATTTTATGAACTAGGGGAACCAACCCAATTTAAAATTGCAACATTCTTTCTTTTTAAAAACAAGATGAGGAAAGCACTTTTCTCTATACTGCATCTTAGGCCTTGACTTGGCCTAGGACAATATATTGAAGTCTTCACTCCCTACCCTAACCTTTGCTAGTACCTCTGAGTTAAAAAGAAAGAATTAGCAAATAGTCCAATCACTTTCAATCATATTTTAAAGCCATTGGTATGCGGCCAGAAATAAGAACACTTCTGGCTCACGACATTTGACCATCGTGCCATGCACAGTCTCACACATAAAACCCACAGGACATAAACTACAAGATGACCTGTAGGATTTTATGAACTAGGGGAACCAACCCAATTTAAAATTGCAACATTCTTTCTTTTTAAAAACAAGATGGCGAAAGCACTTTTCTCTATACTGCATCTTAGGCCTTGACTTGGCCTAGGACAATATATTGAAGTCTTCACTCCCTAACCTAACCTTTGCTAGTACCTCTGAGTTAAAAAGAAAGAATTAGCAAATAGTCCAATCACTTTCAATCATATTTTAAAGCCATTGGTATGCGGCCAGAAATAAGAACACTTCTGGCTCACGAAATTTGACCATCGTGCCATGCACAGTCTCACACATAAAACCCACAGGACATAAACTACAAGATGACCTGTAGGATTTTATGAACTATGGGAACCAACCCAATTTAAAATTGCAACTTTCTTTCTTTTTAAAAACAAGATGGCGAAGCACTTTTCTCTATACTGCATCTTAGGCCTTGACTTGGCCTAGGACAATATATTGAAGTCTTCACTCCCTAACCTAACCTTTGCTAGTACCTCTGAGTTAAAAAGAAAGAATTAGCAAATAGTCCAATCACTTTCAATCATATTTTAAAGCCATTGGTATGCGGCCAGAAATAAGAACACTTCTGGCTCACGACATTTGACCATTGTGCCATGCACAGTCTCACACATAAAACCCACAGGACATAAACTACAAGATGACCTGTAGGATTTTATGAACTAGGGGAACCAACCCAATTTAAAATTGCAACATTCTTTCTTTTTAAAAACAAGATGGCGAAAGCACTTTTCTCTATACTGCATCTTAGGCCTTGACTTGGCCTAGGACAATATATTGAAGTCTTCACTCCCTAACCTAACCTTTGCTAGTACCTCTGAGTTAAAAAGAAAGAATTAGCAAATAGTCCAATCACTTTCAATCATATTTTAAAGCCATTGGTATGCGGCCAGAAATAAGAACACTTCTGGCTCACGACATTTGACCATCGTGCCATGCACAGTCTCACACATAAAACCCACAGGACATAAACTACAAGATGACCTGTAGGATTTTATGAACTAGGGGAACCAACCCAATTTAAAATTGCAACATTCTTTCTTTTTAAAAACATGATGAGGAAAGCACTTTTCTCTATACTGCATCTTAGGCCTTGACTTGGCCTAGGACAATATATTGAAGTCTTCACTCCCTACCCTAACCTTTGCTAGTACCTCTGAGTTAAAAAGAAAGAATTAGCAAATAGTCCAATCACTTTCAATCATATTTTAAAGCCATTGGTATGCGGCCAGAAATAAGAACACTTCTGGCTCACGACATTTGACCATCGTGCCATGCACAGTCTCACACATAAAACCCACAGTACATAAACTACAAGATGACCTGTAGGATTTTATGAACTAGGGGAACCAACCCAATTTAAAATTGCAACATTCTTTCTTTTTAAAAACATGATGAGGAAAGCACTTTTCTCTATACTGCATCTTAGGCCTTGACTTGGCCTAGGACAATATATTGAAGTCTTCACTCCCTACCCTAACCTTTGCTAGTACCTCTGAGTTAAAAAGAAAGAATTAGCAAATAGTCCAATCACTTTCAATCATATTTTAAAGCCATTGGTATGCGGCCAGAAATAAGAACACTTCTGGCTCACGACATTTGACCATCGTGCCATGCACAGTCTCACACATAAAACCCACAGTACATAAACTACAAGATGACCTGTAGGATTTTATGAACTAGGGGAACCAACCCAATTTAAAATTGCAACATTCTTTCTTTTTAAAAACAAGATGGCGAAAGCACTTTTCTCTATACTGCATCTTAGGCCTTGACTTGGCCTAGGACAATATATTGAAGTCTTCACTCCCTAACCTAACCTTTGCTAGTACCTCTGAGTTAAAAAGAAAGAATCAGCAAATAGTCCAATCACTTTCAATCATATTTTAAAGCCATTGGTATGCGGCCAGAAATAAGAACACTTCTGGCTCACGAAATTTGACCATCGTGCCATGCACAGTCTCACACATAAAACCCACAGGACATAAACTACAAGATGACCTGTAGGATTTTATGAACTAGGGGAACCAACCCAATTTAAAATTGCAACATTCTTTCTTTTTAAAAACAAGATGGCGAAAGCACTTTTCTCTATACTGCATCTTAGGCCTTGACTTGGCCTAGGACAATATATTGAAGTCTTCACTCCCTAACCTAACCTTTGCTAGTACCTCTGAGTTAAAAAGAAAGAATTAGCAAATAGTCCAATCACTTTCAATCATATTTTAAAGCCATTGGTATGCGGCCAGAAATAAGAACACTTCTGGCTCACGACATTTGACCATCGTGCCATGCACAGTCTCACACATAAAACCCACAGGACATAAACTACAAGATGACCTGTAGGATTTTATGAACTAGGGGAACCAACCCAATTTAAAATTGCAACATTCTTTCTTTTTAAAAACAAGATGGCGAAAGCACTTTTCTCTATACTGCATCTTAGGCCTTGACTTGGCCTAGGACAATATATTGAAGTCTTCACTCCCTAACCTAACCTTTGCTAGTACCTCTGAGTTAAAAAGAAAGAATTAGCAAATAGTCCAATCACTTTCAATCATATTTTAAAGCCATTGGTATGCGGCCAGAAATAAGAACACTTCTGGCTCACGACATTTGACCATCGTGCCATGCACAGTCTCACACATAAAACCCACAGGACATAAACTACAAGATGACCTGTAGGATTTTATGAACTAGGGGAACCAACCCAATTTAAAATTGCAACATTCTTTCTTTTTAAAAACAAGATGGCGAAAGCACTTTTCTCTATACTGCATCTTAGGCCTTGACTTGGCCTAGGACAATATATTGAAGTCTTCACTCCCTAACCTAACCTTTGCTAGTACCTCTGAGTTAAAAAGAAAGAATTAGCAAATAGTCCAATCACTTTCAATCATATTTTAAAGCCATTGGTATGCGGCCAGAAATAAGAACACTTCTGGATCACGAAATTTGACCATCGTGCCATGCACAGTCTCACACATAAAACCCACAGGACATAAACTACAAGATGACCTGTAGGATTTTATGAACTAGGGGAACCAACCCAATTTAAAATTGCAACATTCTTTCTTTTTAAAAACAAGATGGCGAAAGCACTTTTCTCTATACTGCATCTTAGGCCTTGACTTGGCCTAGGACAATATATTGAAGTCTTCACTCCCTAACCTAACCTTTGCTAGTACCTCTGAGTTAAAAAGAAAGAATTAGCAAATAGTCCAATCACTTTCAATCATATTTTAAAGCCATTGGTATGCGGCCAGAAATAAGAACACTTCTGGATCACGAAATTTGACCATCGTGCCATGCACAGTCTCACACATAAAACCCACAGGACATAAACTACAAGATGACCTGTAGGATTTTATGAACTAGGGGAACCAACCCAATTTAAAATTGCAACATTCTTTCTTTTTAAAAACAAGATGGCGAAAGCACTTTTCTCTATACTGCATCTTAGGCCTTGACTTGGCCTAGGACAATATATTGAAGTCTTCACTCCCTAACCTAACCTTTGCTAGTACCTCTGAGTTAAAAAGAAAGAATTAGCAAATAGTCCAATCACTTTCAATCATATTTTAAAGCCATTGGTATGCGGCCAGAAATAAGAACACTTCTGGCTCACGAAATTTGACCATCGTGCCATGCACAGTCTCACACATAAAACCCACAGGACATAAACTACAAGATGACCTGTAGGATTTTATGAACTAGGGGAACCAACCCAATTTAAAATTGCAACATTCTTTCTTTTTAAAAACAAGATGAGGAAAGCACTTTTCTCTATACTGCATCTTAGGCCTTGACTTGGCCTAGGACAATATATTGAAGTCTTCACTCCCTACCCTAACCTTTGCTAGTACCTCTGAGTTAAAAAGAAAGAATTAGCAAATAGTCCAATCACTTTCAATCATATTTTAAAGCCATTGGTATGCGGCCAGAAATAAGAACACTTCTGGCTCACGACATTTGACCATCGTGCCATGCACAGTCTCACACATAAAACCCACAGGACATAAACTACAAGATGACCTGTAGGATTTTATGAACTAGGGGAACCAACCCAATTTAAAATTGCAACATTCTTTCTTTTTAAAAACAAGATGGCGAAAGCACTTTTCTCTATACTGCATCTTAGGCCTTGACTTGGCCTAGGACAATATATTGAAGTCTTCACTCCCTAACCTAACCTTTCTAGTACCTCTGAGTTAAAAAGAAAGAATCAGCAAATAGTCCAATCACTTTCAATCATATTTTAAAGCCATTGGTATGCGGCCAGAAATAAGAACACTTCTGGCTCACGAAATTTGACCATCGTGCCATGCACAGTCTCACACATAAAACCCACAGGACATAAACTACAAGATGACCTGTAGGATTTTATGAACTAGGGGAACCAACCCAATTTAAAATTGCAACATTCTTTCTTTTTAAAAACAAGATGGCGAAAGCACTTTTCTCTATACTGCATCTTAGGCCTTGACTTGGCCTAGGACAATATATTGAAGTCTTCACTCCCTAACCTAACCTTTGCTAGTACCTCTGAGTTAAAAAGAAAGAATTAGCAAATAGTCCAATCACTTTCAATCATATTTTAAAGCCATTGGTATGCGGCCAGAAATAAGAACACTTCTGGCTCACGACATTTGACCATCGTGCCATGCACAGTCTCACACATAAAACCCACAGGACATAAACTACAAGATGACCTGTAGGATTTTATGAACTAGGGGAACCAACCCAATTTAAAATTGCAAAATTCTTTCTTTTTAAAAACAAGATGGCGAAAGCACTTTTCTCTATACTGCATCTTAGGCCTTGACTTGGCCTAGGACAATATATTGAAGTCTTCACTCCCTAACCTAACCTTTGCTAGTACCTCTGAGTTAAAAAGAAAGAATTAGCAAATAGTCCAATCACTTTCAATCATATTTTAAAGCCATTGGTATGCGGCCAGAAATAAGAACACTTCTGGATCACGAAATTTGACCATCGTGCCATGCACAGTCTCACACATAAAACCCACAGGACATAAACTACAAGATGACCTGTAGGATTTTATGAACTAGGGGAACCAACCCAATTTAAAATTGCAACATTCTTTCTTTTTAAAAACAAGATGGCGAAAGCACTTTTCTCTATACTGCATCTTAGGCCTTGACTTGGCCTAGGACAATATATTGAAGTCTTCACTCCCTAACCTAACCTTTGCTAGTACCTCTGAGTTAAAAAGAAAGAATTAGCAAATAGTCCAATCACTTTCAATCATATTTTAAAGCCATTGGTATGCGGCCAGAAATAAGAACACTTCTGGATCACGAAATTTGACCATCGTGCCATGCACAGTCTCACACATAAAACCCACAGGACATAAACTACAAGATGACCTGTAGGATTTTATGAACTAGGGGAACCAACCCAATTTAAAATTGCAACATTCTTTCTTTTTAAAAACAAGATGGCGAAAGCACTTTTCTCTATACTGCATCTTAGGCCTTGACTTGGCCTAGGACAATATATTGAAGTCTTCACTCCCTAACCTAACCTTTGCTAGTACCTCTGAGTTAAAAAGAAAGAATTAGCAAATAGTCCAATCACTTTCAATCATATTTTAAAGCCATTGGTATGCGGCCAGAAATAAGAACACTTCTGGCTCACGAAATTTGACCATCGTGCCATGCACAGTCTCACACATAAAACCCACAGGACATAAACTACAAGATGACCTGTAGGATTTTATGAACTAGGGGAACCAACCCAATTTAAAATTGCAACATTTTTTCTTTTTAAAAACAAGATGAGGAAAGCACTTTTCTCTATACTGCATCTTAGGCCTTGACTTGGCCTAGGACAATATATTGAAGTCTTCACTCCCTACCCTAACCTTTGCTAGTACCTCTGAGTTAAAAAGAAAGAATTAGCAAATAGTCCAATCACTTTCAATCATATTTTAAAGCCATTGGTATGCGGCCAGAAATAAGAACACTTCTGGCTCACGACATTTGACCATCGTGCCATGCACAGTCTCACACATAAAACCCACAGGACATAAACTACAAGATGACCTGTAGGATTTTATGAACTAGGGGAACCAACCCAATTTAAAATTGCAACATTCTTTCTTTTTAAAAACAAGATGGCGAAAGCACTTTTCTCTATACTGCATCTTAGGCCTTGACTTGGCCTAGGACAATATATTGAAGTCTTCACTCCCTAACCTAACCTTTGCTAGTACCTCTGAGTTAAAAAGAAAGAATCAGCAAATAGTCCAATCACTTTCAATCATATTTTAAAGCCATTGGTATGCGGCCAGAAATAAGAACACTTCTGGCTCACGAAATTTGACCATCGTGCCATGCACAGTCTCACACATAAAACCCACAGGACATAAACTACAAGATGACCTGTAGGATTTTATGAACTAGGGGAACCAACCCAATTTAAAATTGCAACATTCTTTCTTTTTAAAAACAAGATGGCGAAAGCACTTTTCTCTATACTGCATCTTAGGCCTTGACTTGGCCTAGGACAATATATTGAAGTCTTCACTCCCTAACCTAACCTTTGCTAGTACCTCTGAGTTAAAAAGAAAGAATTAGCAAATAGTCCAATCACTTTCAATCATATTTTAAAGCCATTGGTATGCGGCCAGAAATAAGAACACTTCTGGCTCACGACATTTGACCATTGTGCCATGCACAGTCTCACACATAAAACCCACAGGACATAAACTACAAGTTGACCTGTAGGATTTTATGAACTAGGGGAACCAACCCAATTTAAAATTGCAACATTCTTTCTTTTTAAAAACAAGATGGCGAAATCACTTTTCTCTATACTGCATCTTAGGCCTTGACTTGGCCTAGGACAATATATTGAAGTCTTCACTCCCTAACCTAACCTTTGCTAGTACCTCTGAGTTAAAAAGAAAGAATTTGCAAATAGTCCAATCACTTTCAATCATATTTTAAAGCCATTGGTATGCGGCCAGAAATAAGAACACTTCTGGCTCACGACATTTGACCATCGTGCCATGCACAGTCTCACACATAAAACCCACAGGACATAAACTACAAGATGACCTGTAGGATTTTATGAACTAGGGGAACCAACCCAATTTAAAATTGCAACATTCTTTCTTTTTAAAAACAAGATGGCGAAAGCACTTTTCTCTATACTGCATCTTAGGCCTTGACTTGGCCTAGGACAATATATTGAAGTCTTCACTCCCTAACCTAACCTTTGCTAGTACCTCTGAGTTAAAAAGAAAGAATTAGCAAATAGTCCAATCACTTTCAATCATATTTTAAAGCCATTGGTATGCGGCCAGAAATAAGAACACTTCTGGCTCACGACATTTGACCATCGTGCCATGCACAGTCTCACACATAAAACCCACAGGACATAAACTACAAGATGACCTGTAGGATTTTATGAACTAGGGGAACCAACCCAATTTAAAATTGCAACATTCTTTCTTTTTAAAAACAAGATGGCGAAAGCACTTTTCTCTATACTGCATCTTAGGCCTTGACTTGGCCTAGGACAATATATTGAAGTCTTCACTCCCTAACCTAACCTTTGCTAGTACCTCTGAGTTAAAAAGAAAGAATTAGCAAATAGTCCAATCACTTTCAATCATATTTTAAAGCCATTGGTATGCGGCCAGAAATAAGAACACTTCTGGCTCACGAAATTTGACCATCGTGCCATGCACAGTCTCACACATAAAACCCACAGGACATAAACTACAAGATGACCTGTAGGATTTTATGAACTAGGGGAACCAACCCAATTTAAAATTGCAACATTCTTTCTTTTTAAAAACAAGATGAGGAAAGCACTTTTCTCTATACTGCATCTTAGGCCTTGACTTGGCCTAGGACAATATATTGAAGTCTTCACTCCCTACCCTAACCTTTGCTAGTACCTCTGAGTTAAAAAGAAAGAATTAGCAAATAGTCCAATCACTTTCAATCATATTTTAAAGCCATTGGTATGCGGCCAGAAATAAGAACACTTCTGGCTCACGACATTTGACCATCGTGCCATGCACAGTCTCACACATAAAACCCACAGGACATAAACTACAAGATGACCTGTAGGATTTTATGAACTAGGGGAACCAACCCAATTTAAAATTGCAACATTCTTTCTTTTTAAAAACAAGATGGCGAAAGCACTTTTCTCTATACTGCATCTTAGGCCTTGACTTGGCCTAGGACAATATATTGAAGTCTTCACTCCCTAACCTAACCTTTGCTAGTACCTCTGAGTTAAAAAGAAAGAATTAGCAAATAGTCCAATCACTTTCAATCATATTTTAAAGCCATTGGTATGCGGCCAGAAATAAGAACACTTCTGGCTCACGAAATTTGACCATCGTGCCATGCACAGTCTCACACATAAAACCCACAGGACATAAACTACAAGATGACCTGTAGGATTTTATGAACTAGGGGAACCAACCCAATTTAAAATTGCAACATTCTTTCTTTTTAAAAACAAGATGGCGAAAGCACTTTTCTCTATACTGCATCTTAGGCCTTGACTTGGCCTAGGACAATATATTGAAGTCTTCACTCCCTAACCTAACCTTTGCTAGTACCTCTGAGTTAAAAAGAAAGAATTAGCAAATAGTCCAATCACTTTCAATCATATTTTAAAGCCATTGGTATGCGGCCAGAAATAAGAACACTTCTGGCTCACGACATTTGACCATCGTGCCATGCACAGTCTCACACATAAAACCCACAGGACATAAACTACAAGATGACCTGTAGGATTTTATGAACTAGGGGAACCAACCCAATTTAAAATTGCAACATTCTTTCTTTTTAAAAACAAGATGGCGAAAGCACTTTTCTCTATACTGCATCTTAGGCCTTGACTTGGCCTAGGACAATATATTGAAGTCTTCACTCCCTAACCTAACCTTTGCTAGTACCTCTGAGTTAAAAAGAAAGAATTAGCAAATAGTCCAATCACTTTCAATCATATTTTAAAGCCATTGGTATGCGGCCAGAAATAAGAACACTTCTGGCTCACGAAATTTGACCATCGTGCCCAGCACAGTCTCACACATAAAACCCACAGGACATAAACTACAAGATGACCTGTAGGATTTTATGAACTAGGGGAACCAACCCAATTTAAAATTGCAACATTCTTTCTTTTTAAAAACAAGATGGCGAAAGCACTTTTCTCTATACTGCATCTTAGGCCTTGACTTGGCCTAGGACAATATATTGAAGTCTTCACTCCCTAACCTAACCTTTGCTAGTACCTCTGAGTTAAAAAGAAAGAATTAGCAAATAGTCCAATCACTTTCAATCATATTTTAAAGCCATTGGTATGCGGCCAGAAATAAGAACACTTCTGGATCACGAAATTTGACCATCGTGCCATGCACAGTCTCACACATAAAACCCACAGGACATAAACTACAAGATGACCTGTAGGATTTTATGAACTAGGGGAACCAACCCAATTTAAAATTGCAACATTCTTTCTTTTTAAAAACAAGATGAGGAAAGCACTTTTCTCTATACTGCATCTTAGGCCTTGACTTGGCCTAGGACAATATATTGAAGTCTTCACTCCCTAACCTATCCTTTGCAAGTACCTCTGAGTTAAAAAGAAAGAATTAGCAAATAGTCCAATCACTTTCAATCATATTTTAAAGCCATTGGTATGCAGCCAGAAATAAGAACACTTCTGGCTCACGACATTTGACCATCGTGCCATGCACAGTCTCACACATAAAATCCACAGGACATAAACTACAAGATGACCTGTAGGATTTTATGAACTAGGGGAACCAACCCAATTTAAAATTGCAACATTCTTTCTTTTTAAAAACAAGATGGCGAAAGCACTTGTCTCTATATTGCATCTTAGGCCTTGACTTGGCCTAGGACAATATATTGAAGTCTTCACTCCCTAACCTAACCTTTGCTAGTACCTCTGAGTTAAAAAGAAAGAATTAGCAAATAGTCCAATCACTTTCAATCATATTTTAAAGCCATTGGTATGCGGCCAGAAATAAGAACACTTCTGGCTCACGACATTTGACCATCGTGCCATGCACAGTCTCACACATAAAACCCACAGGACATAAACTACAAGATGACCTGTAGGATTTTATGAACTAGGGGAACCAACCCAATTTAAAATTGCAACTTTCTTTCTTTTTAAAAACAATATGGCGAAAGCACTTTTCTCTATACTGCATCTTAGGCCTTGACTTGGCCTAGGACAATATATTGAAGTCTTCACTCCCTAACCTAACCTTTGCTAGTACCTCTGAGTTAAAAAGAAAGAATCAGCAAATAGTCCAATCACTTTCAATCATATTTTAAAGCCATTGGTATGCGGCCAGAAATAAGAACACTTCTGGCTCACGAAATTTGACCATCGTGCCATGCACAGTCTCACACATAAAACCCACAGGACATAAACTACAAGATGACCTGTAGGATTTTATGAACTAGGGGAACCAACCCAATTTAAAATTGCAACATTCTTTCTTTTTAAAAACAAGATGGCGAAAGCACTTTTCTCTATACTGCATCTTAGGCTTTGACTTGGCCTAGGACAATATATTGAAGTCTTCACTCCCTAACCTAACCTTTGCTAGTACCTCTGAGTTAAAAAGAAAGAATTAGCAAATAGTCCAATCACTTTCAATCATATTTTAAAGCCATTGGTATGCGGCCAGAAATAAGAACACTTCTGGATCACGAAATTTGACCATCGTGCCATGCACAGTCTCACACATAAAACCCACAGGACATAAACTACAAGATGACCTGTAGGATTTTATGAACTAGGGGAACCAACCCAATTTAAAATTGCAACATTCTTTCTTTTTAAAAACAAGATGAGGAAAGCACTTTTCTCTATACTGCATCTTAGGCCTTGACTTGGCCTAGGACAATATATTGAAGTCTTCACTCCCTAACCTAACCTTTGCAAGTACCTCTGAGTTAAAAAGAAAGAATTAGCAAATAGTCCAATCACTTTCAATCATATTTTAAAGCCATTGGTATGCGGCCAGAAATAAGAACACTTCTGGCTCACGACATTTGACCATCGTGCCATGCACAGTCTCACACATAAAACCCACAGGACATAAACTACAAGATGACCTGTAGGATTTTATGAACTAGGGGAACCAACCCAATTTAAAATTGCAACATTCTTTCTTTTTAAAAACAAGATGGCGAAAGCACTTGTCTCTATATTGCATCTTAGGCCTTGACTTGGCCTAGGACAATATATTGAAGTCTTCACTCCCTAACCTAACCTTTGCTAGTACCTCTGAGTTAAAAAGAAAGAATTAGCAAATAGTCCAATCACTTTCAATCATATTTTAAAGCCATTGGTATGCGGCCAGAAATAAGAACACTTCTGGCTCACGACATTTGACCATCGTGCCATGCACAGTCTCACACATAAAACCCACAGGACATAAACTACAAGATGACCTGTAGGATTTTATGAACTAGGGGAACCAACCCAATTTAAAATTGCAACTTTCTTTCTTTTTAAAAACAATATGGCGAAAGCACTTTTCTCTATACTGCATCTTAGGCCTTGACTTGGCCTAGGACAATATATTGAAGTCTTCACTCCCTAACCTAACCTTTGCTAGTACCTCTGAGTTAAAAAGAAAGAATTAGCAAATAGTCCAATCACTTTCAGTCATATTTTAAAGCCATTGGTATGCGGCCAGAAATAAGAACACTTCTGGCTCACGACATTTGACCATCGTGCCATGCACAGTCTCACACATAAAACCCACAGGACATAAACTACAAGATGACCTGTAGGATTTTATGAACTAGGGGAACCAACCCAATTTAAAATTGCAACTTTCTTTCTTTTTAAAAACAAGATGGCGAAAGCACTTTTCTCTATACTGCATCTTAGGCCTTGACTTGGCCTAGGACAATATATTGAAGTCTTCACTCCCTAACCTAACCTTTGCTAGTACCTCTGAGTTAAAAAGAAAGAATTAGCAAATAGTCCAATCACTTTCAATCATATTTTAAAGCCATTGGTATGCGGCCAGAAATAAGAACACTTCTGGCTCACGACATTTGACCATCGTGCCATGCACAGTCTCACACATAAAACCCACAGGACATAAACTACAAGATGACCTGTAGGATTTTATGAACTAGGGGAACCAACCCAATTTAAAATTGCAACATTCTTTCTTTTTAAAAACAAGATGGCGAAAGCACTTTTCTCTATACTGCATCTTAGGCCTTGACTTGGCCTAGGACAATATATTGAAGTCTTCACTCCCTAACCTAACCTTTGCTAGTACCTCTGAGTTAAAAAGAAAGAATTAGCAAATAGTCCAATCACTTTCAATCATATTTTAAAGCCATTGGTATGCGGCCAGAAATAAGAACACTTCTGGATCACGAAATTTGACCATCGTGCCATGCACAGTCTCACACATAAAACCCACAGGACATAAACTACAAGATGACCTGTAGGATTTTATGAACTAGGGGAACCAACCCAATTTAAAATTGCAACATTCTTTCTTTTTAAAAACAAGATGGCGAAAGCACTTTTCTCTATACTGCATCTTAGGCCTTGACTTGGCCTAGGACAATATATTGAAGTCTTCACTCCCTAACCTAACCTTTGCTAGTACCTCTGAGTTAAAAAGAAAGAATTAGCAAATAGTCCAATCACTTTCAATCATATTTTAAAGCCATTGGTATGCGGCCAGAAATAAGAACACTTCTGGCTCACGAAATTTGACCATCGTGCCATGCACAGTCTCACACATAAAACCCACAGGACATAAACTACAAGATGACCTGTAGGATTTTATGAACTAGGGGAACCAACCCAATTTAAAATTGCAACATTCTTTCTTTTTAAAAACAAGATGAGGAAAGCACTTTTCTCTATACTGCATCTTAGGCCTTGACTTGGCCTAGGACAATATATTGAAGTCTTCACTCCCTACCCTAACCTTTGCTAGTACTCCTGAGTTAAAAAGAAAGAATTAGCAAATAGTCCAATCACTTTCAATCATATTTTAAAGCCATTGGTATGCGGCCAGAAATAAGAACACTTCTGGCTCACGACATTTGACCATCGTGCCATGCACAGTCTCACACATAAAACCCACAGGACATAAACTACAAGATGACCTGTAGGATTTTATGAACTAGGGGAACCAATCCAATTTAAAATTGCAACATTCTTTCTTTTTAAAAACAAGATGGCGAAAGCACTTTTCTCTATACTGCATCTTAGGCCTTGACTTGGCCTAGGACAATATATTGAAGTCTTCACTCCCTAACCTAACCTTTGCTAGTACCTCTGAGTTAAAAAGAAAGAATTAGCAAATAGTCCAATCACTTTCAATCATATTTTAAAGCCATTGGTATGCGGCCAGAAATAAGAACACTTCTGGATCACGAAATTTGACCATCGTGCCATGCACAGTCTCACACATAAAACCCACAGGACATAAACTACAAGATGACCTGTAGGATTTTATGAACTAGGGGAACCAACCCAATTTAAAATTGCAACATTCTTTCTTTTTAAAAACAAGATGGCGAAAGCACTTTTCTCTATACTGCATCTTAGGCCTTGACTTGGCCTAGGACAATATATTGAAGTCTTCACTCCCTAACCTAACCTTTGCTAGTACCTCTGAGTTAAAAAGAAAGAATTAGCAAATAGTCCAATCACTTTCAATCATATTTTAAAGCCATTGGTATGCGGCCAGAAATAAGAACACTTCTGGCTCACGAAATTTGACCATCGTGCCATGCACAGTCTCACACATAAAACCCACAGGACATAAACTACAAGATGACCTGTAGGATTTTATGAACTAGGGGAACCAACCCAATTTAAAATTGCAACATTCTTTCTTTTTAAAAACAAGATGAGGAAAGCACTTTTCTCTATACTGCATCTTAGGCCTTGACTTGGCCTAGGACAATATATTGAAGTCTTCACTCCCTACCCTAACCTTTGCTAGTACCTCTGAGTTAAAAAGAAAGAATTAGCAAATAGTCCAATCACTTTCAATCATATTTTAAAGCCATTGGTATGCGGCCAGAAATAAGAACACTTCTGGCTCACGACATTTGACCATCGTGCCATGCACAGTCTCACACATAAAACCCACAGGACATAAACTACAAGATGACCTGTAGGATTTTATGAACTAGGGGAACCAACCCAATTTAAAATTGCAACATTCTTTCTTTTTAAAAACAAGATGGCGAAAGCACTTTTCTCTATACTGCATCTTAGGCCTTGACTTGGCCTAGGACAATATATTGAAGTCTTCACTCCCTAACCTAACCTTTGCTAGTACCTCTGAGTTAAAAAGAAAGAATTAGCAAATAGTCCAATCACTTTCAATCATATTTTAAAGCCATTGGTATGCGGCCAGAAATAAGAACACTTCTGGCTCACGAAATTTGACCATCGTGCCATGCACAGTCTCACACATAAAACCCACAGGACATAAACTACAAGATGACCTGTAGGATTTTATGAACTATGGGAACCAACCCAATTTAAAATTGCAACTTTCTTTCTTTTTAAAAACAAGATGGCGAAGCACTTTTCTCTATACTGCATCTTAGGCCTTGACTTGGCCTAGGACAATATATTGAAGTCTTCACTCCCTAACCTAACCTTTGCTAGTACCTCTGAGTTAAAAAGAAAGAATTAGCAAATAGTCCAATCACTTTCAATCATATTTTAAAGCCATTGGTATGCGGCCAGAAATAAGAACACTTCTGGCTCACGACATTTGACCATCGTGCCATGCACAGTCTCACACATAAAACCCACAGGACATAAACTACAAGATGACATGTAGGATTTTATGAACTAGGGGAACCAACCCAATTTAAAATTGCAACATTCTTTCTTTTTAAAAACAAGATGGCGAAAGCACTTGTCTCTATATTGCATCTTAGGCCTTGACTTGGCCTAGGACAATATATTGAAGTCTTCACTCCCTAACCTAACCTTTGCTAGTACCTCTGAGTTAAAAAGAAAGAATTAGCAAATAGTCCAATCACTTTCAATCATATTTTAAAGCCATTGGTATGCGGCCAGAAATAAGAACACTTCTGGCTCACGAAATTTGACCATCGTGCCATGCACAGTCTCACACATAAAACCCACAGGACATAAACTACAAGATGACCTGTAGGATTTTATGAACTAGGGGAACCAACCCAATTTAAAATTGCAACATTCTTTCTTTTTAAAAACAAGATGGCGAAAGCACTTTTCTCTATACTGCATCTTAGGCCTTGACCTGGCCTAGGACAATATATTGAAGTCTTCACTCCCTAACCTAACCTTTGCTAGTACCTCTGAGTTAAAAAGAAAGAATTAGCAAATAGTCCAATCACTTTCAATCATATTTTAAAGCCATTGGTATGCGGCCAGAAATAAGAACACTTCTGGCTCACGAAATTTGACCATCGTGCCATGCACAGTCTCACACATAAAACCCACAGGACATAAACTACAAGATGACCTGTAGGATTTTATGAACTAGGGGAACCAACCCAATTTAAAATTGCAACATTCTTTCTTTTTAAAAACAAGATGGCGAAAGCACTTTTCTCTATACTGCATCTTAGGCCTTGACTTGGCCTAGGACAATATATTGAAGTCTTCACTCCCTAACCTAACCTTTGCTAGTACCTCTGAGTTAAAAAGAAAGAATTAGCAAATAGTCCAATCACTTTCAATCATATTTTAAAGCCATTGGTATGCGGCCAGAAATAAGAACACTTCTGGATCACGAACTTTGACCATCGTGCCATGCACAGTCTCACACATAAAACCCACAGGACATAAACTACAAGATGACCTGTAGGATTTTATGAACTAGGGGAACCAACCCAATTTAAAATTGCAACATTCTTTCTTTTTAAAAACAAGATGGCGAAAGCACTTTTCTCTATACTGCATCTTAGGCCTTGACTTGGCCTAGGACAATATATTGAAGTCTTCACTCCCTAACCTAACCTTTGCTAGTACCTCTGAGTTAAAAAGAAAGAATTAGCAAATAGTCCAATCACATTCAATCATATTTTAAAGCCATTGGTATGCGGCCAGAAATAAGAACACTTCTGGATCACGAAATTTGACCATCGTGCCATGCACAGTCTCACACATAAAACCCACAGGACATAAACTACAAGATGACCTGTAGGATTTTATGAACTAGGGGAACCAACCCAATTTAAAATTGCAACATTCTTTCTTTTTAAAAACAAGATGGCGAAAGCACTTTTCTCTATACTGCATCTTAGGCCTTGACTTGGCCTAGGACAATATATTGAAGTCTTCACTCCCTAACCTAACCTTTGCTAGTACCTCTGAGTTAAAAAGAAAGAATTAGCAAATAGTCCAATCACTTTCAATCATATTTTAAAGCCATTGGTATGCGGCCAGAAATAAGAACACTTCTGGCTCACGAAATTTGACCATCGTGCCATGCACAGTCTCACACATAAAACCCACAGGACATAAACTACAAGATGACCTGTAGGATTTTATGAACTAGGGGAACCAACCCAATTTAAAATTGCAACATTCTTTCTTTTTAAAAACAAGATGAGGAAAGCACTTTTCTCTATACTGCATCTTAGGCCTTGACTTGGCCTAGGACAATATATTGAAGTCTTCACTCCCTACCCTAACCTTTGCTAGTACCTCTGAGTTAAAAAGAAAGAATTAGCAAATAGTCCAATCACTTTCAATCATATTTTAAAGCCATTGGTATGCGGCCAGAAATAAGAACACTTCTGGCTCACGACATTTGACCATCGTGCCATGCACAGTCTCACACATAAAACCCACAGGACATAAACTACAAGATGACCTGTAGGATTTTATGAACTAGGGGAACCAACCCAATTTAAAATTGCAACATTCTTTCTTTTTAAAAACAAGATGGCGAAAGCACTTTTCTCTATACTGCATCTTAGGCCTTGACTTGGCCTAGGACAATATATTGAAGTCTTCACTCCCTAACCTAACCTTTGCTAGTACCTCTGAGTTAAAAAGAAAGAATTAGCAAATAGTCCAATCACTTTCAATCATATTTTAAAGCCATTGGTATGCGGCCAGAAATAAGAACACTTCTGGCTCACGAAATTTGACCATCGTGCCATGCACAGTCTCACACATAAAACCCACAGGACATAAACTACAAGATGACCTGTAGGATTTTATGAACTATGGGAACCAACCCAATTTAAAATTGCAACTTTCTTTCTTTTTAAAAACAAGATGGCGAAGCACTTTTCTCTATACTGCATCTTAGGCCTTGACTTGGCCTAGGACAATATATTGAAGTCTTCACTCCCTAACCTAACCTTTGCTAGTACCTCTGAGTTAAAAAGAAAGAATTAGCAAATAGTCCAATCACTTTCAATCATATTTTAAAGCCATTGGTATGCGGCCAGAAATAAGAAGACTTCTGGCTCACGACATTTGACCATCGTGCCATGCACAGTCTCACACATAAAACCCACAGGACATAAACTACAAGATGACCTGTAGGATTTTATGAACTAGGGGAACCAACCCAATTTAAAATTGCAACATTCTTTCTTTTTAAAAACAAGATGGCGAAAGCACTTTTCTCTATACTGCATCTTAGGACTTGACTTGGCCTAGGACAATATATTGAAGTCTTCACTCCCTAACCTAACCTTTGCTAGTACCTCTGAGTTAAAAAGAAAGAATTAGCAAATAGTCCAATCACTTTCAATCATATTTTAAAGCCATTGGTATGCGGCCAGAAATAAGAACACTTCTGGCTCACGACATTTGACCATCGTGCCATGCACAGTCTCACACATAAAACCCACAGGACATAAACTACAAGATGACCTGTAGGATTTTATGAACTAGGGGAACCAACCCAATTTAAAATTGCAACATTCTTTCTTTTTAAAAACAAGATGGCGAAAGCACTTTTCTCTATACTGCATCTTAGGCCTTGACTTGGCCTAGGACAATATATTGAAGTCTTCACTCCCTAACCTAACCTTTGCTAGTACCTCTGAGTTAAAAAGAAAGAATTAGCAAATAGTCCAATCACTTTCAATCATATTTTAAAGCCATTGGTATGCGGCCAGAAATAAGAACACTTCTGGCTCACGAAATTTGACCATCGTGCCATGCACAGTCTCACACATAAAACCCACAGGACATAAACTACAAGATGACCTGTAGGATTTTATGAACTAGGGGAACCAACCCAATTTAAAATTGCAACATTCTTTCTTTTTAAAAACAAGATGGCGAAAGCACTTTTCTCTATACTGCATCTTAGGCCTTGACTTGGCCTAGGACAATATATTGAAGTCTTCACTCCCTAACCTAACCTTTGCTAGTACCTCTGAGTTAAAAAGAAAGAATTAGCAAATAGTCCAATCACTTTCAATCATATTTTAAAGCCATTGGTATGCGGCCAGAAATAAGAACACTTCTGGATCACGAACTTTGACCATCGTGCCATGCACAGTCTCACACATAAAACCCACAGGACATAAACTACAAGATGACCTGTAGGATTTTATGAACTAGGGGAACCAACCCAATTTAAAATTGCAACATTCTTTCTTTTTAAAAACAAGATGGCGAAAGCACTTTTCTCTATACTGCATCTTAGGCCTTGACTTGGCCTAGGACAATATATTGAAGTCTTCACTCCCTAACCTAACCTTTGCTAGTACCTCTGAGTTAAAAAGAAAGAATTAGCAAATAGTCCAATCACTTTCAATCATATTTTAAAGCCATTGGTATGCGGCCAGAAATAAGAACACTTCTGGATCACGAAATTTGACCATCGTGCCATGCACAGTCTCACACATAAAACCCACAGGACATAAACTACAAGATGACCTGTAGGATTTTATGAACTAGGGGAACCAACCCAATTTAAAATTGCAACATTCTTTCTTTTTAAAAACAAGATGGCGAAAGCACTTTTCTCTATACTGCATCTTAGGCCTTGACTTGGCCTAGGACAATATATTGAAGTCTTCACTCCCTAACCTAACCTTTGCTAGTACCTCTGAGTTAAAAAGAAAGAATTAGCAAATAGTCCAATCACTTTCAATCATATTTTAAAGCCATTGGTATGCGGCCAGAAATAAGAACACTTCTGGCTCACGAAATTTGACCATCGTGCCATGCACAGTCTCACACATAAAACCCACAGGACATAAACTACAAGATGACCTGTAGGATTTTATGAACTAGGGGAACCAACCCAATTTAAAATTGCAACATTCTTTCTTTTTAAAAACATGATGAGGAAAGCACTTTTCTCTATACTGCTTCTTAGGCCTTGACTTGGCCTAGGACAATATATTGAAGTCTTCACTCCCTACCCTAACCTTTGCTAGTACCTCTGAGTTAAAAAGAAAGAATTAGCAAATAGTCCAATCACTTTCAATCATATTTTAAAGCCATTGGTATGCGGCCAGAAATAAGAACACTTCTGGCTCACGACATTTGACCATCGTGCCATGCACAGTCTCACACATAAAACCCACAGGACATAAACTACAAGATGACCTGTAGGATTTTATGAACTAGGGGAACCAACCCAATTTAAAATTGCAACATTCTTTCTTTTTAAAAACAAGATGGCGAAAGCACTTTTCTCTATACTGCATCTTAGGCCTTGACTTGGCCTAGGACAATATATTGAAGTCTTCACTCCCTAACCTAACCTTTGCTAGTACCTCTGAGTTAAAAAGAAAGAATTAGCAAATAGTCCAATCACTTTCAATCATATTTTAAAGCCATTGGTATGCGGCCAGAAATAAGAACACTTCTGGCTCACGAAATTTGACCATCGTGCCATGCACAGTCTCACACATAAAACCCACAGGACATAAACTACAAGATGACCTGTAGGATTTTATGAACTATGGGAACCAACCCAATTTAAAATTGCAACTTTCTTTCTTTTTAAAAACAAGATGGCGAAGCACTTTTCTCTATACTGCATCTTAGGCCTTGACTTGGCCTAGGACAATATATTGAAGTCTTCACTCCCTAACCTAACCTTTGCTAGTACCTCTGAGTTAAAAAGAAAGAATTAGCAAATAGTCCAATCACTTTCAATCATATTTTAAAGCCATTGGTATGCGGCCAGAAATAAGAACACTTCTGGCTCACGACATTTGACCATCGTGCCATGCACAGTCTCACACATAAAACCCACAGGACATAAACTACAAGATGACCTGTAGGATTTTATGAACTAGGGGAACCAACCCAATTTAAAATTGCAACTTTCTTTCTTTTTAAAAACAATATGGCGAAAGCACTTTTCTCTATACTGCATCTTAGGCCTTGACTTGGCCTAGGACAATATATTGAAGTCTTCACTCCCTAACCTAACCTTTGCTAGTACCTCTGAGTTAAAAAGAAAGAATTAGCAAATAGTCCAATCACTTTCAATCATATTTTAAAGCCATTGGTATGCGGCCAGAAATAAGAACACTTCTGGCTCACGAAATTTGACCATCGTGCCATGCACAGTCTCACACATAAAACCCACAGGACATAAACTACAAGATGACCTGTAGGATTTTATAAACTAGGGGAACCAACCCAATTTAAAATTGCAACATTCTTTCTTTTTAAAAACAAGATGGCGAAAGCACTTTTCTCTATACTGCATCTTAGGCCTTGACTTGGCCTAGGACAATATATTGAAGTCTTCACTCCCTAACCTAACCTTTGCTAGTACCTCTGAGTTAAAAAGAAAGAATTAGCAAATAGTCCAATCACTTTCAATCATATTTTAAAGCCATTGGTATGCGGCCAGAAATAAGAACACTTCTGGCTCACGAAATTTGACCATCGTGCCATGCACAGTCTCACACATAAAACCCACAGGACATAAACTACAAGATGACCTGTAGGATTTTATGAACTAGGGGAACCAACCCAATTTAAAATTGCAACATTCTTTCTTTTTAAAAACAAGATGAGGAAAGCACTTTTCTCTATACTGCATCTTAGGCCTTGACTTGGCCTAGGACAATATATTGAAGTCTTCACTCCCTACCCTAACCTTTGCTAGTACCTCTGAGTTAAAAAGAAAGAATTAGCAAATAGTCCAATCACTTTCAATCATATTTTAAAGCCATTGGTATGCGGCCAGAAATAAGAACACTTCTGGCTCACGACATTTGACCATCGTGCCATGCACAGTCTCACACATAAAACCCACAGGACATAAACTACAAGATGACCTGTAGGATTTTATGAACTAGGGGAACCAACCCAATTTAAAATTGCAACATTCTTTCTTTTTAAAAACAAGATGGCGAAAGCACTTTTCTCTATACTGCATCTTAGGCCTTGACTTGGCCTAGGACAATATATTGAAGTCTTCACTCCCTAACCTAACCTTTGCTAGTACCTCTGAGTTAAAAAGAAAGAATTAGCAAATAGTCCAATCACTTTCAATCATATTTTAAAGCCATTGGTATGCGGCCAGAAATAAGAACACTTCTGGCTCACGAAATTTGACCATCGTGCCATGCACAGTCTCACACATAAAACCCACAGGACATAAACTACAAGATGACCTGTAGGATTTTATGAACTATGGGAACCAACCCAATTTAAAATTGCAACTTTCTTTCTTTTTAAAAACAAGATGGCGAAGCACTTTTCTCTATACTGCATCTTAGGCCTTGACTTGGCCTAGGACAATATATTGAAGTCTTCACTCCCTAACCTAACCTTTGCTAGTACCTCTGAGTTAAAAAGAAAGAATTAGCAAATAGTCCAATCACTTTCAATCATATTTTAAAGCCATTGGTATGCGGCCAGAAATAAGAACACTTCTGGCTCACGACATTTGACCATCGTGCCATGCACAGTCTCACACATAAAACCCACAGGACATAAACTACAAGATGACCTGTAGGATTTTATGAACTAGGGGAACCAACCCAATTTAAAATTGCAACTTTCTTTCTTTTTAAAAACAATATGGCGAAAGCACTTTTCTCTATACTGCATCTTAGGCCTTGACTTGGCCTAGGACAATATATTGAAGTCTTCACTCCCTAACCTAACCTTTGCTAGTACCTCTGAGTTAAAAAGAAAGAATTAGCAAATAGTCCAATCACTTTCAGTCATATTTTAAAGCCATTGGTATGCGGCCAGAAATAAGAACACTTCTGGCTCACGACATTTGACCATCGTGCCATGCACAGTCTCACACATAAAACCCACAGGACATAAACTACAAGATGACCTGTAGGATTTTATGAACTAGGGGAACCAACCCAATTTAAAATTGCAACTTTCTTTCTTTTTAAAAACAAGATGGCGAAAGCACTTTTCTCTATACTGCATCTTAGGCCTTGACTTGGCCTAGGACAATATATTGAAGTCTTCACTCCCTAACCTAACCTTTGCTAGTACCTCTGAGTTAAAAAGAAAGAATTAGCAAATAGTCCAATCACTTTCAATCATATTTTAAAGCCATTGGTATGCGGCCAGAAATAAGAACACTTCTGGCTCACGAAATTTGACCATCGTGCCATGCACAGTCTCACACATAAAACCCACAGGACATAAACTACAAGATGACCTGTAGGATTTTATGAACTAGGGGAACCAACCCAATTTAAAATTGCAACATTCTTTCTTTTTAAAACAAGATGGCGAAAGCACTTTTCTCTATACTGCATCTTAGGCCTTGACTTGGCCTAGGACAATATATTGAAGTCTTCACTCCCTAACCTAACCTTTGCTAGTACCTCTGAGTTAAAAAGAAAGAATTAGCAAATAGTCCAATCACTTTCAATCATATTTTAAAGCCATTGGTATGCGGCCAGAAATAAGAACACTTCTGGATCACGAACTTTGACCATCGTGCCATGCACAGTCTCACACATAAAACCCACAGGACATAAACTACAAGATGACCTGTAGGATTTTATGAACTAGGGGAACCAACCCAATTTAAAATTGCAACATTCTTTCTTTTTAAAAACAAGATGGCGAAAGCACTTTTCTCTATACTGCATCTTAGGCCTTGACTTGGCCTAGGACAATATATTGAAGTCTTCACTCCCTAACCTAACCTTTGCTAGTACCTCTGAGTTAAAAAGAAAGAATTAGCAAATAGTCCAATCACTTTCAATCATATTTTAAAGCCATTGGTATGCGGCCAGAAATAAGAACACTTCTGGATCACGAAATTTGACCATCGTGCCATGCACAGTCTCACACATAAAACCCACAGGACATAAACTACAAGATGACCTGTAGGATTTTATGAACTAGGGGAACCAACCCAATTTAAAATTGCAACATTCTTTCTTTTTAAAAACAAGATGGCGAAAGCACTTTTCTCTATACTGCATCTTAGGCCTTGACTTGGCCTAGGACAATATATTGAAGTCTTCACTCCCTAACCTAACCTTTGCTAGTACCTCTGAGTTAAAAGAAAAGAATTAGCAAATAGTCCAATCACTTTCAATCATATTTTAAAGCCATTGGTATGCGGCCAGAAATAAGAACACTTCTGGCTCACGAAATTTGACCATCGTGCCATGCACAGTCTCACACATAAAACCCACAGGACATAAACTACAAGATGACCTGTAGGATTTTATTAACTAGGGGAACCAACCCAATTTAAAATTGCAACATTCTTTCTTTTTAAAAACAAGATGAGGAAAGCACTTTTCTCTATACTGCATCTTAGGCCTTGACTTGGCCTAGGACAATATATTGAAGTCTTCACTCCCTACCCTAACCTTTGCTAGTACCTCTGAGTTAAAAAGAAAGAATTAGCAAATAGTCCAATCACTTTCAATCATATTTTAAAGCCATTGGTATGCGGCCAGAAATAAGAACACTTCTGGCTCACGACATTTGACCATCGTGCCATGCACAGTCTCACACATAAAACCCACAGGACATAAACTACAAGATGACCTGTAGGATTTTATGAACTAGGGGAACCAACCCAATTTAAAATTGCAACATTCTTTCTTTTTAAAAACAAGATGGCGAAAGCACTTTTCTCTATACTGCATCTTAGGCCTTGACTTGGCCTAGGACAATATATTGAAGTCTTCACTCCCTAACCTAACCTTTGCTAGTACCTCTGAGTTAAAAAGAAAGAATTAGCAAATAGTCCAATCACTTTCAATCATATTTTAAAGCCATTGGTATGCGGCCAGAAATAAGAACACTTCTGGCTCACGAAATTTGACCATCGTGCCATGCACAGTCTCACACATAAAACCCACAGGACATAAACTACAAGATGACCTGTAGGATTTTATGAACTATGGGAACCAACCCAATTTAAAATTGCAACTTTCTTTCTTTTTAAAAACAAGATGGCGAAGCACTTTTCTCTATACTGCATCTTAGGCCTTGACTTGGCCTAGGACAATATATTGAAGTCTTCACTCCCTAACCTAACCCTTTGCTAGTACCTCTGAGTTAAAAAGAAAGAATTAGCAAATAGTCCAATCACTTTCAATCATATTTTAAAGCCATTGGTATGCGGCCAGAAATAAGAAGACTTCTGGCTCACGACATTTGACCATCGTGCCATGCACAGTCTCACACATAAAACCCACAGGACATAAACTACAAGATGACCTGTAGGATTTTATGAACTAGGGGAACCAACCCAATTTAAAATTGCAACATTCTTTCTTTTTAAAAACAAGATGGCGAAAGCACTTTTCTCTATACTGCATCTTAGGACTTGACTTGGCCTAGGACAATATATTGAAGTCTTCACTCCCTAACCTAACCTTTGCTAGTACCTCTGAGTTAAAAAGAAAGAATTAGCAAATAGTCCAATCACTTTCAATCATATTTTAAAGCCATTGGTATGCGGCCAGAAATAAGAACACTTCTGGCTCACGACATTTGACCATCGTGCCATGCACAGTCTCACACATAAAACCCACAGGACATAAACTACAAGATGACCTGTAGGATTTTATGAACTAGGGGAACCAACCCAATTTAAAATTGCAACATTCTTTCTTTTTAAAAACAAGATGGCGAAAGCACTTTTCTCTATACTGCATCTTAGGCCTTGACTTGGGCCTAGGACAATATATTGAAGTCTTCACTCCCTAACCTAACCTTTGCTAGTACCTCTGAGTTAAAAAGAAAGAATTAGCAAATAGTCCAATCACTTTCAATCATATTTTAAAGCCATTGGTATGCGGCCAGAAATAAGAACACTTCTGGCTCACGAAATTTGACCATCGTGCCATGCACAGTCTCACACATAAAACCCACAGGACATAAACTACAAGATGACCTGTAGGATTTTATGAACTAGGGGAACCAACCCAATTTAAAATTGCAACATTCTTTCTTTTTAAAAACAAGATGGCGGAAAGCACTTTTCTCTATACTGCATCTTAGGCCTTGACTTGGCCCTAGGACAATATATTGAAGTCTTCACTCCCTAACCTAACCTTTGCTAGTACCTCTGAGTTAAAAAGAAAGAATAGCAAATAGTCCAATCACTTTCAATCATATTTTAAAGCCATTGGTATGCGGCCGAAATAAGAACACTTCTGGATCACGAACTTTGACCATCGTGCCATGCACAGTCTCACACATAAAACCCACAGGACATAAACTACAAGATGACCTGTAGGATTTTATGAACTAGGGGAACCAACCCAATTTAAAATTGCAACATTCTTTCTTTTTAAAAACAAGATGGCGAAAGCACTTTTCTCTATACTGCATCTTAGGCCTTGACTTGGCCTAGGACAATATATTGAAGTCTTCACTCCCCTAACCTAACCTTTGCTAGTACCTCTGAGTTAAAAAGAAAGAATTAGCAAATAGTCCAATCACTTTCAATCATATTTTAAAGCCATTGGTATGCGGCCAGAAATAAGAACACTTCTGGATCACGAAATTTGACCATCGTGCCATGCACAGTCTCACACATAAAACCCACAGGACATAAACTACAAGATGACCTGGTAGGATTTTATGAACTAGGGGAACCAACCCAATTTAAAATTGCAACATTCTTTCTTTTTAAAAACAAGATGGCGAAAGCACTTTTCTCTATACTGCATCTTAGGCCTTGACTTGGCCTAGGACAATATATTGAAGTCTTCACTCCCTAACCTAACCTTTGCTAGTACCTCTGAGTTAAAAAGAAAGAATTAGCAAATAGTCCAATCACTTTCAATCATATTTTAAAGCCATTGGTATGCGGCCAGAAATAAGAACACTTCTGGCTCACGAAATTTGACCATCGTGCCATGCACAGTCTCACACATAAAACCCACAGGACATAAACTACAAGATGACCTGTAGGATTTTATGAACTAGGGGAACCAACCCAATTTAAAATTGCAACATTCTTTCTTTTTAAAAACATGATGAGGAAAGCACTTTTCTCTATACTGCTTCTTAGGCCTTGACTTGGCCTAGGACAATATATTGAAGTCTTCACTCCCTACCCTAACCTTTGCTAGTACCTCTGAGTTAAAAAGAAAGAATTAGCAAATAGTCCAATCACTTTCAATCATATTTTAAAGCCATTGGTATGCGGCCAGAAATAAGAACACTTCTGGCTCACGACATTTGACCATCGTGCCATGCACAGTCTCACACATAAAACCCACAGGACATAAACTACAAGATGACCTGTAGGATTTTATGAACTAGGGGAACCAACCCAATTTAAAATTGCAACATTCTTTCTTTTTAAAAACAAGATGGCGAAAGCACTTTTCTCTATACTGCATCTTAGGCCTTGACTTGGCCTAGGACAATATATTGAAGTCTTCACTCCCTAACCTAACCTTTGCTAGTACCTCTGAGTTAAAAAAGAAAGAATTAGCAAATAGTCCAATCACTTTCAATCATATTTTAAAGCCATTGGTATGCGGCCAGAAATAAGAACCACTTCTGGCTCACGAAATTTGACCATCGTGCCATGCACAGTCTCACACATAAAACCCACAGGACATAAACTACAAGATGACCTGTAGGATTTATGAACTATGGGAACCAACCCAATTTAAAATTGCAACTTTCTTTCTTTTTAAAAACAAGATGGCGAAGCACTTTTCTCTATACTGCATCTTAGGCCTTGACTTGGCCTAGGACAATATATTGAAGTCTTCACTCCCTAACCTAACCTTTGCTAGTACCTCTGAGTTAAAAAGAAAGAATTAGCAAATAGTCCAATCACTTTCAATCATATTTTAAAGCCAATTGGTATGCGGCCAGAAATAAGAACACTTCTGGCTCACGACATTTGACCATCGTGCCATGCACAGTCTCACACATAAAAACCCACAGGACATAAACTACAAGATGACCTGTAGGATTTTATGAACTAGGGGAACCAACCCCAATTTAAAATTGCAACTTTCTTTCTTTTTAAAAACAATATGGCGAAAGCACTTTTCTCTATACTGCATCTTAGGCCTTGACTTGGCCTAGGACAATATATTGAAGTCTCACTCCCTAACCTAACCTTTGCTAGTACCTCTGAGTTAAAAAGAAAGAATTAGCAAAATAGTCCAATCACTTTCAATCATATTTTAAAGCCATTGGTATGCGGCCAGAAATAAGAACACTTCTGGCTCACGAAATTTGACCATCGTGCCATGCACAGTCTCACACATAAAACCCACAGGACATAAACTACAAGATGACCTGTAGGATTTTATGAACTAGGGGAACCAACCCAATTTAAAATTGCAACATTCTTTCTTTTAAAAAACAAGATGAGGAAAGCACTTTTCTCTATACTGCATCTTAGGCCTTGACTTGGCCTAGGACAATATATTGAAGTCTTCACTCCCTACCCTAACCTTTGCTAGTACCTCTGAGTTAAAAAGAAAGAATTAGCAAATAGTCCAATCACTTTCAATCATATTTTAAAGCCATTGGTATGCGGCCAGAAATAAGAACACTTCTGGCTCACGACATTTGACCATCGTGCCATGCACAGTCTCACACATAAAACCCACAGGACATAAACTACAAGATGACCTGTAGGATTTTATGAACTAGGGGAACCAACCCAATTTAAAATTGCAACATTCTTTCTTTTTAAAAACAAGATGGCGAACAGCACTTTTCTCTATACTGCATCTTAGGCCTTGACTTGGCCTAGGAC